>NW_026999342.1:1130563-1430563 GCF_037126465.1 Ornithodoros turicata
AAATGCAGTTCTGCTTAGTGGTAGTGCAATTGTGTCCTGACACATTGCCTTTGTGTTGTGGATTACCTAGTACACTGCTGTGAGCTCAGACAGAGTAAGGCTGGCAGGCATATACTTTCGACATGCTGCAGTATGGTTTCAGATCGACTCACGCTCCGAAAGCAGTGTGCCGGCAAGTACCATCGTCAATGCAACGCTGTCCATCTTATTCGGCTTCTTTTAGGTGTATCTTGCTGGCCCAGTGCGTGTGAAAAAAAAAAAAAAGATTTGGGGAACAGAAAGGAGCAGGACCACACCGCTTCATCAGCGTGGACTCTATTTGCAATAAATGTATATCCATTTCTCCTTTCTCTCGCTAAAGGGAGTACCTGACCGTTAAAAAGGTCAGTTCAGACCAACAGCAGTAAGCTATTAGCCACGCATTTCCTGATAAAAGCAGTTTTATGGAACATATAAAATGGAAGCGTTGAACCGGTTCGCGACCGGTTTGCGGTTCGGGGATGTAAACCGGTTTCCGAACCGGTTCGGTTTTTGGCGTGGCCGAACCGGAACTGAACCGGAACGAAATCAAAGCAACGCGAACCTGAACCCGAACCGAACCCGTATTTTTTGCGGTTCGACAACCTGCTCGTATGCCAAAAGTTTCAATAGCTTGCAGTAAAGATTTTGACTTGAATTAAAACACTGGATGGAATATATAGATAGGAAATATTAGCCTGAAACGGCCAGATCGCACTACAACAAAAATACAGAAGAAGTAGAAAGGATCGAGGTGGCGACACCTGGATCGTACGAACTTTGAGTAAATGTTGACCGAGTAGGCACATTTGAGCACGCGACAGTCCTATCAACTCATTATGCACTCGAGATTCGGAGATCAAGATTTCGATCTGTAACCCGCAGCCTGATGTGCTCCTAAAGCCCGGTTCACACTATTGCATTTCAATGGGTGTGTGCGGCTGTGTGCGTATGCGTTCAGATGCGTTGGGCTGTTCACATATATGCGGGCACTGCAAGCTCACGACCGATGAGCGCCTTTATGTTCCCCGCCGTAGTGGTCATAAAGCCACGGGCGTTTCTTAACCAGGGATCGAAATCGGAACTGAACCGTAACCGAAAACCGCAAAAAAAAAAAAACATTATTTCTTGCCGAACCGAACCCGAACCGTTAACATTTTTTTCTCTCTCATTGAACGAACCGGAACTGAACCGAAAAAATATGATGCGGTGACCGGTTCGCCAGACAGTAAAGACACCTTCCCACTCGACTGCCGCGCACCAGCTCCCTGCATCGCTCGGAATCTTGTCGAATTCATAAAGCGGACAAATTGATAAACCAAGAAGTGGTGAGTCCATGCACCTCCTTCAGCCTCACCTCCAAAAGGATCACGACATTCCTGTACATTTTAGTAACCCGAGATGTAAACAAAAAAAGTGCATGTGCTACGCGACAGCTACACTTTGCACTATTGCCTCGGTTGCTTCCTTTCATTCAGCGTCGCAGTGTGAAAGCGACGTAAATTTTAATAGTTCACAGTGACATCCACAAGCAACGCAGACCACTAGTGACCACAGGAAAGACGTTGGCATGTGGTCCACAGCATGCAGGAAGTAGACACGGAAGCGGCGTCTCGCCCTCTTTTCAACGGGTAGCAGCGTGCTGGCCTGTGCTTGCGACTCTGAGATACTCCTATCTACTACGAGACCGCTTTCTTCTCTTGTTTCTTCAGAAATTGGCGATAGCCTTTTGCAATGGAGTGAATGGTATGCTGTACGCCATTTCCCAGCACTTTTCGGTAAAGTAAAGAATGATCTGCTGTGACATACATGTTCTCTGTTCCTATGAAGTGTAGAGGTGAGTAAAGGCGAATACACTGATTAGCACACGTAAACCGGTTCGAACCCATTACTAACGGTTCAAACCGTTATTTTGGTTGCACTGAACCCGAACCCAAACCGAACCGATAACCTTGAACCGGAACTTGAACCGAACCCCAAAAAATTAACGGTTCCGAGCCCTGTTCTTAACATCTATACATATTAGCTCCTGATTCGGCAGCGTTATATCATATGAACCACACATCTCTTTTTTCTGCACTGTCCACGGCAGCCATGTTGAGAAGTGGAAGGGCAGCAAAGGTTCTTCTTCTTCTGCCTGGAGCGCGGATTATGATTACATCTAATTGCGTCTTGTTGCGCGGGGCGACTTTCAGACATATGTCGGCACAGTTCCCTTACAAGTCGGCCAAGGACGCACATTCCCCCGGGGCGTCAGTCGTGACGTTGCCCACCTCTGTGAGGCCGACAACTGCGAGCCCTTTCACCACCACCACCAAAACCACTACTAGTGCGTACTGCATCCCATCAATGAAAGTGGCCTGGCACGGGAAATCAGATCGTTACCGTATATCATCCAGGACGGCCGAACTCGTGGCCTTGTTACACGCAGCTGCTGCGGTCCAAGTCACTGGAATAGTTAAGGCCGTTTTACTTACGGACTGCAGAAGTGCGCTCTGTAACGTGAGGAAACCCATGTGTGGTGGCATCCTAGCCCGCTTTATAAGGAGGTCGTGCGCCCAGCTTCAGCTAATCGGAGGTGATCTTGCTTTCCAATGAATCCCGTCTCACGTCGGCATCAGAGGCAACGAACGAGCGGACCATCTAGCATTCTCAGCACATGTTAGCTGCAGCCTATCCTTACCAGTTCCGACCGACACCAGCAGGCACATGGCCGTGAAACAGCTAGTTGAAGTGCGTCATCCTAGCATACAGGACATCATGCAAGATCAATGATCCTCTTTTCACACGAGAGACCTTCGCAGAGTCATGCAGACAATGCTCCATCGGCAACGCACGGGATCTGCGTTCACGAACTCGCACCTGTTCAAGATCGGCTCCAGGGAGGATTCCAGTTGCGGTCATTGTCATCATCACCTTCCCCACTCCAGGCCTGCCATAGTGACGGACGTCCTCTTCCCCTAAGGTTCTTAGGCAGAACGACTTAAAAAACTCGCAACGTCGTGCGTTTTCTTCAAGGAACGGACCTCGCAGAAAGGCAACTCTAGTGCACCTCTCATCTACAGTGCATCTCCGTCCCATCAGCATCGTTCATCCTGCCTATGCCTCACTTTGAACTCGTCAACTCTCTTCTCCCCCTTTATTTATTTTTCTTTCTTTCTTTTTTTGCTATAGTGATGATACGATGCCCAGTTGAGTGCGGCCAGCAACGGCAGGCTACGTCGACGTACAGACCACCCCGTACAGACCACCCCGCAGACCACACGTACCCCCCCAAAGGGCAGGTTGGTTACCACGGTGACCCATACGTGCACCCATAGCAAAGCAATGGTGTGAACCTTGCTTAACAGCCGCCTTCGTGCACACTGTAGAGAAAGACTGTGCCACCAACTCTGTCCTTCGTGGAATCCCACGGGGAAGCGTCGTCAGTCCGCTTCTGTTTAATGTCACCCTGACACATCTCCCTTCTCTTCTGAACAGGCATGCCCGTATCACTATCTATGCATTTACCTTTGGACATTTGCAGCGCGTCGTAGCGCCATCCAGCGTCGTCTGACAATACCTAAGACCTCATTGTGGCCTATCTAGGTGACCGTAGATTGTCTGTCTCACCGGCTAAGACGGTGACCATAGCATTCACGCGCCGCTCCTTCCGCAGATAGCCTCTGCGGAATAGCTGGCTCTGGACTGCCCAACGTCCCGCACTGCTTCTACGTACGTAGTACTCATTGACAGGAGACTGATTTGGTTGAGGTAAATCAAGTCCCTCTTTGTTAGCACCAGCACATGCTCGGCCATCACTTCGGGTCCTTCTGGGGTCCGTCATGTGCTGACCTCCGTCGTGTGTATTGTTTCCTGGTGCTTTGAACTACATGCCTGTCCGTTCTGTTTAGGATATCTAGCACTCGCGAGCGAGAGCTGCTCAATATGCTGGAGGGCAATGAAAGGTTCACATTACTATAAGTTCTACACCGTCTGCAACGTTTACGTAAATTTGACATAACGATAGGGTTTCGTAAACCTCTTCAGGACCCTGAATGATGTCATTTTCTGATGGAGCACAGTATGCAAGTTTTATTATCGAGCTACAATATTTATAGAAGATAATCAACTGAAAAATTTCAAATCACGGCATTCTCCTTGCGCCTGAGCCTAAGGACGGCCAACTCCATCTGTATAACACCTTGTGAAACGAGGAGCAGAATTGCTTTCGCCTGCAAAAGCGCTTACCATGAACGAACTATCGACGAAGACTATTCTAAAGCCCCCAGTACGCATACCATGCACAAACAATGGACGAAGGCTATTTTAAAGCCCTCAGTACTTAGGATCTCCTTCTCTCCTGAGATAAGTCCCTGAATGTATGTCAGAATTTCACCGATTATCTTGCTATATTTCCAGACGACGCTGTCTCTGCGCACGCCACTATTTAGTAACTAAATAAAATAGATCGAGAAAGATACTGAAGCACGTTTATGCACTTACATTTAATTTTATCCTCGTTCAAATGCGACGATCTCGACTCAACAAGGTCCGCCACGCCTGCTATCGATTCGGTGCTCCCCAT
Source organism: Ornithodoros turicata (assembly GCF_037126465.1). NCBI lineage: Eukaryota > Metazoa > Arthropoda > Arachnida > Ixodida > Argasidae > Ornithodoros > Ornithodoros turicata. Next base: position 1,135,149 of record NW_026999342.1, read on the forward strand.
CGACTTCTCCGGACTGCTAAACTTTCTGCTCAGCTTATCGCTCTGACGATTCTCCTCTTATGGATCGTTTAATGATCATTTGGGCAATTTAGTTGGTGTCTCCCTATACTTCGTGGAATCATTAACCAGCGTGGGACAACCCCATGGCGTGTACTGCCTTACAAAGACGCATTTATAGCTGTAGTTTATTTTATGGTTCTTTATGTTTTTAGCTATATATCCATTAATTAGCCGACTGCTCACTGTGTTGGCTGAGCACGCGGACGCTGTTCAGTAGTCCCATGCTAGAGGGACAAGTCGAGTGAAACAAGGGAAATGGTGCAGACTAGCTGGTGCAGATCCATGAAGAAGACCGAGAGACACTGACACAGAAGGGGGGGGGGGACGCACGGCTTCTGTGATCATGTGTCTCGAACTTCTTCAGTCTATGCACGATCCGTGTCTGGTGGTGGGTGCGCGGAAGCCGGTGCGTAGCGTCAGCTCTAGTTTATGGGACTTGTCTTCTACGAACGCCGTGTTCTCGCCCGCTGAAACGTCCACGTTGAAGTCCCCGACGAGGAGGAGCTTGTTAGTGCGATGACTATATACTCGCGCATCCGTTCCGACGTGGCGCAAGGCGAGAAGTAACACACGGCTATCACGAGTATGCTGGACATCTGCACCGCGCAAATCTCTCCGATGTCATCTTCACGGACGGGCGCTTGGACTGTTGTTGCGGTCCCAGCGTGCACTGAAGGAGAGCACGCAGCGCAATGGGTTTTACGAGGACAGTTACTACTCCTGTAACACGAGTTACAGCTTCCGCGCACTGTGTCGTGGCGTGCTGGCCTCCTCTCCACGCCCCCTCACCCAATCCGATTTTTTCCGCTTTCCTTTTGCGTCCAAACTTTCGCCATTTTAATGCAATAGCATTAACACGGTATATAATAAGATGTAGAAAAAATTTGTCACAGTTGGGCTTAACTTGGAACGACGTCGGTTTGGATTGTTTCCCAGAGATGGTGCGCGAATTTTTATGGAAAGCTGCGTGGGGAGTTCTTCACACGAGGAACCGTCTAGGGCATTGGGGTGTGAGTAGCAGCTCCTCGTGCCCCAACTGCCGCTCTGTGGAAACGGCTCCGCACTTCAAGAGTGTGTCATAGCAAATAATTTGTTGTCCCTTGTTTGTCGTGTTTTCGCTTTTAGGCACCGCATTGAGAGGTGCGTCACTGACAAATTTTTGTTGCATGTGGTATATCCAGGGGCGCGAAGCTGTAGTAGAAATCTATAGTAGCTGAAAACTCACGTGACCTCCGGAGCTGGACCAATGACTGAGGACTAGCCACCTTTTTTTTCCTTTTTGATTATGTCGCGAATGACGTAAAGATGTTGTGTGTGTCTTGTCTTCGTCCTGTTCTTAGCGCTTTTACGTTATGAAAGTCTACCACCAATAAGCCCAAAGGGATGTTTTTTATTGTTTTTATTTATGCGTATACGCTACACCGCCTTACGGCATTACAGTAGCGGGGTACAATAACCAACAAATCAAGAAAGTAACAATATTGACATCGGTAAGCACAAACACCTCTACAACACCATGCGAACACAGCAAACCGACCTCTCCGGTCAGCACTCAAGACGCTTCCACTCGCCTATTGTTTTAATGAAGTATGCTCAACGCAGAGCAGCTATCGACAAACACCTTACTTGTAAAGTACGAGGCGTTTTGCGTGATGATGTGGTCCGATAATCCAAACCGAGAAAAAACGTCCAGCAGTCTTTCCCAGGTCCGAGCGGACACCAACTTCTGTAGCAGGGGGTCAACCCACTTCGTGAAGTGATCTGTAATAACTAACAGATACTGATTACCACGGGGACCTCTGGGATAAGGACCCTTTACATCACATGTGACTATCTGCCAAGGTTCCTGGCTAACAATCGGTTGCAGCAAGCCGGGAGACTGCTCTACATGCGGCTTAGACTTCTGACAGCCGCGTGTTTACCGCAAAACATCCTGTCTCATGCTTGGCCAAGTTGTGATACGACACAACTTAGACTAAGTCTTGCTGCCGCTACAGTGACCCGACAATGCAGAATCATGGAAGTATTTGGGGAAAGACTTACTAGCTCCCTTCGAACCACGCTCCGAAAGGGGCTATCACCTACCTCCTCGTCGTCCGCCTGGGGAATGTACCGGATCGGGAGACGATCCTCGCTCAGCTGATAGGAGTCGTACCTCTCCGTGAATCTTCCGTGTCTGCCGGGATTGCCGTCTCCAGCCACCTTGACACACGCTGACAAATGCCGTCGGTCCTCTGCGCTTCCAGGATGTCGTCCCTGCTTACAACCTGTCCCCACGAGAGCTCCTCCTCTGAGACAGCCGGGTTAACCGCGGCCACAAGCTGCTGCGGAACACCGACGTCCTCAAGGGGCAACGGTGCTCGAGATAGGGCGTCTTTCGCCTTATCTGAGGTTCCCTTCCAGTATTTCACCGAGAAGTCATATAGCTGCAACATTAAACTCCAACGTGCACGCGGTCTGGCTGGGTTTTTCAACCGCTTTAGCCAGGATAGTGCCTGATGATAAAAGCGATAAAACCCCGGTGCAGGGGACAGAGAAACAAAACAGACGAAGCACTATAGTGCTTCGTCTGTTTTGTCTCTCTGTGTCCCCTGCACCGAGGTTTTATCGCTTTTAGGATGTACCACCAAACAGTCGGGTTTTTATCGCTTTTTAGTGCCTGATGGTTGGTTTGAGTAGTGAATTTCGCACCACCCAAATACATGTCGAACTTAAGTAGTGCGAACATGATTGCTAGGCACCCCTTCTCCGTCACGCTTTAATTGCGCTCGGGAGGCGTCAGCGTACGACTTGCAAATGCCACGGGCTGGAGTTCACCGTGGTGCTCTTGAAACAAGACTGCACCAAGGCCGTAATCGCTCGCATCTGTTTGAAGTACAAATGGGTGGTTCAGGTCTGGGAGATACAAGCGGCTACTTTCCGCAATCGCTTTAGCGAGAGAGGTAACCGCGCCTGTTGCCTGCACCAACCATCGCGCCACCCTTTCCCGCTACCTCCAGCGCTTCGGGCAAAACAAACTGACGCTGGCCGCATTTGACCCTGTGCCTCAGCACCAATAATGGGCCGTCACAAGAGCTTTATTGCACTTTCTGAAGAGCACTGGCCTTGCCACCAAGCTCTGAGATGCGCGCTTCAGGAGTCCCACCTCACCTTTTTTTTTTTTGAATTTTTAATAGAATAGCATGGCAACCTTGGTTTGGGAGACCTTTCTTTCTAATAAATGTATATCCCCCCGTCCTGCGCTTCACCCCACGAACATCGTGCTCTCTTCCGCAAAAGCCAAGTTAGCGGTTGCGTTAGGTCTGCGCATCGCGGTATCAATTGTCTATAGAAGCCAATCATACCCAGGAAGCGCTGCAAGCTTTTAACATCCGCCGGGTGGGGGTATTCTAGGATAGCATTTAGCTTGCTCTCGTTCGGCATGACCGTGCCGAACTCCACCTTGAACCCGAGGAGATCGATGCTGTTGGTAGACAGCTGCATCTTCCGGGGATTGACAGTCAATCCTGCAGCCTGCATGCATCTCAACACCACTTTCAAATGAGAAAGGTGTTCCGGGAATGTACGTGAAAAAAGTACTACGTCGCCCATGTACGCCATAGCGAAGTTGTATTTCGCATCGCCAAGCATCTCGTCCATCAGTCGCTGAAAACTAGCCGGGGAATTAGACAGTCGAAAGGGTAGTCGGACAAATTCAAATAATCCCCTGTGACAGGTAAATGCTGTTTTCTCAACATCATCCGGCGCTATCGGGATCTGCAGGAATCCTCTACCGCAGTCCAAAGTTGTAAACACGTGGGCTGATTCCACCGAACACATGATCGAGTCTATCGAGGGAAAAGGGTACGAAGCTCTTACAGTCCGTTCAGTCGGCGGATGGATGGATGTCCTTTTTCGGCGCAAGAATCACCGGAAAAGCCCACGGGCTGCGGGAAGTTCCGCGTGTAGTTACTGTCTCTGCCCGTTGCATGCGCAGCTAGGCTCTAGTGTTTGCTCCGGCCTAGGCGTTGGGCGGTACTGCAATTACGCCAACAAATCTGCTTGGACGACACGGGCTTATTTAGCAAGGTCATCAAGCGAAGAAAAGCTTCGCCCCCGCAAATAACGCTTAAAGCGAGGGTGGCATTGCTGGATAGCGCGGACCACTTGCTCGCTCTTTTTCGCGAGCGGTTCAGCTCTGCGGTACAGGTCCTGGACTGCCTGGAGATACTCTAATAGACTCTGCTCGGCGTGTTGCGTTCGTGCAATAAGTTCTTGACGCATATGCACTACATAATCCGGGGGTAAAAATTTCTCCCGAAACAGCCGCTTAAATTCAGTCATAGACGGAAATGTGGGATCAGACCGGCGCAGGACGGCTTCGTCGTTGCTGCAACGGCTGTCTGGTAAGCCTTCAGGTCCGCAAGAAAATCTTTGACGGACTTGGCGTCGTTGTAGCCCGAAAATGTCGGTACTATCAGGTTCAGGCAGCTGGGGTTCCGAGGACGGCTTGGCGGCGGACGTGCTACTGACAAGCAGCTGCGACAATAAAGCGCAGAGAGCTGTCATCTGCCGAAGCAGGTCCTCCGCTACTGGCGGGTCCACCTCGTAGGCGGGTTCGAAATGCTTCTTGGGCGGCATGTCGAGCAAACGCACGCTCTCGAACTACAAATAAAACACAACAGCAAAGGCGACAGTGAGCGAAGGGCACGAGCGACATGTGCTACAAACAACACTGCAAATGCACTCGCTTTCCGTGTTCCCGGACGTCCGGCAAGACGGGTGTGCCTCAGGTTCGAGCGTCAATTTGTGGGATTTCCCTCCGCTAACCCCACCGGGGTTTTCTGGCGTCCCGTCCTACACCTTACCGAGAACACGGACACAACCATTTTTTTTTATTGGGTGTTAGCGCCGCGAAGCAACTATGGCTATGAGCGGCGTACAGATGTGGACAGACGGAGAGAGGATAGAAGGAAGGAGTGGGGTACAGGGGGTTAGTATGCGTCCTGGGCCGACTTCAGGGGGAACTGTGCCGACATTCGTCTGGAAAGTCTTCGGGAAAACCCAGGGAAAACCTCAGACAGCACAGCCGGCGGTAGGATTCGAACCCACCACCTCCCAGCACGACCTTGGTTATCACCAACGAGCGGACGCCTTAGCCCACTCAGCCATGCCGCTGGTGGACACAACCAAGAAATTCAACAATACAACTTTTGTTACATGCTTGTCAGGAGTTCCGTTAGGTTCCAGTCCGCGGCGAACACACCTCTCCCATCCGCTGCACGCCCACTTCTTTTAAGCAGTTCAGGGGAGAGGAGGTCACGGCTCTCTCTCTTCTCTGCTCTTGCTGCTTCTCTGCTCAGCTCATTGGTTAGTTGAGGTCGTCTAGGAAGTAAAAAGTGATGCTTCTGTGACCCTCTCTTGTGAAAAGAGACCCTCTCGTTCCCTATTTTGAAAACGTACTGGTGTATATTTCTTATGCGAGAGAAAAACAAAATCGTCGCCATAGCTAGCTGCATGTCATTCGATAGTTAGCATCAGGAGGTACTTTGAGCATACCTTCTGTTGAGGTATATGTAGCGGAAACGTCTATTTCCAGTGAAAGAAAGTCAGTGCAGCCATATTTTGTTACTTTCTCTTTACTTCCTGTTGTGGGAGAAGGATGCGCAAAACCATGATAAATAGTTTCCAAACACCGTTACGTCGCTTTCTGACGTGCTCTGGGAATATGCGATGGTCAGCTGGCGCAGTAAGATCCACAGCAAACAATGGAAGAAAAATTATGATAATTGTACGTCACAGAGCGAAATGCAAATGCGCTGACGAAGCTTTTTCCCGTTTAAAACAAATACGCCAGCTGACTTTTAATATGTTAGAGGAGATCGTGTGTTCTTGAAATGGTGTGATTATATCACTTCCCAGGCGCCTTCGGGTGCGTGGAAATAATAAGGAATGATCACGAAGCTGTTACGAAGCAGCAACTGTGAATACCCGGTAGAACCTGGAAGAACAGCACAACATGGTACCCTACAAACGGGATGCGAGTTTTCTGATGCGTCTTTTTTTATTTTTTCTTGCTTGAGAACAAATTCATCTGTAGCTTTTCAAAAAGGAGAAGGAGAGGGTCTCTCATCACAGGAGAGGGTCACAAAAGTATGACTTTTTTACTTCCTAAACGACCTCAATCAACGAATGAGCTCAGCGGAGTATGGTGACGAAGAAAGATGTTTTTCTCGTTTAAGGAAAAATACACGTTCCAATATGTTACATGAGAGGATTGTTTCCAACAAATTGCACGATGTATTTCACTTCCTAGGCGACCGCATGTATGTGAAAGTACTGTCTGAAAAGAGGTAGACGGGTAGAAATCCAGCGAACCGGTAGAAAAGTACGAAGGCTACCAGCTCCCGTGGCATAGTGGTTAGAGTGATCGCTTTCCACGCCGCGACTGGGAGGTGACACGGGTTCGAATCCTGTCACCGGCTGTGCTGTCTGAGGTTTTCCCTGGGTTTTCCGAAGACTTTCTAGACGAATGTCGGCACAGTTCCCCTTGAAGTCGGCCCAGGACGCATACTAACCCCCCTGTCCCCCACTCCTTCCTGCTGTCCTCTCTTCATCTGTCCACGTCTATACACCGCTCATAGCCACAGTTGCTTCGCGGCGCTAACACGGAATTTAAAAAAAAAACAGGAGCCGCCGATATTTCGAACAGAGACTGTTCTTCTGGGCACCGTCCTCATCATTGGCATGGTGTTTAAAGGGTTAGGTGTGACAGTCTCTGTTCAAAATATTGGCGGCTCCTGTCCTGATGTAACTCCCTTCGTACATACCTTTTCATGTTTGGGCCAAGTTCGAGACACCCCCAATGTTCAAGAAAAAAAAAATCAAGAGAAGAAATTTTACATTCTGCGTACACACCTGTAAGGGAATGCACACATCTTTTCCTTTTCCATCCTTCCCCCCCCCCCTATCTAAGAGGGTCGAGCTACACCTCTGGCTGGCTGGTATCTGCTGGAATGGCCCGGCTGTCAACCCAAGGATCCAGAACATTGCGTGCATTCCTAAACCTACTGAAGTTAACTCGGGAGTAGCATTCTACCTTGGTCGAGTTACTCGATGACGTCAGTACGTGCGTTTCAAAACCAGGTCGACTAAACCAGGGAATCAACTCTGTGAGCTCACCTTCCCAATGTATAGGTAGGAACGTGTAGTGACGTCCCACGGTTGCGTTTCTTCTTTTTCGGGGTACTTGGAAACGAAACTGGGCAAACGTACAGTGGGTATAACCAAAGCTGGGAATAACCAATCCCTTCAGTGGCCCTATATCGCCTGATGGCCCATGATAACACCGTTCGAAAGCAACCAAGCTGGCACACTTGTTTTAAAGGGGCAGTAAACAAGTATACAAGGTGCACTTTTTCTAGTGCATTGTGATATGTTTCCGACGGTGAAAGTTTTACAAAAATTGTTCTCGCAAAAACCTAAATAATAGCTCCAAACCGATTGAATATTCACTGCACTCTTTCGCCCTCATGCCCCGCCTCACGATGCCCTGGCGACAATAGCCACGCACACGTCATTTTGACGTCACGCACCATGAACCATTCAAAATGCTGGACGCTTATACATTGATTTTGTTGTACTATCGAGAAGTGAGGTCAATTCTAAACTGTTCTTTCCACCTGGCAATCCCAAGGTAGCGAGATAACACTGTACCAAAAGTCCGCAATGTTCCATTTCATGTGCGCACTATATTGTCAGTGCTGCATTGCTCCGCGAGGCCACCGCGATGTTCCCGCAACCGGTTTTCTTCGTGAGCTGCAGCTTGCCTGAGTGGGGCCAGTCATTGGTCAGGAGAGCAAAGTCTCCCCCACCTGACACCGAATGCGGTGTTGCTATACGTTGGAACGTAGTGACATGACCCCGTTCCAAGTATGAAAGAGAGACTCACCCGGATTATGCCATTTGGATGGCACTGTTTCGTGAAAAAGACGCTCCCTATAAGTAAATGAATTTCATATTCGGATATCGTGAGCGAGATTCTTTCACGCAGTATAATAAATGGATAATTTTCGTAGAACTATTTAGTGCCCCTTTAATGCGTGCTTTAGGACTTGGTTTTCGAGAGCGAAACAAGCGAGATTCACTTCCACAGTTGCCAAAGTAGGTCTTGCTTTCTTTTCCATCTTTAGTTAAGTCGAGCATTTTGTGACAGCTTCGTAGCTTTTATAATTAGAAAGTGAATTATTGAAAGTTAATTAAGACATTGCCTTAGGGGTTTGCTAATGCCTCCTGAGGAGTGCCCTTCAGCATATGCTATGCATTGCATAAATGTATAAAACACTAGTTCGAAACAGGGTTTATAATCCCGATATCTTAAAAATTTTAAAGTTTAAAAACTCTTCGAAAAAGAATTATAACTTCATCACCAAGCAATAATGCTAGGCGAAGGGGCCTAAGGTGTATATAAAACTCTCTGAAGTGATGTGTTTCATGATGTGAACATGTAAAGAGAATGTGCAAAATTGAGAGGGGCTCACCACAGTGCGTGCACTGAGGTGGTTCCTCCCCGTGAAGTAGGAACCCGTGGATGACGAACATGATTCTTATCTGTAAACTCGATCGCATCACACTGCACAGACGATTCTCTGGGTAGCCCCCATGAGGAAACCTGTATTGAGAGACCACTTTTGCCTTAAAGACAGCTACAAATAACACGACACGCTTCAAATTATTATTGAAACAAGCTGACAACATAGCTCAGACACAAAGGCGGTATCCAAGACACACCACACCACCGTTACGTAGGATTCTTTGTCACAAATCAAACCAAGGCACAAAACAATATCACTACATGAGAAGGGTGACTCTCTTGGTCTCATTACGACGTAATACTGAACTTGTGGGCGAAAGTGATTCAAAGAAACGACTGTGCACTTGCTTCGGTAGAGAACACCGTGTACCGTGCTAGCAATGCATGCAGAAAAGCGCTCGAGTGCTCTCACATATACTGATGACAACTCTACGAGTGTAGTGCAACATGTTCTCTCTAGCGTATTATGCACTCAAACTGTATTTGCCGCCAGGTAAAATGCAAGTGTGTTCGATTGATCCTCGGAAGAGGGATCAAGGAACTTGCTCCCAGTGCTGGTTTTGGGCAAAACACACTTCATAACTGTCAAATAAATGTACAGAATGAACGCATTTATTCCTTGATAAAGAATGACTCACTTGTAGACATTTAGGCCCTGTCCTTGGTGGTATCCTGTATCTCGGTTGGTTCGTGCGACCGGGTAATTGCAAGAAGTTGCCATGATCGGCTGTGGCTACTGCTTTGGGTATAGTAAAGGTTGGTCCTCACTGATGCGTTTTGACGCACAGGCATCCGTTACGTTGGCCTGTATCCGTCAGTTACCATGACAACGAGCTAACGGAGAGCTACCACTCACGGACGTACCAGAGTTCGCAACGGCTCAATTTTTCCGCACAGCAGTGCGTTCGACGCAGCAAAGAGACCAATCAGAGCGGCGAACCTGACGCATGCGCAGTTTGTGCTTGGTAGGTAAACAGCAATGGCGGCCAACGGAGCAGCGTTTTGTGGTTTTGTGTACAGCTTGGGACAAAAGTTTACGGAACACCGGGGTGTCGCATTTCTCCATTGGGTGACACCCTAGCGGTAAACAGGAGCCCACACACGTAATGGAGAGAATAGCCGGGCTCCCGTTTCTTATTCGATCTCTTCCTAATAACTAGCATGGGGCCGCTTCAAAGAAGACATAAGCCAGTGTTGTGTTCCGTAAACTTTTGTCCCAGGCTGTGTCTCGTACTGCCATAGGAGTTGCAGTGCAATCAATGCTTTGCAGCGAAATAGAGGTAACAAGACGGGGCTAGGTTATAAGAAGGTAGTGCAGCATGAAAACGTGTGTTCTTGTCTCCTTCAATTTCTACTGCAGGAGTAGCGCCGCCGAGGAATACTGGGCCACAAGAAATCCAGCGAACGCATCGCTGAGCGTCACCGTTTCTGGATCTTCCAAATCGAGGCACCACAGCACGCAAAAAAAAACGCTTTTAAAAAAAACGATGTTCAATCGTAAAGCCTTCGTCTGTGCTGCTGTATGGGCATGTACTGAGCCCACGTTGGCGCGCTTCGTCGACCGCATGTGTCAACCGACGGACGTAGGTTCGTGGCAGTGAGAACATGTAAACGCATTCCGCTGCGTTGAGCGCTGAGAGATGCGTGCTAACGGAACGGGTGCCTGTGCGTCAAAACGCACCAGTGAGGACCAACCTTAAGATAGCGGCCGGTTGCCGCACGCTCGCGCTCCCTATCCACGATCCAGTTTTTTACGGTTGAGATCAGTGAACACGACCAGATTTCAGCACACCATTCTAGTGGCGAACTCGTGTGGCCATTTCATAGATTTTGGCCAGATCCCGAGCAGTCACGTTCGCTTGGTCAAAGCGAAGCAATCTCGCATGTTCGTGTGATGCTTTCCAAGCGCCCGGAATGTGCCAGCTAGCATCTTTTCGCCCGGCCTCGATACGATCGGGTGGTGGGTTGCCGCACTGTATCCGGTGTCGTCACACCCGCACTGCAATGGTGGCGAGAGGCCGCATTGGCCTGCAACGATGTCGAAGCTCACGTGGGCTGTCAGGCGACGAAACACGAAGACGAGCGACCGCGATGCCCCTGGTGTGATCCAAGCGGCTAAAACCCTCATGTTGGGTGGCAATGGTCACTCCAGCGCGGGCAATTTCCGAGCGCTAGGCCGTGTTCCCATGATGACCACCCGAATTCGCCATAGGCTTCGTTTTCGAGCAAACGCTGATCACCTCGGCAGCCGCGTCGAAAAGTGACCAGCACCTGGCAGCCAAACGCGTTCGTGTGACGCCATGTGAATACACGATACACATCCGTACCCTACCCACCCACTTCTGGGCTGGACTCCACCATCGCACTGCATTGGCTCACGGGTACACCGTCACGAAGACCTCCATTTGCCCAGTACCGCATGACCGGGGTTCAACGTCTAACCGCGCAAAATATGGCGTCATTCCAGAGGAAGAGGTTTTCTTTTTTCCTGGAATGTGTTTCGCTGAAGGTCCCGATACGTAAATTAGAGGTTCCTAAAGCATCCCCAGTAAATTTGAAAAGTTCTGATTTTTATTTAATTAACGAGCGTACAGGCCGCTCACTGCTCAGTTCTCAACCGATGTCTCAAGGATCTTTATCAAAGCGTTCTTCGACAGTGCCACATGTTTACGAATTATTCAGCGCGGGACCTTCGTGGAACTCCCGGTATCGACCGGCTGCAACTGCATTAAAATCGAGACCAAAGTTTATGTAGACAGCAAGTGAAACTCTCGTAGACTCCCGCGTCTGCAGAAAGACGTCATGATAGAGACCGTCTGCGCCATGCATTCGTTCCGCGGGCTACTACGATCCTAAACAAGTGACGTCAGAGATTATGTCAGCGGTATGAATAATAACTAGTCATGATGTGTTTGTACACCCGCGCTTTGTTCGCGTTTTATTCCGTGCAGCTCGAATAAACATCCCTTTTCCAGGCCAAACCATACCCCTATCACCGAGGGCAACAATACCCGGACCAGGGGGCCTAATCGTTTCACACGTTCAACTTAACGGCACGAGACAGCTGAACGAGTCGTTCAGGTTAACGAAACAAGCAACTTTATCGATGCTTTGCTGTGGTCACAATCTGTGCTCCTCGTGAGGCTTCTTTGTGGTTATTTTGCACGACACCCTAGCGGCAAGCGGAAGCTGGCGAAATCAGGCCAGTTCACTGCCTCAGAGGGGTGGACGACTGCGCTCTTAGCGACACACAGCGGTAGTTTCGGTATGATTACTGTTGTATGTGCAGCAAAGTGAGTTGGATTTTGCTGTTGTGCTCGCCAACAACACGTGATTCAACGATTGTTGAGACAGGGACCTCGCCGATATCATCGTGATAACAAGGATGAACCATAGTGGAAACACTTTACGGTGTATTGCTTTTATTGGAAAGCCATGATATGTAGACAAGAGAAACAAAGATATCTGGTAAACGGTTGCATTATTATGGACGTCGCGTGACGAGCTGATAAACAATTGACGCTGACATTGATAATTGATTGATTGATAAACAACTGACGTGTGTCACAAGTTGTTGACGAGCACAACAGTTAAATCCAACTGTCTTCGCGGGCACATACAACAGTAATCATACCGAAACTACCGCTGTGTGTCGCTAAGAGCGCAGTCGTCCACCCCTCTGAGGCAGTGAACTGGCCTGATTTCGCCAGCTTCCTCTTGCCGCTAGGGTGTCGTACCGAGGAGAAAATACACCGCTCGCGTGTTCCGTAAACTTTTGTCGGGACCTGTACGTCACTGTAAGGCTAATCGTCGAGCAATAAGCAAAAAACTGTAAATCATTTTCCTACCCTGACGATGGTGTCGGGTGACAATGGTCTTAAGTATGATACGAGAACTAGTGTGTGCTGAGTTCTAGGGCACGTGGGAGTCCGAGACCAGAAAAGAAAGACGTAGTGGTATCAGAAGTATCAAAAGAAGAAAGAGGAGGAGGCTGCCCGTTATCCTCAATGTGTACACTTATTTCATTAACTTGATGTATTTTTTTTTCTTCAAGCATTGAAATACAACACGCAGCCTTACTGTAAGGCTTCATAAACAGTGCGAACAGCATTTCTTCCCGGACGGAACAACCTTACAAAATCTATCTGGTCCAGTTCAAAGGTATTCTGATGAATAAAATAAAATAAATTCGCAGTGCAACGTTTTTCTGGTGAGCTTGAACAGAACGTTAGTGAACTGTTTTAATTCCATGTTAGCACCGCGCAGCAAGAGAATGTTATGGTACTATTCAAGACAATCGACCTCAGAAAATCCACAGAATCCTTTGCTCTTCACGTTCATTCCTACATCAACACTACGTCTGCAATGTACTATTAAAGAGAACAATTCGAACACTACTATATGCATCCATTTCGCCTTTGTTGTTCATCACAACACCTGTAGCTATCAAGACGGTGTGAAGTACACGGTCGCAAGTCCTCATAAACGGTGCGGAGAGCGTTTCTTGGCGGACGGAAGAACTTTACAAAATCCGTCTCGTCCAAGAAAGAATCTGTCGCGTCCAGCGAAGAAACTTATCGACGCTCTGCTGTGGCACAATTTTTGCTCCTCGTTTAGCTTCTTCGTTGAGGATATCGTGCTCGTAACGAGCCGTTACTTGTTGTGATGTCACTGTCCTGAACAAAATACAGCTGCCAACGAGGCTGCAATCTTGTCGACCAATGAGGTTGTTTAATTTTGTTTGGATAGCTCGCATGGTCTGTCTATGGTTTGTCTATGGCTTGTCGTTGTAACTTCTTCGTCTTCTTTCTCGTCTTCATCTGCATCTTCTCGACAATATCGCACAGCCCTCATGTAACCACTGGTGTAAATACGATGAAAGGGGGAGCATGTCATTTTGTACACAGTCGTGGGGCGACACATGTTCGTTTCTGCAGAAATTCCGTTTCTGCAAATCTCCAAATGAAGATGTTTCACATGCTAACAAGTGGGTAGACCCACTCGTTAGGCAAACGAGTTACTGGACCGAGAGATTACGCCCCTGTCACTTTAACGAAAAGAGCGCGTGCTCGAGCTCCCGAGTGCCTCGCGCTTCGTTAGATCATGAGCCATGTAGGCCATCAAGCCTGTGAGCACGTGAACACATTCGTTAGGCAGACGACACCATCGGTCGTTACGCGAGAAAGAGATTACGCCTCTGTCCCGTTAATGAAAAACGCGCGTCACGTGAAACGTGTCACGTGGTCGTGTTAATGAGAGCTCCGCCCCTCGTTGGAAGTGAATTAAGCCCCCAGAATAGAGAAAAACAAATCGTATCAGCAACTGCTTTAACGACACGTGGATTTCAAAATACATATAGATATCACAATTTGAAGCAGGAGGGGAATCGTGATGACCACACAGAAATTACAAAGGACTCTCGTATCTGCAAACGTGTGTATGAGACGGATACAGTAATGTTTGGCATCGCTTCACAGTCTACTTGGCAAAATTTGTCATCCGAAAACAGTTTCCATTCTCCTGCGAAATGGTCCGGCTGACCTTGAGTGAAACCGTGTAGCCCACTTCGGAAGGGCACACCCGGGCGACAGGAATTCAAGGATGACATCATGATATACACGATTATGGCGCTTGTTTTGCATAGGCGAGACGGAAAGCCAACGCAGTTAATTCCCAGATAGTAACAACCACAGAAACCAACAGTGGCGGACTATGAACTTTGTGTTCATGCAAACATTATAGATCTAACATTAGAGAAGAATGTTAGCATATAACTTAGTTACACGCCGTTACTCAAATAACACCACGATATCAGCTTTTCATGTGTGCCTGTTGATATGAAGAATGAGGAGACGCTGTTTGCCATGAGCACTAAAACCATTCTGCAGTATCCTTAAAACATGCGCCTCATGAGCCGTGCAGTATCATCTTCATATATAGGAGAAATCCAACGAAAATCGAAGCAAATAAAAGATGCACGCCAGCGTCAAGTTCGACATAACTGACATTAAAAACAGCAATTGATGCTGTAAGGTAGACCACTAAGGCAGGCGTTAAGAACACACTTGACCACCACAAAGCATTATGACAAACTGATTTTACCTTCGCACTTTTAAAATATGATTTTTTTTTGTTGTTGAAGTTTCGCACTACAGACATATGACCTGACAAGGGGGAGTCGCTCGTGTGGAACGAAATCAGTCAAACGACACGTGGATGCTAGTCGAAAGCAGCTCATCTAAATTGCAAGACTGAAAAGCTGATTCCGCAATACATCGGTTCAATTACAATCAAAATCAGGTCGTCCAACCCACATAACCACGCCAGACACAGAGACAAACACCAGACAGCTCAATCATCGCACCTCAAACACATTCAAACCGCATGGGCGGTTAATCTGAATTTAGTGGAACATAGCAAGTTTCGTACTCACGATAGTTGCAAATGCGAAACGTGTCCGCACACACATAATATAACACCTATTCGTATTCCAACATCGCGTATTGCAAAATTATTAAAAAAAACGCAAAAAAAAACTGAATCCCCAGCCCTCTACTACCACGATTTCAATTCCCTGCCGTATCGTTACGATTGCACAATGATTGCACTTCACAGCTGTTGAAGACAAGACAGGACAGTGAGAGGGGATGAGCTGCTTACTGAGAGAAGGGAATGAACTGAGAATATGGGATCTCGTGAAAGAGGATCGGAACGTCGTCGTCTTCGTTAGCGCAGGGCGAGGAAATATTCAACAACAGCGAAGTGCAACGACAGTGGCGACAGCCATGGGACGCAGCGTCGGTGCATCCGTTTCCAGTCTTGGACGGATCGTCGCCGGACAGCTTGAGCACGGCTTTGAGTGGGAATGTTCACATCCGCACGGGATTTCCCAAGAACATCTGTCCAGGATGCGGACATGGATGATCGATTTGGGAATATTATGGGACAAAATGTTTTGTCTGGGTATATACGGGGACATCCATAGGACATAACTTTCTGACTGGGACAATGTCTGCCATCATGGTGACGCACGTTTGAATGGCGAATCAAGGGGCTGCGATTGTTTCCGAGTTCGTCTGCTTCGCTTACTAGGCGCCATGCAGGCAGTCGTCAAGGGCGTTTTTCCATTGGTCGGTTTCATCCTTTTGCATTCTCATATTTCCAGAGTGGGACTTCCGCTACGCTCTGAACATCAGGAGTCTGCTATTGGGGTGTATTGCATCAAACTGCACAAAAGCTATATCAGTAATTCGCGTGGGTGTCATCGTCAGCTATAGGAATAAAATGCCACCATAGTTTCGGAATCGATGGGAATGAAAGTGACTTTCCCTTTAGAACAGGTAAGTGTAGAACTTCATGCGGGACGCTGCCAACACCACAGTTGCTTGACTTGGCTACTTTGCGTCAACTTCGCTAATCTTCGAGTGTTGCGGCGCATAAATTTGGGCACTGGTAACATGGCTATTTTCTGACCGATTTGTTGATATTCCTTGGCGCTACACCTGAGATTCCTGTGTACCTAAATCGGGAAGTTTGCGCCACATATAATGCCGAAGTACAATCGGTCGGGTATATACATCATCGACAGGATGTATCTATCTACGTGTGCCTAAACTTCGGTTATCATTGAAGAAGTCTCGAGAGTTTAAAATTAAGTCTCGAACGCAACTCTGCGCGATCGCCCAGATCGCCCGTGATCATAGTTGTCTCGTGACACAAGTCTACGAATTATCATTATTTGAATTATCATCAGCTTTCTCTATGACTTGGCAGTGACAACTACTGTTTTCTATTGATGCTTCGCTTCAAAACTCTGGCATCTCGGGAAACGAAAAGGCGGACTCCCTCGCTGCAGAGGTACTTGTATGCGAAGACCGCGTCCCATTCGTTTCCCACCATCAGATGCTCGTCGGTTACTGCGCAGCGTTGCACAATACTTTTCCTGTCGACTATGATTCTCTGACAATGGGTCTCGTATTGCCAACTGTAGGATGGGACAAGCGTAAGCTTGCCCACATCACGCTTCAAAAATAAAGGCCACCTGCGGCACGCAAGCTTTTTAGAAAACCTGACTCAGCCTGACTTTAGGAAACCTGACTCAGCTGCAGCAGCTGGACCCCAACTTACGATTCTGCATCCGCATCTTTCGTTCGGCAGAGACGCTCATCCCTCGTCTTTGCACTGGTGTCCTGTTTTGTCGGTGTGGGCTCTACAGAATGGGCCTGGTGGACTCTCCAACGAGCCTCCTGTGTGGTGTAGTGGATGACGTCAACCGCATATTGCTAGGGTGTAGACGATTTACATCGGAAAGAGAATCGCTTCCGACTGGTGTTTCGCGCATGACAAACTACCCGGCTTCTCTCGCTCAGCTCTTGGGTCCCTGGGACAACCCCGCAATCAAAGACGAGTGACGTTCCTTCTAGTTGTCTTCCTGAATCGGACTGGAATCAGCAACGAAATGTGAACAATGAAAATGAATTGCTCTTGCGCTGATTCCGTACACAAACTGTAGGCCATCTGACGGTGACGGTGTTTTCTTTTTCGTTTGTTCCTGTGTTCTCGTGTTTTTTTTTTTTCGCTTTTTTTTTCATTCTAATCTGGGAGTGGGCTGCGGTTAGCATCACTGGCAATGGGGCCTTTACTGTTATTTTTTCTTCCTAATCCATACCAACTAAATCTAATCTAACTAGATGGTAACATCGTAAGTATGCCCCTGGCCATATCATTCTTTCATAATATGTCGTGTAGTCACTCGAGGCTTTAACTACTCATTCGTCATCCCCGATAACATGTGTTCTGGGTCGTATAGCGTTTCCTTTGTAAAACTGCCTTAATAAAATTAGCTCTTTCCATGTGACCGAATGCCCGCACATCGCTGTCTAGAGATTTCAGTTATGTTTTCTCACGCCTGCAACCCTGGCTCTGAAATCATCCTTCTACCGAAGAAAAGAATGTAAGAATAAACGTCTAGTCAATAATGGCTCGGCCCTTACTATGCAACTAAACCTGTGAACTTGAAATACACTACCTTGAAAAACGTATAAATAGAACACGGCATAAACGTTTCGCATGAGCGTAACAAGTTTATTAACACTTCAGGTACAACCGAAGCAACCACCAGCAACACACGTCTGTCTGTATTACTTCAACCAACCAACGAACGAGCTGCGTCCCCTGTTGAGTGCCTACGCCGCGTACGTCAGCCACGTCGCAGGAGCGACGTGGCTGACGACCCACGACCAGAAAGTACACCGAAACAAGTGTCTTCCTTCGCCGCCTTCACTGGCGCCATGAGTAATCAAGAATGATTGCACACATCTTTGGATGAGGGGGCTTAATGTGATTTTTCTTTCTGCTTTTCAGTTTTCGCGATCGCTTGGGTATGTTTCTGAGACATGTTCGCGGCTCCTCTACGTGCTGAGTTACTCCTGCGGTGCTTGATTGAGTACCTCGCGTGGCAGTGCTTGTTCAGACCCGGCACCTTTCTGATTGGCTGCTGTCGTGGTGGCCTGAAACTGTTTTCTTTTCGTAACTCATCTCCGTAGCCAAAAAAGAAACAAACGAAAATCGCCTTTTCTCTTGTTTTTTTTACACATTGAAGTATAGTAGGAAAGTTGTGACACTGTGAACGCGAGAGAAAAGCAAAACAACCATGTGCGCACGCACAAAGAATCAAGAAAAGTTGAAAAACATTTAGCGCGGAAGGGCTTAACGTATCGCATTCTATTACTGAGCTTGGTACAACCTCACCAACTGTTTCTGAACACTTGAGCATTAAACGTACTTAATCAGACACCATGCACTAATGACACAATATTTCGTGATCGCTCCTTCTAGAATTATCTTTTCCGACTATTCGATCTTACAGTTGAGTTCTACTGCGTCTCCCAACCAATTGTTTCCAGACATTTACTACTCTTAGTTCAAACGTCGCCGTGTCTGTACACATTAACCTGGTATACTCTTGACTGAATGGAAATGTTCTGCATTGTTCACATTTCCTTGGCCTGCGCACATTTAGAAACTTCCGCAGTTCCTGGATGAGTTACCATTATCTGTTTTCATGTATTTACGCCCTTGAAATCTTAAACATGTATTATATAAAGCGTCAAGCCGTACGCCGCGAGAGCGGACAGTTTGAAGGTTATTTTGCGATTAGGGTCGTACGACCACGGATGATGGCGGCATGTTTCATAAATTCTGCACTGTGGGAAGAGTTACAGTGCAATGTCAAAGTTTAGGGTGGCACACGCTTGAGCAAAGAACTGTATCAATGTTCTCAAAAGATGCTCAGCCTAGCAGGCGTGGTGAAACGAAACTTGATGCCCTGTGTCGGTTTATATAACCCAGATTTTGACATTGGCTAAAGAAATAATAGGAAGAATACATATGGTTGAAACATTGTAGGAATGAACTTTATGGTTATGAGCCGTGTACAGATGTGGACAGATGGAGAGAGGACAGAAGTAAGGAGGGGGAGACAGGGGGGATTAGTATGCGTTCTGGGCAGATTACAGGTGGAACTGTTTCGACGTTCGTCTAGGAAGGCTGCGGAAATTCCAGGGAAAACCTTTTTTTCCTCTCTCTTTTTGTGCATCTTGTGGTAGTCTGCACGCACTCTTGACGACTACGACGCCACGACTTCCATTAGCTCAACCACTTTCAGTCTTGGATTGCAAGGAACAGGTCTCATCATCGACCAGGAATACGTTGATGTCAACGGTGCGCCGGAGAAAAACTCACGGCTGCGCTGCACGGAGCAGTAAGGGCTTCCACGGTGCAAACGTGACTTATATCCTCACTCGGTAACCTTTGACGAAATGCTTTGGCAGCTTCACTGTGAGTGTGCTCGCTTCAGACAATTGAATAATCGAGCTGACTGTGTGAGCTTTACGTCTGCGGGCGTCTTACTGCCGGGAAGCGCTTTGTCAGATTACGAACACGGGTAAAGGTTCCCGCTGCGCTCAGACACCTATGGAAGTAAAAAAACTGCGATCCAAAGTAGCGCATTCTTGCATTGCCATTCACATTGTGGTCGTGGCAAAGCAAAACCACCTATGTGCCCATACCTGTCTCCAAGGGCAAATGTTGTTGGGAAAAAAGGCTGCGTCCACCTAGAAAAATGCGTAGCGCGGATGCGTCACGGCGACGCTATGTGGGTGCAGCATGGACTGCCATAAAAATCGGTGCGCGCTACCTCGGAAACTAGTGCAGTGTACGTTGACACGGGCTTATGTACAAGGTATTGAGCTACCCCCCGAGCCAACATGAACCATATAAGTATTGCAACGGTTCAGACACAGATCATCAAACATGAGCAACTTTCGTCAGGGACCTTTGTTTATTGATGACTCTTGGCACTACCATATGCGATACACTAGAGGACAACATATTGATCGATACCGCACGTCTATGCGATCCCAATGACATCACTTTCAGGACAATATGACAATCACTTTTGTAGTGACGAGGCCCAAAATTTTCCAAATTTTTGTTGAAACTGGCAAGTTTGGAAATTTTTCTCCGGCGTTTCATAAGTGCGGAGACAACAATACTAACTCTACATATACCAAAGTTGGTGTACTATTCGTGTGCCACCTTGGAGCGTCGTAGATAAAACCAACGCGTACTGGAAAGCCATCAAACTCTGTTGAAAGTTCAGCGCGAGAAATTGTATTGTAAAATATGGCCGAACAACAATGTCAATGCGTCTCGCACCTTCATTTCGAGCGGGAGTTTACGTGGATGACTCGACCTAATAAAGTCAGTTCACGCTTAGTTACGAACTATTTACTACGCTTATTTACTATTCACGAACAATAATGTTGTCTTGCCTTCAGTAGCTGACACTAACTGATGAGAGTGGCACTCCTTCCTGTGCCAGGATCAACACCTATGGGTCACAAATATAACAACTCAAATTCGCAGGCTTCACAGCTCTATTTAATTTTTCCCTGCACATTGCTGATGTGAAAAAAGCGTTGCATAATATAAATATGTAAGTTATATCCACAAATCAGTGTTGTGATTATATGATGTTCAAGCAGCAAAAGACAAGACAACCTTGTTGACAAGACAGCACGACAGGTTGCTCAGAGCTTGCTGGTTGAATGTCATTATGACTACCCGATACCAACAACCCCATTTTAACAGAATTGGTCAGTCCTGTGGACATACGTTACAATAAGGGACAATAAAAGATGACTACATAAACACTCAACTTCCGCAACCTTTATAATCAACGTGCTGGAATATGTTAGCTTGCAACTGCTGACAGCGAATCAAAATCTGACTCAGCATGGGCTCATGGACACACCGGTATGACACGAGCAAAAATAAGGCAGACGACATGTCGACAGTTTGCAAACCGCTGTTCCATCTCACAAATTTGTCATGGACGTCTAGGTATTTTTGATGTTTTTGAAATTTTTTAAACATTTTCACATCTTTCATGTTCAACATGCTGGACATGTTAGTGTGCGACCCCTGATATCGAATCAAAATGTGAGCCAGTATGGGCTCATGAACACACCGGTGTAACATGAGCAACAAAAAGGCAGACGACATGTCAACAAGTTGCAAACCGCTGTTCCATCTTAACAAATTTGTCATGGACGTCTAGGTATTTCTGATGTTTTTTGAAATATTTTAAACATTTTCACATCTTTCATGTTCAATGTGCTGGACATGTTAGTGTGCAACCCCTGATATCGAATCAAAATGGGAGTCAGTATGGGCCCATGAACACACCGGTGTAACATGAGCAACAATGAGACAGACGACATGTCAAGTTGCAAACTGCTGTTCCATCTTACAAAGTTGTCATGCACATTTAGGTACTTTTGATATTTTTGAAATTTCTTAAGCATTTTCACATCTTTCATGTTCAATGTGCTGGACATGTTAGTCTGCAACCCCTGATACCGAATCAAAATCTAAGCCAGTATGGGCTCATGAACACACCGGTGTAACATGAGCAACAATAAGCCAGACGACAGGTCAACAAGTTGCAAGTTGCATTGGTTTTATTGTAGATAGCCATTTGTGTTTTCCTAAGTGATCTGGAGCAGCCGGCTCTCGTAATGAGAGCCTATTTCTCCATTTTTTTCTTTTCTAATCAACTCAACTCACCTCAAGTTGCAAACCGCTGTTCCATCTTGCACATTTGTCATGCACATCTAGGTATTTTTTATATTTCTTAAGGATTTCCACATCTTTTATATTCAACGTGTTGGACATCTTAGTATGCAACCCGATATTGAATCAAAATCTGAGTCAGTATGGCCTCATGAACACGCCGGTGTAACATGAGCAACAATAAGGCAGACGCACAAATCAACAAGTTGCAAACCGCTGTTCCGTCTTACAAATTTGTCATGGACGTCTAGGTATTTTTGATATGAAATATCATAATCATCAATGATGATAAGGGCTTATTCTATGCAGAGGCATGGCCTTTGATGCAGACATGTGGGATGGTCTTGAAAAGGGCTTTTCCTTTTTTTTCTTTTTTTTTTTGCCATATGCCAGGGGTAATTGAAGACGTTGACGTAGATCAGCTTATCCTGTCATTTGCTGCAGGTGCAATGATATGAATGTAATGCCTTGACTTATCACGTTGACAACCTCCTGCCGCTTGCTGGAATGGATACAGAGAGCAGCTTCCTTCAGAAGACTATCCAAGTTGTGATGCTTATGACGAAATGCCCAAGTCTGAAATTCTGCATAACGTACCATGAAACACACATTATTGATATGCAAATAAAAAGCTGTGCAACAAAAACAAACCTTACAACACCGTTTGGGGAATACAACACCATGTGTACGTGACGGATGGGAACAGGTTCCGGATTGTGCGCACAACACATCATGGTATCTGGCGCCTATTCCTTGGACCAAGATATCCCCAGATCCAGTTTGTAAAGCATGCATATGCTGCATATCTGATGCACCTGTCAGAAGAAATGCATATATGCATGTAAATCCCGCAATTGTTTCCTTGCGTCACAATAAATGTTAACGTGACATTCTATAAACCAGGGATGTGCAGTAGTTAACTACCCGTAATTAAACTACTGTTGGTATTTAAAAAGTAGTTAGAAACTACTTAAAAATGGTAGTTATAACTGCTAGTTTACTACAGCAGTCAGGTTACAGTGGGCTACAGCTACTTCACATTTTTTCACTCAGCCTACCGCGTGCTTTTTACCGACAACTATGAGAATTTTGCATTCTTCTGCATGAGACACACAGTGGCTCACTATGCCTCAGGGATTATGGATATAAGAACGCGCGCAAATACCATAGGTACAAATGTAGTTGTAAACAATTAACTACATCTTAGTAGTTGACTTAACTAGTGTGCATGTGATGCAGTTAAGGTAGTAATTAAACTAAAATTGACACAGTAGTTAGTTTTTATAGTTAAACTACTAAAAAAAGTAGTTACAGCACATCTCTGCTATAAACAATAGTGCAAGTTCAGAATCACAACACACCTGTTATCGTTCGGATCCAGTGGCCGTAGGTGACGGCTGTGTCGCCAGTACTGAGCGCCGTTGACGATCAACAGTTCCCGACGTGTGCAAAAATCAGGGAACAGCACATGCTGGGTGATGCAGCGTACACCGGCGTCAACAGCAACAGCTGCTACCCTGTCTACAGTCATGCAGCATATATACTCGTCAGCCTCCTGCGGCGAGCAGTGGCTACACACACACCTGCAATGTTTGTACAATTTAGAATGGTGTCCCGATCATGCGGAACATATATACGCAAAACAGTGCACATTTATGGATGAGTCTTACCCAAAGTCAATCGGTTCCGAATCATCCACTACTTCCACTGGCTGACCACGTTGTTGTGGCAAAGGGTCAGCAGCGAAAGGATCATCGACGTCCCCGTAATTCAATCGGTCGGCGCCGATGAGCTCATCTTCACCGCTTAGTGACAGGGACCCGTCACTATCGCTAAATTTGCTGTCACACATTACGACGTCGCGCGTGACAACTTCCAAGCGCAAAGCGCATACACCTGTCCGACTGTATTGTGCGTTGTGCTTCGGTCGCCCAATGGGCGACCTCCCACCACAAATCCCACAACCACATCACATGTGACGTTGCATGAGAGGGAGTTTAGTCCAGCTGCAACTTCCGTCGTCTGCTGTCACGGCATATTTCTGTCAATTTCTCGAAAACGACTTCGTTGTCTGGATGGAACTTTCGCGACTGTGTTTCTGTAGCACTCTTGAGTATAATTTTAGCTAAGTTTCGGAATCGCTTGATTTGTACGAGACCGTCCCTTTAAGTTCAATTTAACGCTGAACTCTGCTTCACTAAAGGGAGTTCTTGTCACTGAAACATTCATCACGTCTCCAACTAACCTTTCTAAGATAGAATCGAGTGTTAACCGCAAGTTTTAGCGACCCTTGATATCGGTTCAAAGTTAGCCAGCTTTGATGAAACCGGGCCTTAGTCGAAACTCCTCCGTATGACATTAAGCCAGTGTTAATACTCGACGAGAGTGAGATGCCAGATAAGGATTGCGCGCACCATTAACGCAGATTTCTAGTTTGCGCTCAGTTGGACCCGAAGCGAAATTTGCATCGCCGAATTCGACTATTCTCTTCTAGGCGTCAAAATAAAAATAACAGCCGCTGAGAATTTCTGCGAGCATCCTTCCCAAGAATGCGAAATACGAAAAAACTGAATGAATAAAAAAAATATGAAACTGTAACTCTGCATGATAAAAGAGGCGCGCTCTGTGCATAAGAAATATGCATTCGTTAGAAATGGCGAAAGGAATTTGTACGTGTCCTGCATAAAGCATGGACTGTATAAAAATGTGCATTTGCACGCTTATTGTTGTGCTCTCCACAGTTCTGCCCATTAGTTTAATAATAAGAATGCATCGCTATACGTCGCGACATTTCACTTGTAGTAACCGTAACGGCTTGAGAATGTGTAATAAAAATGAAAGAGATTCTGCTGAAACAACCAGCTAGACCGCAGAATCTTTCTGCACTTCTCTAGGCACCATAGTTTACTTAAGTCGACCCCCCTCACGTACACACGAGGGTCTCAAACACCGCGCCCGCGGTTACCTTTGCTGTGGCAAGCGAGGGCTCTTGACGACAAACATAACGAAGTTACCCTCTCAAATCAAATAATGAACAACGGGCAATAAAAAAAGGCATTGTTTTCACCCTTGTCCATATCCATGTTACACAATATAGGGATGTCAACTCCTTTTCTGGATCATGAACCTTCATAAGTTATGGACACAGCAATCTGGTCTTCATGTGCACCTGGGTAAACGGCCGCTGTAAGATTGACTCATTTTCTCACGCTATTTTAAATTAATGACGAACTAAAAGAGTGGGACCAAACAGTTTTGCACAAAGGCTATTGTATGCACTCAAAGCACTTCTCACCTCTTTGGGATTTCGCTCATCACTGTGAGGCGACTAAATATCCCATTGCACCCCCAGCATCGCCCCCTGCGATGAATATCCCCAATCATGATCACAAAATAAACTCGTTCATTTTTAGGACGAAGGCATTCATAATGTCGGCCGAGCTGGGTTTTTTTCTTCTTTTTTTTTTCTGATTTCTCTATTCCTTTTTCAAACTTGTAAATGTGAGCAAAAGCAATACAGTACAGTCCGAAATAGGAGATCCAGTAATCGTTTGTGAACAACTACAAATTTTTGTCAGATTGTTTTTCGCGTTTTCAGCACCCGATTTGGAAAGACAGCTTATTTTTCTTAGGCCCAGCTTCACCAATGCGATTAAACCAAGATCAAGCGTTAACAATACTTCAAATTAACCGTCAGTTTTTTAAATAATGTTAGCTCCAGGAACGCAACCTAACGTGGAAAAAGAGGGTTGAGTCGTAATTTCAAGTTAAGGGACGCTTGAACGCGGACTGGCGTTGGTGAAACCGGCCTTTAGTGTGTCAAGTCGAACATTTCAGCAATGAATTCTGAACACACCGTCCGAATCCATAATGACCACCCTAATGAAAAAAGCACCAGAATCATGTGGTGGTGTTTTTAGTGGCTGCAATTTGGGATATTCCTGGTGTTTTCTCCTCTCATGTAAACATTAGAATTCCCTGGTGTTCCTAGTATATTTTCTCTGATGTTCTATTCCAGGATCCCTGATTTGTGTGCCCTGGTGTGCAACACCCTGGTGTTTTGTGATGCTCCACTGTTGAACGTTATGATGTCTCATACGTTCAATCTCGTGATGTACTTGGTTCCTCAGGAACCGTACAAGGTACTAAAAGCTGTGCATATAGCTGATGACGCGAGCGAGGAACAGAGAGCGAAAAAAAAGGAGAGTACAAGCGTGGCACAGCAGCACGAACACGATGTTTGTGCTGCCCTGTTTGTTTTTCTCTAAGCGTTCACAACTCTTTTCAGCTTTTAGAATCTCGTGAGAGTGCTGAGGAGTCATGTACCTCACGGGATCGAATGCTTGAAACAACAAGTTCAGTAGTCGAGCGTCAGAAAGCACCATGAAGGCATCCTGGTTTGCAGAATGCATACATGATTGTACAGCATTCAGCCAACGCGCTCTGCGCGTTATTCCGTTATTAAGCAAACAATGCAAGAATATATCACAGGTTTGTTTCTACTGCAAAAGTGTCCCAGTTGTTAGCAGGCTGCTAATAATTGTTTGCATATAGTATACTGAATAACCCGAAATAGGAACAGACAAGTACGTGTAACAAAACTATCTATATTATGGCTGCCATTGATGACACACATTCAGGAGAAGCATGCACACCACAACATAAAAGCACAAAAGGTTGCAATGTTATTTCATCTGCAAGTGTGAATACACCACATGCGGTACAGTTATAATTTAGAAAAGCATACTCGATCGACTCCTCAGTCACATTTCCCGTCCTCTCTTCTTGTAGTCAATATCCAATGAATAATCACAGTCCACATGATGCCGGACCAAACGCACATTCAAAGACGCACCAACGAGCAGTCGTCACATCCACATACTTCCACATGTGCACAGGTTGGAAAGCAAACTACGACACATAATGCAGAACTTCACAAACACGTATTCAAAGTTGTTCACACTTGTGCGCGGTTTTTATGTTCAAAACTAGGGCGGAACGCTACCTCAACCACCTCGGCCAGCTCGTTCAATTCAAAACAGACACTAATGCCGATGGCACTGTCGCCAGAGGGGGCACAGTAAGCGGGTTTCGCAAGGCTCCAACAGCTCCCCATAGAGCCCATAGTTTGAGCTAATTCACACAACACTGGGCACACAACCAATGAGAGTGCAACGTTGTAGAAATTATACAATGCCAGCCGGCCAATCAGGAACCTTAACTTTGGCTGACCTTTCGGCCGGTTCTGGCTACCATCGATTTCTACTGGATTTCACGCTTGCCGCCGTTACCCGATATTCAAACTAACTGAAGCTTCTTTTGGCTAAAAGAAATATTTATTTGACACAAGCTGATTCAAAGATCTGATACATGGGTGCACTGTGAATACAAAGTCCACTGCGTTGTTGACACACTGTAAGTCTGTAACGAAGTTCGAACTTGAAGGAAAACGAACACTCCGATCATTTCTTAATACCGAGACAGTTTTATGAGTGCGTACCATTTTATGACGAGTATCTTCTTTCGCTGCTTGCAGAGCGGAAAGCGCTTGTCTGGTTTAATCCTGTCTTTGTTGTCAGCAACCGAAATCTGACGGCGCCCGAGCGTGTTCGTCACTCTCCAACCGCTCCAACTCACGAAACATTACAGTTCCGGAGTTGATAGACTGTTTGTGGGATAATAGTCGTGTCCAGGAACAGTACAACACGCGTAGAATCACATCGCCGCACGAATAAACCAGTGAACACAATTCTACAAATGTTCTGCCGATTGACACCACCGGAACACGGAACACAATGAGGACGCCGTGCCGGCCGATTTCATGATTAGCATCTTCCTTCGTTGCTTGCACAGCGGAAGGCGCTTGTGTGGCACGTAATCGTAATCCTGTCTTTGTTGTGAGCCCTTGGAATACGACGGCGCCCGAACGCGTTCTTCACTCTCCAACCGCTCCAACTCACGAAGTATTCCAGTTCCGTAGTTGATAGACTGTTCGTGGGATAATAGTCACCTCCAGGAACAGCACAACGTGCGTAGAATCACAAACTGTTCTGCCGATTGGCAACACCGAAACAAGGAACGCAAGACGACGGACGCCCTGCCAGCCGATGCGTGCTATTTGGAAACTATGCTGAAACGGTCGCCGTGACGCTGCACGCACATGCGCGCGTACAAAATGCGATTGCAAAACATTGTCGACCAATCGGAGAGCGCGCACAGTCTCGGCCAACGAGCTGGCAACGTTGTAGATTGGGGCAGTGGTACATACTCCACAGCCGCATACTCGGTTACCTGAGGGTACAGTGGCTAGAACGAAAAGTGTGCCGGGCGCCATATACACGCC
This sequence comes from Ornithodoros turicata, assembly GCF_037126465.1. Lineage (NCBI taxonomy): Eukaryota > Metazoa > Arthropoda > Arachnida > Ixodida > Argasidae > Ornithodoros > Ornithodoros turicata. Next base: position 1,163,261 of record NW_026999342.1, read on the forward strand.
GTGCGGTAGGGAAGCGCAAACCGCAATGACAAGTTCAGGCGTCGCAGAGGGCGCTGCAACCGGGTCGCGGGAGAAGGCGCTTACTTGTCAACTCAACGTGTATCGTTTCGAGCATTTGTTTGTTCAATTTGTGTCTATTTGGGCGCTTTTGGGTGTCACTTAGCGGAGTCTGGGTATCCAGTCTTCGCGACATGGTCCATGCCACCGTGAGGACGAACATGAGGTCCTCCTGTTCCGACCACCGAAGGAAACTATCCGCAGAGAAGAGTCGACGCGTAACGTAAAGCGCGCGGAGAAAGGGCTGACAATTGATTGCGTTGTGTGTGAACGGTAATTCGAGGAAGGGTATACCATGAGGATTCTTCGGCACATCATTGGCGACGAAAACGTTGAAATTCCGAGGGACAGGTCGCTGCTAACGGACGATGCCGTTCCAGCCCTGTTCCGGACGCGCCGAAGTATTTCACGAATAAAGTGCACCCATCAAAATAAACCTGGATTCTGGTGCGCAGGTGCACAACTTCAACCCGTTGTGCATCAACAGTGATGGAAACGATTTTGCAATCTCTGTCAACGTACGGCACATGAAAGAAGGGTCAATGACATGACGCATCAGAAAAAAGTCAAATGGAATTCCGTGTCCAAAATTCCCTTTTTGCTACACACAGACTTAGTCTAGCTGGACTGGTTACAAAACGGAAAAAATTGCCGTATAAAAGCTGTATGCAGTGTGCTTGATACAGAATTTGATAAGGGCTGGTTAGAAAGTGGTTAAGAATTCCTGTTTAGAAAATGTATACAGTGCGCATGATATACTCTGTACGCACCTTATTCATGTTTCTGTCTGCTAGATTGGGAGCGAATAGGCTGGATAGGCCATGGTTATAAGAGCTGTATATAAACTAAGAGATCATTTTCATAAGCCGCACAGATCCAAGAATGTGAGTTCACCAGCTGCTTCGACGTCTACTATATCCTGGCCATGGACTGGCCAAGCTCATTTCAGTGCTGGAAGCAACATTTACGTTATATTTTTCCACTCAGAAGCTCTACGCCCGCAGCAGCTTTGACTTTATGCAAGTCCTTGACCAATCTAAGGCTTGAACGAATTGGCTGTGACGTGCACTTCAATGAACTGATTAGACGTGTTCTTTAGATCTTTTTAGTCACAGGACTGCATTCTCTTACAAAGTATCTTTTTTTTCTTTCTGTCTCAAATTTTCTTGAATAAGGAGAATGTGTCAAAAAGAGATCGACGGAAGCATTTGAAAATACGCTTGAACGGAAATCAAGGAGATGTTTCCGTTCAATCGGACATGTATACACCAGCTCGCTTGTCCCCTCACTTATGTTCAACGAAAATACGCTATCTTAGCTTGAAAATATGCCATTTGAAAATATTCGCTATGACGTCTCGGTAAAATATGTGTTCAGTACTGTACGATCGTGACTCTATTGTTTTTTCTTTGTTTAAAAATTGCGCGTGCTCGCGTTCTCATAGTTATCGCTGCATAATTAAGACGGCATGAATCAAGTACTAACAAGATTCCTTTTCAAGCTAACGTGAAATCCCCGGGTTTAGTGCCGAACTCCGCAACTTTCCACGTCGGAACCCTTCGGGAGGTAACTCGCCTGCTGCGACCAGCGCCACTTGGACCTTTCATTGCAGTTTTGTGCGCTTATTTCCCGGTGCCCGGCACACTTCTCCTTCTAGCCACTGTACTGAGGGGGAGTGGTTTCGCTGCCGCAAAAATCACAGGGTTGGCATCCAATGTATTGCTCCGTAGACGAAAGCGTGCTGGGTGAACGCAATGCATCCTGGACAGGTCCTGGTCGCACGTCACAGCAAACGTCAAGGCACACGTGACCTTAAAGATGGCGGCGCCCGTGATCGGCGGCCAAACCGTTTGTAAATAATGCAGTTGTTGTTTCTGGACGACGTTTTGGATGTTTTTCGATCACGGTAATTATTTTTATCCGATAATCTCACAATAAAACGCGTAGTTTTACACATAAAACCTCGCATTGTTGACAACTTCCAAAGATGTGATGACGACCGCACGTTAAGACTTACCGAGCCGATGCGATGTACTTAAACTAAGGTGAAATGGGCTACAATGTTGCGGAAGAAGCACCGCATAGTTTACGCTGGCAAAATACGGTCATCTCTTGGTGTTATGACGGATGTGCAATCCAGAAGATGTGGGTTCGAGTCCTACAGCTGGCTAACCTTTTCAGTGACTTTCATCCTTCATCGGCGAAAATATGTCGGTAAGCGGCAAAACGACATGTAAACAAAGTCACGTGACCTCAAAATTACGTTTTCTATGATGTGCGACCAGGACAAAATGGCAGTTTTGTTAAAAGCACCCGCTTGAGGGTAGTTACAACAATGGCTGGTTTGTGTCACCCCTGTGGCGAAAATAGTGTCTCCGCTGGCATTTCCCGCCAAATTCCGGCTATTTGTTTCTGAATGGCTCCGGTCACCCATGTGACCTTTCTCGATCATGATTGGCTAAGGCTCATTTAACCAGTGGGTGCGCTCGCGTTCGTTTCCTCCGAGGCGCCCACCCGTCTGATCGTTGTGCAGCTGGCGCCGTGTGGGCAGACGGTGATTTAGTTTCGTGGATTTCGAAGATGTTCGAGCCATAGATGAACGCCGGAATGAAAGGTATGCAGACAAACGTATGATCAATGTCAGCGAACAGACGTTTAATATTGCCGCCTAACAGTGTGCATAATTGAGGTACGCCTCGTCCCGTATTACATCACTTTCTGCCGGTCATCAGTCATGACCTGGTTGATGTGCTATTCTGTATCGCGTTACTAGTTGCGTTTTGTTGTGCTATTTGAATGTGTCTGATGTGTAATGCGCTGGTGTGCATGAAAAGGAAAACAGCATGTATCACGTACTGCTGGCTCCCCGAATTTTGTCATTAATCGACACCTCGATGCGTAACGATAGCATGTCTTACATAGCGTATTCAGCCAATAGGCGATTTCAGATATTGCCCTTGTGCTCCGCACGGGGGCCCTCCGTCGCCCAAGTCACGCGCATTGCACAATGCGTCGTGGGAAATGGTTTACATTCGTACTCGTCTGCCTGTTGCTCGAAGGTGCGGGAGGTGAAGGAGAAAGAAAACCGAAACCTCTTCGCACCTTTGCGCTCTTCTTCTCTCTGACTCATGAAAACTAAATCCCAAGGTGCAGCGGGGCTTTCGCAACACGGCGCTCTCTGGTGGGCCATCCATGCAATTTCTGAAATCGTCTATTAACGTTCCTTATGCGCTGCTTTGCCATATCATTAACAGGTTGTTGTTGTTGTTCTTGTTGTTGTTGTTGTTTTTTTCATTCAGACACCGACAGCTGTTCAGGGCCATGCGATCCCCAAGCATGTTGTCCCTGTCGCCTGAAAATTCTACAGTTGTGCTAGGATGAAGCGAATGGCTCCTGCGCCTCATTACATCTACTTTGTCCAAACCGAATATGTTGTATAATATGATAGTCACACTTGCTGTTGTTCTGTAGTATTTATTATGTATTTATTTATTCTGCAGTATTGTGTACTAATCCTGTAGATTTACGTCTATTCAAGTGTTGCTTCTTTCGTATGTTAACCGTGTCAAAAAATTTGTATATGTGCATTCCTTCGTCTTCTGGATTTTCATTTTCTGCTTCCCGATAATATTAGCAGATGCCTTGCGAAGCGCCGAGAACAGAGAGGGGGGAGGGAGAGAATCCAAGTGGGAGGGTATAGGAGAGGGCACGCAGCGCACATGCGCACTTCGATCGAGTCAGAGCGCGCTTTTTGGCGTCATTTTCGGTCTCGCGATTCGCTACGGATGACCACGTGGCCAAGGGGGGCGGCGGCTTTCGTGGCGGAACTGTGGAAGCTACAGCTGCACTCCGTGCACCAAAGTGGAAAACGAGCGGGAAGAGCAAGCGTCTCAAGCCTCACTGGCTCCAAGATGAACTTTCAATCGCAACATGTCATCACGACCCCCTCTCTGCTTTACTCCGTTGACCCCACATTGTTTCTTTATCACAGTCTTCCACCGCGGGAGACTTAATGTGGCTTTTACACCTGCTTTCAAACATCTCCTCGGTGTCGGCGAATTCAGCCTCTGTTCCACGTGTGGTGTGCGTGGTGGCCTCCATCACATCCTCCTTATCTGCGGACAGTGCGATCGCGAGCGCGCACGCATGGGAACCGCTCTGCAACGCGTCGATCAGTCGGCCTTAGCCAAAATTATCGGGCCATGGTGACATCATGGCAACCTGACATCACATGCAAGGCTACCAGTTGTTGTTGAGTTCCTCTCCAGCACTGGACTAATGGACGAACTCTAATAGGATACCTTTCCAGTATCATCCCTTTCTCATCCTTTCCACAAGAGCAATGGGGCAGTGTATAACTGCCATAACGGCGGTGAATGACCCACCACATCATCATCCCATTTATGTGTCTGTGTCTGTGAGCGAGAAGGGAAAAATCCCATATGTAAAAATTAAGCCACACCGAGAAATGAAGGGGATTAGACCTCCAAACAGAGTTTGAGAAAAATAGAAATGAACCGGCGTCACCCTCGTCAGAGGCCATTCCACCTGCGACTCGTCCAATTCGTTCTCGTGCCGTCGCTCCTTGGTCGGCAGCGGGACGCGCCGTTTTTGCCACAACCGAGGACTACAGCGTCGAAGACTGGTCGCAGATTTCAGGTTCCAGATTTGTGTGGTTTACGTCGTATTATAAGTCTCTACTGTACGAATTCAATCTGTTGGACAGATCACATTACAAAACTGCCTATGCAGTTGCGGGTCGTTCCTCGGCCAGTCTGAATATTTGGCAGCTGGGTCGGGATAGCTTTGAGTTGGCCTTTGTGGCATCGACTATTGGCCGGGCCGAGTTTCCAGCAACCGCGGCAGGCCAGTGTCAGGTACGACTTCGTGGCTTCGGTACGGGCCAGTTCAGTCCAGTAAATTCAGGCCCGTGCAGGGCTCTAGAAGACGGCAGCGCTATTGGTCACTTGGTGCCAGATGAAATACTAATGTCCACACCAGCCCTTACGACTGCACTGAGAACATACACCGACATTTGTATGTCTTTACCGCCTTCGCGATCAGATATGAGTGAAACGCCGCAGCCTCTAGGAATAATCGCTGCACCGCTTGTGCTACAACATCCGTCGCCTCGTTACTGTGAGCCTCTTCGGGATCGGCGCCCACGTTCATACTGCAATCCCGCATTAGATTGTTTTTATTGTCACACATGCCTGGCCGTTGCTGCATACGCCGACAGTGAGACACGCGGATGGAGCGTTTTGCGATGCCTTCCATAATGTGCCACACATTAAATGACTTTACAGCTTTATTCGCTCCAAACAGGCGTATTCTTATAAAAACACCCGTTTTCTATCCCGCAGGCTGAATCAGCAGGTACAAGAAGAGTATTACTAAAGGTGTAATGTCGACATACACCATATTTCATCCAATGTCAATCATTAAGGGTGTAAAGTGGGCTGTTGAAAGAGGTGTTTACGTCCAATACACCTTTTTACACTCCGCATGAACTGGGAATATGGACAAAAAAGTAGAGAACTCCGACTTAACATAACAAAATAACAAGTTTTACTCAGACGTTTCGTCCGTCATGCGATGGACACGCGAATGCATGCATGTGAAGATGCTACGCATTTTGTCGCTTTGCCACGCGACCCAACTCCGAGATCAGAACACTCGTTGGTTGACCACCTATGTAATTTAAAGAAGAGGGACCACCACCTACCGTCGCCTTTTCTCCTCGGACGGAGCCACCCCCATGCTCTACGGTCTCCCCAAGATACACAAGCCTGCCCCTTGAGGCCTATTGTCTCGTTCGTTGGGTCACCGACATACAACCTATCCAAATACTTGGTGGAACTCATAGCTCCGGTCACCGGTAACAATAACCTGACGGTTCGCAATTCGAAGGAGTTTGTAGAGTTGGTCCGGACGCAAGTTCTCAACGAAAATGAGGTTATGGTATCCTTTGATGTGGTGTCTCTATTCACCAACGTTCCCAAGCATGTTGCGGTACAGGTGGCGGAGGCACGACTACGCCAGGACAGCAGTCTGCCAACTCGAACATCGCTCACAGTTGAAGAGGTGGTTATTCTTTTGAGGTTTTGCCTCAATCAGACGCACTTCAACTTCAACGGCAGTACTTAAAACCAGATCGAAGGCTGTCCTGTGGGTAGCCCCGTGTCAGTCACTTTAGCTAATCTTGTCATGGAGTATATTGAATAAACCGCCATGGAACGATTTTGCCACCCGGTCAAGTTCTATCGCCTCTACTTCAACGACACGTTCGTGATTCTCAACAGTGACCACGTTGAAGACTTCCACTCGGTTCTAAACAGCATTGCGCCATCGATCAATTTCACTTACGAGATGGAACAAAATGGCAAGCTTCCTTCCTTGGATGTGTGTGCGCGCCGATGTAGCTCGGGCGGCATTCAAACATGTGCCTACCGGAAACCTTGTGATACCGGCGGTTTCCTTCGTTTTGACTCACACCACCCCACGGAGCACAAACGGAGTGTGGTACGAACGTTATTTCACCGATCTGAACAGTTATCATCCTGCACTGAGTTACAAGCTTCTGAGGACGCGACGATCGCCGATTACCTGGACAAACGTGGCTGCCCACGCAGGTTTATCGAGGACACTGGCAAGCGCATGCAAACATCTGGACCACGCGAAGGCAACCGCACTCGCCAGACACGCGTTGCCATCCCTTATGTCAAAGGCGTTTCTGAATCTATCCGCCGGGCTTTGCTTCCGTTGGATATCAGGACTACGTTCAAACCGCATGTTAAACTTCGAAGTGTCATATCGAAACCGAAGGACCCCGTCCCCCCAGAAGACCAGTGTGGAGTAGTCTACAAAGTCCAATGCCAAGACTGTGACACGTGCTACATTGGCGGAGACAGGCAGAAAACGGAACACTCGTTTCAAAGAACATAAACGGGACATAAAGAGTGCGACCCACGCCACACGGTTTAAGACGGAGCTTACAGAACATTGTTGGCACACGGGACATTGTTTCGACTTCGACAACGCGGTGACCTTGGCTCGCGAACAAAGATGGGGACCCAGGAAGCTTCTAGAGTCGTGGCACATACGTGGTGACCCCTCGGTTTGTAACAAAAACCGTGGCCCCCTTCCCGAACAATACTCCCATCTCCTTAAATAGCGACCGGTTGCATAATCTCTCATCCAGTTTGGCACTGATGATGACCGTCGCATGACGGACGAAACGTCTGAGTAAGACTTGTTATTTTCTTATGTTAAGTCGGAGTTCGATACTTTTTTGTCCAGTTATGTCGTCTCCCGACTTTTGGAGTATTTTGGGGAATATGGTGTTAAAAATGGTGTTTTAATTCATAAAATAAAAATTAGGCTGGTTTGACAGCTACGCTATTATTGACGATAACCTGAGTTAGAAACAGAGTATTTGACAGCGAAGGATGTTAGCACTTCAGCTGGTATCTATGACTCGTTGCAGGCGTACGTGTTAATTGTAAAAACGCATTCCCGTCACCGTTACAAACGCTTTCTGCCCCACTGCACTTAACGAACGTGCCCCAACAAATTGTATTGCAGTGTATGATGCACCCCATACGCCAATATAGGCTACTTCGGCACTCACGCTGGTCCCACAGTGTTACCAATGGTACGAAGCTGAAATAGAAACCTATTAGAACCAATAGAAAACTCACATGACCTCCGTAGCTGGACCAATGACTGAGAACTAGCCACCCTGTTCTGTTTCTTTTTTTATTATGTCGCCCATGACGTAGAATGACCTGGCGCGCGTTACTTTCTCACTAATTTCTTCCTTTCTGCTCTGCTTCCCGTCTACTGTCGTTGTTCCTTGATTCTCCCTTTCGCTGTTTTTTGGTTCGCGTTTGTCGGAATGCCGTGGGAGTTACCGAAAAACGACGGAGCTTTGGCTGTTTTTGTCACGATTAGTATTTTATTGTCCGGTATACACAAGTAAGACGTACAGAGCATGCCTGCGATAACGAAAACAACATGACATTAATATTGCTCCGGAATTTGCTTGAAGAAGCCTGACGACGTCGGACTGCCTCGGGCAAGGACTGCTACGGGAGACTGGAGCTCGGTCGCTGCAAGATGAAGACTAGTATCAAATATTAGTATAGCTATGCATACGTCGAAAAGGAAAAAAAAAGAAAAGAGAAACACTGTCAAGGAGCCCGCGAAGAGGGAATCACACACGTAACATGAAAAACGGTTAGGAGCAACTAAGATTTATTTGAACAAGAACTTTCGTGCAAGAGACTGCACTTCTTCAGGTTACACAACTAAGTGCCCTTTCCACCCATCAGGAGGTTATTGGGAGTGTAGGCACTTAGTTGTGTAACCTGAAGAAGTGCAGTCTCTTGCACGAAAGTTCTTGTTCAAATAAATCTTAGTTGCTCCTAACCGTTTTTCATGTTACGTATAGCTATGCATGTGAAAGTTGCAATGGAAACAGAAAGCTGCTATTGAATGCGAAAAATAAGAACGATTATGGTAGGGTTCTGAGAAACTCGCAGCTATGGGGTGTGATGAGCGACCTAAGTACAAAAAATATATTTTATTGTGCTACTTCACAGGGCTGTAGCACGATTCCCCCGATTTCAAGTCCCCCGTACCGATTCCCCCGCCACGAAACAACGGGCTCATTTCCCCCGTTCCCAATTTACCCGTCGCTTTTCCCCCGCCTGGGTAGAGCGACCCATAAATGATAAGAAAGGTTGGCACTTTTCCATCGTTTATTATTACAAAACACTGGGATGATATGGTAACAGGTGAACATTTTTTCGTGGTTTATTATTACAAAACACGTGGCTACTGCATAGCCGGGATAAATTTCATATGACTATATGCCACAAAATTTTTGAATTTTGTTGTGGAATTCGGCAAGATTCATCTCCCCGCGGCTCAGGCTCTCCTCCAAATTTCTGATGTCTTCGTCCTTCTTTTCCCATTTCTTCATTCGTTTTCGTGCTCTGCCACCACTGGAAAGCTGTAGCAGGGCCACCGCTTCGTCGTTGCTTCGTCGGTCTTTATGAGGTTGACGAACGTGTAGATATTGGGATGCGCCTTCCTAAGAATGATGTTAATCTTCCTGGAAGGATAAGCTCTGAATCACGTTCACGAACAAAAGCACAGGACTATTCTTCCGGAAACCAGACAAAATGCGTGACATCGCTTACCTGTGCCAAGCCTCTTTTTGATTGTTTGTCCGGGCACTGCGGTTGTTATGATGATTCCACTGCTTGATATCGAAGACGCCTTTCATCCAGACGTCTTCAATGTACAGTATAAAAGCTGGAATTCCCAGCACCGACGGCTGTCTTGCCTTCAGTCCGCTCCAGGCAACGCAAACGAATGTCACAGGGACAAACGCTAGGCTGATGGCCTTCCTAATGAAGATCCTCACTTCTGCATCGTCGTTATATGCACTGCACAGCCCAAGTTCTTGTACTTTCCTCCACACCGCCTGTGCAAAGTGGAAGTGGCAGCCCTTGTGACTTGCGGCAGGGAACACGTAGAGTAGCGCTTGGATTAGCGCCAGCTCGAAGTCTGTCCGCACAAGCTTCACCGTGTGTTGCAGATTGTGGTCGCTAAGACAGCCAGCGAAGCGCTCGAAGGCGGCAATATACACGTCTCGTGACTTTCGAGGCAGAAGAAAGTAGGCAACGTTCATGCTGTACCCGTCTTTTACAGTGCTGATGGTTAGGACTTGAAAGAAAATGGAAGGACAGGAAAAGAAAGTGCCGTCTATGAACACTTCGCCAGCCTCAGAGAAGTGCACCAAACCTTCTCGCGTCGCGAAGCACAAGATGCGTCCTGCACTGATCGTAATGTCAAACAGCAGAAAATGACGCCCGTCCAACGTCTGAGTGTACGGGCCTTCTAGTTGTACGTCAGCCGCCACCCGGGACAGGTTCGGTTGGTGTCTATGCTTCTCCCGGTATATTGTGCTCCTCAAGCTCTCGAACGTGGGAATATCGGCAAGAGTTTCATCCGCCACCTGCGCACAAAATTCGCACAGATATTTAGCACACAAGTGCCAGCCGTAGACGTTGGGAACGTTTGAAGATATGACATATGTGAGAGCATAGAGGATCTGGAGAGAATGAGTCCACTTTGAAAGGAACCAGAAGCTAGCTGACCCAGCTTGAAGCACGCATGTCTCCTACTGAGCCCTTGCGTTTTGTAGCGGTTCAATGTTAGAAGCAAATACCTTGCTATAAACAGCGACAGTAGTAAGTTTTAGTAGGAAGACTTAATAGTGGTGCGAATTTCTATTTGCATCTGAAATGTTACTCACGTCTCCAGTCGCCATGCTAACAATTTGATTGGAGTATATCTGCGGAGCTGGGACATGGGGCTCGATTCGTGCACGCTCCCTCACGGCGTTTGTGAAACGAACATTCTCAACTTCTGCAGCGTCTGGCGCGTGGCAGTTTACCCCTGCAATAGCAAGAAGTCCATGAGCTACGCACGTCTAAGATCGTGGAAACAATCCCTAATAGAAATTTAATTATGATGATGTCTTCGACAGCTGACAGCGTACCATTGACACTAACCAAATAATTACGAGAATGCCACCTACCAGGGCTCTTGACGATGGTCCTGCCTTCCGTCGTCATAGTGGCTGCACAGCCGTTGGTGTAGTACTTTGAACATCGCCACGCAGTCGTTCCGTTTTTGTTCCGACGCTGCAAGTTAAACCTGTAGCCATGAAGTATGGCTGTGTCTTTTCCTCTCTGACTCTTGAGGATCTCCATGGCAAACGGAACTCGCGGTCTTCCCGTATCCCTTTTAAGCCCGATGTCTTATGTTTCTCCCTTAATATGATTGGACAAAAATTCCTCGGAAAGGTGCTCATGGAATTCTGAAGTGTGCCGCATAACAAAGGCAGAATTGTGTGGCGCTTGATGACCTCAGATGACTCACGGCGCAATTCAAAATGCACCACAGAGGGGAGAGGGCACATGGTAGAGCTGCGCTTTCCCTTCACAAAGGCCACGCACGGGGGAGGAAACGCGGGGGAATCGATACGGGGAAGTTGGCACTTGGGGACTTGACATGTGGGGGAAACGGCACGGGGGAAACGAGACGGGTGACATGAGAGTGGATGAATCGTGCACCACCCCTTCACAGTGCCGAACATCCAGACAAACTTAGCTTTGGAGCTACGTACAGAACAGCTACTAAGTCAACGTCAGATGAAACTTGTCAAGCGAAATCACCTAGAATCACAGAGTTACAGTAGTGTCATGCCTTTAGACAGTACGACGTGAGCGGGTATTTACCCATAACATGATCTTGTTTCAGGAAGGTAAATATAATCTACAATCGTAACTGCAAAGCTACGCGGTCGGTCGCAGCGTATTCCGACCCGGATTTACAGTGACTATTGAGCCATTTATCCAGAAAGCACGAAGTGAATGCGGTGTTGTACAGCAACAAGCAGTAACAAATGACCTACCTGTCGACAGTCGTTGACCGGGTATCGGAAGAACGAGCCATTCGGATTCTGGAATCGTTCCTACACCAAGAAGCAGAGCAGAAATATTGCGCAGGAAGCTTCGTTGGCAGCTGTGACGGTTCGAGGACACAGACATGGTCCAGACAGCGTTTTTAAACAGAAAAAATCGGAAGTCATAGAGCAACCCAACCCCTATACACGACATCCGAGACGGACGCCGGCGACTCCGTGAGTCCGTGGACGCTGGTTCCAACTGGCAGAGCCGCAGCGCTGTCGCCTATATGAGGTCTCGCGAACAAATTTGAAAACGCCCAATCATTGCTCAGAATACGAATTCATGCTCATCGGAACCAATCAGTAAGCACTAGCCACCGGATGTCGCCGTGACGTTAAAGTTATTACGTTTTCTGATGCCTGATGACGTGAAACGCATGAAGCGCCTCACTTTATCCCGCAAAGGAACTCGCAAGTTTCGGGCCCTTGGTGTTACCAAGCTAACGAGTCGTGCCTGTGATGCATTGAGCTCCGGTTTAGGTTGTATATAATGGCACCACAGCTGGAGGTCTGCCGTGTTCAGGGAGGTGCTTGCCATAGAAGAAAGTCGAACTGTATGTCTCGGCTTGCTGCCGCGGATCATGCATTGCACTATCTATTTGAGAGGGAGTATCTGCCAGAATACAACAAGATCTAAAATAAAAGCGGCGATAAAGCCTGATACACGGAACAGAAAAATAACTACACGACACGTTCTCAAACTCAGCAGCCCATTTAATGAGAGAACCCACACTCCCAGTAATCTCCTGATGGGTGGAAAGGGGGAAACAGAAGGAACACTAACACAATTGCCTCGGGACTTACCGCCGTATTCTTGAACAAGCCTCGACTGGACGCTCCGCCTCGACTCCAACGAGTGGAGGAAAGTGGCGCTCCTCCACTCGAAGAGCCCATGCGTTTCATGAACCCGCTTGGGGATTCCTCCGCCAAGGCGCTCCTCGAGAAACCGTCCTCGAATAAAGCTGTAGTCTCGTCCCCAGCCGTCTTTCGGGACCACTCGAAAATGTTAATTATCGTGCTTAAAACACACTTATGGCATGAAAAATAACTGTAATTCTTTACTTTATTTCGACCAACGTGCATTACAAATACAAACACAAAGGCCTGCAAGTGTTTGAAGAAGGGTGCAGGTGTTCCGAACAGGAAAACAGACTGATAGGTTTCCTAGTTTTCTGGTCTGGCAATTACAACCACAACGGCAGCAGCTAGCTTAATGGTCACCTCGTATAAAATAATATCAAAGATTATGTCACTGCTTGTCACACTTCTATTATGTTACTATATGTGGCGTGAATGACTGTTTGTTAGCGGATGGGTACGTTTACCCAACGCCTTGAGGGTAGCTATAAACAATCAAACAAACAAAACAGATTTTACAACAACATCCCGAGCAAAGAATCGGGGAGACCATTCTTGGGGAGTCACCGCGAGCATGTCGTACGAACTTTTATGGCCCTCAATCGCGCTCTGCCTAAACGGTGGAGCCTCTTATCCCACCCAACAAACGGAATTCGTACTATTGGAACAACAACTGCAAAAAAAAAAAAAAAAGAAACGAGAGAAAAAAAAACATGAATGGAAGATTTGTTGAGCCGTTTCGGTGATAGCTGGAGCTGGGGTTGGGCCAGCTTGATACAGTATAAAGATTACGGAAAAACATTGAGGAGGCAGATCAGATGTTTATGTTTTTTAGATGTCCAGTTAATGCACTGTTTCTTTTCTTGCACCACTTTTTGCGTGAAAACACCCTTCAAACACACCTTTTTGTGCTAAATAGCGCGACAGAAGGAAAATTTATTACACCTTATCTTGAAAAGTGTGCTTGGGAGAAGGTGTGGGATTTTTTCCACAACGCGGCACACCGTCGTTTCTGATTCACAATGTCTCCCGTGGCAGTTCGAAAAGTCCTAACGCCATAAAATCACATGTCGACGGGCAGCTGTAGTACAGGAGGTAGAGGCAGCCCACGATTGCACACATTTTCCTCCACTGGCAATGTATCCAAAAAGGCTTCGTACGGTTTTCTTCATGAAGCGGTACCGTATACCATATGAGGAACTTGTGATCATCAAAATGGTCAAAAGGAGTTTGATGGCCCCTTATTGAACGTTGTCGCTAAGTGGTAATGTTGTCAGCACCCAGTTAAAGGCCATCTTGGCACAAAACGCAGATGATGGACGCAGCGAACGACCTCTCTTCTGCCATGACACCAGCCAAACTCGAGTTGAGGAGCGTTCTCCGAGGTAGGAGAACAGAACTCCGAACAGAACAGAACAGAACTCCGTTCTCCAGGAAACACTGGCCCAGAAGAAGAACAGTCTCTGTTCGAAATATCGGCGGCTTCTGTCCTGAGGCAACTCCCTTCCTACATTCTACCGATTCGCTGGACTTCTACCCATCTAATTTCACACTTAGTACCATGAAACTTGGACAACTGGGGGATTAATTCATCTGAACTCTTTAGCGACAGACAGTTGGGGAGACGGAGAGAGAGGGAGCATAAAAGGAATGCGGACAACCTTTCAGGAAATTCTGAATTGGTTGAACACTTGAAAGAATGTCGCAATTGTTTCCCGCTATTCCAAGAGACCTGTGTTTTGAAAAAGGTACGTGACCCGTTTGGCCGACTCTTAGCTGAGTTGAAAGAGATTAAGTCCCGAGGCAATTGTGTTAGTGTTGCCTCTGTTTCCCCTTTCCACCCATCAGGAGGTTATTGGGAGTGTAGGTTCTGTCAATAAATGGGTTGCTGAGTTTCAGAACGTGTCGTGTTGTTCTTTTTCTGTTCCGTGTCTCAGGTTTTATCGTCGCTTTTACAATGTACCAACCATAGGTGGGGAAGTTACTTTTATTTTGTAGTGCACTACCGTTACTCACTACTTTTTCAAAAAGTAACGCGTTACGTTATTCGTTACTGTTGCGATAGTAGGTAACGCGTTACTAACGCCGTTATTTCTGATAAGTAATGCAGTTACTTTTGCATTACTTCGCTAGTTGTCCTTATAATATGTACCATTTTCGGTTGAATCACACAAGTGCGTTCCGCAGATCAATACACGCAATGTTGTGCACAAACAAGGGTCACGCATGAACAAAACTTACATGTATGATTTATTGCAACGCAGAAGTAGTTGACGTTCAAAATTTTCATCTGTGTGGCTGAGCAGACTCCTAATGACACGTGCGTGCTGCTTGTCAAGGTTGATAGAGACGGTGACCTTTTATCTCACACAGTATAAATCCAAACAGCGAATCCCTTCGTACTTTGTTACTTGTTCAGACGGTAGAGGATATTTTTCTGTCGCTTTTAGCCCATTCACCCGAAAAATACCAAAGGGAGTGAAAAATAGAGGTGGTAAACAAAGGTGACATCTCAACCAGGGTAGGTCAATAGTCCTTTTGCGTTCTTCGCGGGTGCCGATGTGACCTTCTTGTCATTGTTGAAGATGAATAGAAAAAATCGGAGATTTTCCCGGAGTCTACAGGCACGGTCCTCGCTCAAGCTTTCAAGTTTAGAAGCAATGTTCCCAAACACGCAGTAACGCATAACGGCGTTAAGCGTTAGTTAGTAAAAATGTAATGACGTTACGTTACTCATTACGTTTCTCCCAAATGTAATGCGTTACCATATTTCACTACTCGAATGTAACGTGTTACCGGTAACGCACTACTTTGTAACGCGTTACACCCCACCTATGGTACCAACTCGCCTGCACCCTTGCACTTCTACTATAGATCTAAAATGGTGTTTTCAAATCGTATCGAGATGAAATTTTCCCAGCTCCGCTGAAGCTGTCATCCACTGCTCCCTAAAGTTAGCAGATCTTAGGATGCATGCGTTCTACGACGGCGATGAAGCCCCCGCGGTTGTTCCTATGTCTGTACTGAGAGCCATAGACGTAGCACGCCAATTTTCCCGAGGGGGCGAGCCTTGCACACGGTAAGAGACGGGAGGGGTAGGGTCCAGCGGAGCCTGAGCCGGAAACAAAGACGACCATGTGCAACGTATACTATTTATTATGCGGTTGCAAAAATCACAGCTGGTACCTGACGGCAGGTGCGTACTGGCACATTGGATGGTACGGGAAACAGACACGGTTATCAGCGAACGGACACATATCTTTAGAAGCCGTGAAAAATAGCAATGATCCAGCCCACACCTTGAAACTTGTTTTCCCTGGGAGTTGTTTGTTTGATAAACTCGTTTGCAACAGCGTTCGAGTCGACATCACGAGCAAACTCTTTGTGGCAATGGAGCAAGGCAATATTTTTTTTAAGTTCCGTGTCAGCGCCCCGAAGCAACTGTGGCTATGAGGGGCGTACAGACGTGGATAGATGGAGAGAGGACAGCAGGAGGGGGGACAGGAAGTGTGCGTCCTGGGCCGACTTCAGGGGGAACAGTGCCGACATTCGTCTGGTAAGTCTTCGGAAAACCCAGGGAAAACATCAGACAGCACAGCCGGTGACAGGATTCGAACGCGTGTCACCTCCAAGTCTCGGCGTGGAAAGCTGATCATCTTAACCACTACGAGGCGCTGCCACTACGCCACGGGAGCTGGTGCAATATGGTTTGATTGGGCTTGTCCCACTGTGGAACGCAAGTAAGTTTTGAGCCGCCGTAGGCACGAGGAGGACCTTTCTGATGGGCAGGACGTTACAGGTATGGTCAATACAATCCGAAGAAGTTGAACAACTTCTGGAAGTATCATCCTCAGTGGTTCACCTTCCATTCCTGTGGGCAGCTCTTTTACGTCCTGAAACGAAGTACTTACGGCTACTACGCTTACGGCACGCTGCTTTGCAATGTCCAACAGCATATCTCGATGAAGCTGAAGGCGACCTGCATCAAGATCTCCTTTATAGAGTACGAACAGATAAGCGCTGTCAGTTTCTCCCATCAATAATGTTTCCACTTTCGTCACGTGGTCCCACATTCCGGCAGGAAACCGCGAGTGCACGGAAACGCATGAACTGTGTCAATTACCATGTAAAACCTCTGCCGATAATAGGCTTCCGAGGATCCAAACTAGTGTGCTTGAGATCCCTCGTCGTAACGACGTGGTGTTTGTCGCTGCCTTATCGGAAGGCTGGGGCTCCCAGTTTTGAGCTCCTCAGCCGTGGCTTCACCGTGCTCCAAAAGCCAGGGAATTTGTAGCGGAGTTAGGCAACACATTCTTTAACGGCCTCCACAAGTTGCTCTAGAAGCCCAAGCTCTTCTGCAGAGCGGAATTTCATTCTCCAATCTCTCAAACATCAGGGTCATTAGCCTGAGCATGAAATATGAATCGAATTTTTCGAGCGCTTTCACATAGCCACTGGCTTTTGCTCCTGTGCCATGCTTTTCATCGGATGACAGAGCGAAAAGGAACTGCACCAACTCAGAGTAGTTACTTGACACTGAACGCAGTGAGGATGCCTTTAGCGTCCACCGGGTTTTACAGAATTGTCTCAGGGCCGGTGTCCCCACCTTATGGAACTGTACGAACCAGCTGAGGCGCTTTGGAGATGTTTTCACAAAATTTACCAAGTCGGCAAACAAGCTGAGAAAGTGTTGACATACATCAATTTGCTTACACAAGTCTTGCAACAAGTTAAGAGTGTGCGCAAGACATCGTGCGACAAGTGTACATACATCGCCCTTGGTTCAATATCCTGACCTAAGGCTTGGAGTCCACTGCGTTTGCCAGACACATTTGCAACCCCGCCGTAGCATTGTCCGCAGCAGTTCTCAATTTGGAGATCCAGTCGACACAACACGTCTTTCGGAATTGAGAAGAAAGTGCATGCTCTCGTATCCGCCGTCACGTAAAATTCAATAAAGACTTCTTCCACTTCAAGACCCTCTTTGACGTATCTGAGGCAAAAGGATACCTGCTCCTGCGTGCTAACGTCAGAGGTGTCGTCATCAATCACCGCGTAAAACAACGCGTCCTGCACTTCTCTGATTAGGGAACGGAGCACACTGTGGGTAATGAGTTCAATCATCTCATTTTGCAAGTCCAGCGAAATCCACTTACACCTACTTTTGTTGAGCCATGCCCCGAGACCTGGCACATCCGCTTCCCACAACATAAGAAGTTGCTTCATGTTACCTTCGTCCTCATCGTGACCGCGAAGTGAGAGACCTTGACGTGCCAAAAAGCGGGCAGACGACAGTACTGCTGCAGAGCTTGACGACTTTGCTGCATTTTGCTGAGCTTCGACTCAGAGAGCGCGGTCGCTATACGTTAGCTCCTGTGCTTGCACTTCTCAACGCCGTGGAAGCTTCACGATGAAGCGCTGATTCCTCATGACTCCTGAACCGTTGAAGAGCTTTTTTTTTCTAATGGGGAAACCTCGTCCAACGAATGCAGCGTATGAGTCTTTATCTCGCGGTGTGCATGGAAGCGGGATGGTTCTTTTTTTGTTTTTCTTTTTTTTTGTCCCTGGCAGTGACGCAGATGGCCCGTCTCATGCAACATCTGCTAACCTTGCACCAGTGGACTTGCCAGCAGCAAACTGGGTGTTCACGTCACTATCGTGTGGTGAAGCACTGGCGGTGTGTGGATCTTGCGAGCTGGCGCTGTCGGGTGCTTTAGTAGACAATCGAGGCTTTTTAATGACATACTTCTCCATTCTGCATGTCGTGTTAACGGACTCTTCTCCTAGAACAACCGGTCGAACAGAAACGGTCGCCGTGTCTACCGGGCCTCGTGCGCGAGCATGCATGATCACTAACAGACGCGGCACTTGCCCTGGCTTGTTGCTCTAATCGCAACGGCGGAGGGGGCTCCCGGCTCTGGAACCTTAGAAGCGTTTAGGTTAAGCTCACGCCGCTGGCAAAGGAAAGGTGGAGGCTTCTTGAACTCACAGCCCGGGGTGAGTGGGTGGGACAGGCAACAAAATTTACTTATAACGTTTGCACGCCTATGCGGGCGTCCTCTTCAAACAAACGGAAAGCAAAATAGTACAGATCGGAAACCAGCTTTATGTCTTTGTCATGCTCCTGTAGCATTCCGGTATGGGCCCCCTGTGGCTGTTGCGAGCATTGTTATCAGCATGATTGTACCAGGATTCCGGAAATTTTCGTACAACACCTGTGTTCACGTGCCCAAGTTTCTGCCTCTTGGAAGTTAAAGGAGTGACCGGTTTTGAGTACATGTTGAACCAGCTCGGTGCGATGATTCTCTATTGGTGGCTTCTTTATCTGTTCTTGATGTTCTTTCAGTCTGGTGGCCTTCTTTCTTCCAGTTTCGCGTATGTTGCATGTGTAACGCTGTTTTCATCGTAATCTGTATATAACTCCTCATTGATTCATGTGGGGCGCAGAGGCCTTGGGGTGACATAGCATATTATACAGTTCGAGGAATTTTTATATAAAAGGAAGTACAGAGGTACCGAAGTTTGCAGTACAATATTCATGCAACAAAATACGTTACCTATTATGTTCGTGTAGAAAACACGGAGAGCGCGCATGAAGATTGTGCATGCACACATTTTTTTCTCCTGCCCGTTGTTGTGCAGTTTTCGAGTAAGTGGTGCGGAGGGGATAACTTGGGGGTGACGCAGTGGTTCCGGACGGTAGGCACGTGAGCTTTATCTTGCCTGAGGCGGAAGTTTGTTCTGTCTATGGATGTCGAGATGGCTGGGAGAAATATCAACCCGAACACATCGAGTATCCATGTCGCCCGCATTGTCCTCCGCTTCCCTGTTCTCGGCTTATGACACAAACAGTGGGGGCTTATCGGCTCGAACGAAACGTGCGTCGGAAACCTGATTGCTGTTTGTGGGTCGATGGCTGGTTCTGCCTATATCTCCACTGGTTGTCCTTGCTCATTACGTAGCGGCCCGGAAATTACTTACTGCAACGAATGGACTGGGGACGAAATGTCAGTGGTGGAGATGAGGTGGTGCTATCTGCCCGCATATTCGTGCAGCTATGACTGTAAGCTCCTGCGAAGCCTGAGGATACATCTATAAAACGACGACGACTGCTTTAAGAAATACGTCTCACTGGTTTCAATACAAGACGTTTCACTATAAAGGGGAACACCGGCGTGCTAAGTTTGATGAACAAGGTACTATAGTCCGTTCATTCTATGGCCCTAGTATTTGTCAGCGTAGTAGTTATGGTAAAAACTTACAACGGTTCAAAATGTTCATTGTCCTATATTTATGAACACGTCTTTTATGTAGCAGCCTACACTTCTTCAGGTAGCCGATGAACCTGATGACGTGTAGACTGCTGTAGAAGTCCTGTTTACGAAAGACAGTGATAGGTGCAGGCGGGCTGGTACTTTGCAAACGAGGAAATCAGAGATAAAGAGCAAAATGAACATAACACAACACATTCTCAACACAAAACACAACACGTTCGTGTTGTGTTATGTTCCTTTTTAATCCCTGTCTCAAATTTTCTTGTTTGGAAATGTTTCGAAACGTTTTTCTTTTATTCGTCTCTCGATCGCTTTATATTATGTTTGTTCCAACTTATCAGTGTTAGACCAACAGAGTTGACGTGAGCTGCATAAAGGAAAGAGTGCGCTGGCTAATCCTGGACTGTCATCGCACTGTTTTGGTTGGGTAAGCACAGGGTGTCGAACCGCAAAAAAATACGGGTTCAGTTCGGGTTCGGGTTCACATTGCTTCGATTTCGTTCTGGGCAGGAAAAATCGAACTGGTTCGCGAACCGGTTCCGCTTCCATTTCATATCTCCCACAGAACTGCTTTTATCAGGATATGCGTGGCTAATAGCTTACTGCTGTTGTCTGCATTGACGTTTTTAGCGCTCAGGTATTCTCTTTAGTGGGAGTAAGTGGATAAACACTTGCAAATAGCGTCCATGCTGATGGAGCGGCGTAGTCCTTGTACTTTCGTTCCCAAAACCTCTTTTTGATTTCACACACACAGTGCCAGCAAGATACACTTAAAGGAAGCCCAACAAGATAGACATATTTTTACACAGACGGCGGTACTTCACGGCACACTGAATTCGCAACGTGAATTGACCTGCCATCGTACTGAATCATGTCGAAAAGTCTCTCCTCTGTCCGAGCTCACCAGCAGTGTACCAGTTAACTCACAACACAAAGATAACGCGTGACGACACAATTGCACTACCAGTAAGCAGAACTACATTTACTTTTCAAACCACAATCAAACAGGCACCGTTCTGCGTGTGCTCCTTCTCCACTTCCCACGTTTCTGACTTGTTTAACTTTTACTGCTCACGTTGTGTGGGGTTGCTTAATCACATATTCGTCCTCTAGAGCTACACAACTGACCTAGTCTATTCCAGCTTCATTCGTCCGCATGGCGCTTCCTCTCCGAAGACCAGACGCCGCGGAGCGTGAGTGGGGCGCTTGCCGCTGCACTCACAAGGACAATGCGCTTCAACATGCTAATAAAGGTGCCGAGAGCTCGTCTGACTGCTGGGTGAACATTTGCGAAATCCATGATATAGAGACCAATGTGTCCTCGTTCGGGTAATGGGAGGCACATGAGGCTTCGGACTTTTTATGTCCGAACCGTTTTGTCGCGAAACCGGTTACCGCTATTATTTTTCCGGTTCTGCTCCGGTTCGGATTCAACAGTGTCATGAAAATTTCGGTTCGAATTCAGGTTCAGTTCCGGCAAACATAACGGTTCGGGTTCGGTTCGACACCCTGGATAAGCATTCGTTTGTTTATTTTTCAATCAAATAGAGAAGCTTCCTTCCGGTTGATTGACCTTTGCCGTATGCACTTGTTTCCGAATAAACAGATACGTCTTATTTATGCGAGGAACCGTGCAGTGAAGAATGTTCGCATAAAAATATCATGTAACAGGAGAACAAAAAAACTGAAGAGAAAATATGGTTGAACCATTTCACCAACAGCGATAGCTATCCGGTTCACCTGAAATATTGATACGGGCAGCACAGCGTGGCGATGGCAATGATTTAATGAACAGAATGATAATGCGCGTGACATGAGTCGCGTGAGATGAGTCACATTGTCGTCGTGACAATATTTCAATTGCGTCTGCAGAGTAGTGATGTGTCGTTCGTGGACGAACCCTTCAAACTGAACTAGTCATTCGGGTGAACTGAACGAACTAGTTCAACAACAACCAAAACATTAGTTCCTCAATTCAGTTCATTGGGCCTCTATACTAGTGATGGGCAAGTCAGTTCATTTTTGTGAACTAATTCATTTAGTTCAGTTCACTCCACTGAACTGTCTAAAAGAATAGTTCATTCGTTCACCTGTTCGCAATTAAACACAATCAAGTAATATAGTCCCAAACTTTAAAGTGGCTCGACCAAGAGAGATACAACAAAATGATCTTGCAATTCAGTTTTCCAAAGGTTCGAGAACATCAACATAGCAAACGTAATCTTTTAGGTCGCTTTTTTATTTTGCTTTAATTTTCTACGTATATTTTTAACGAGAAAAGTATTGCACAGATCAATATGCAAGGTGCCGTCGTCGTTCAATGTTACAATCGTGTATTTCTGATCACTTACGTCTGCTTGCTGCGAACTTGAGAACACAGAACTGTGATAGAGTAACCGCAGTTTCAACTCATTTCATTCAAATGCATGAGAGAGCTTGAAGAAAAGTACAACGTCTAGCGTTGTGGAGGAAAAATTGGGAAGCTTGCAGTGTATTGCCGCAAAAATAGCGTGCCCGCTCCAGGGTGTGCCAGTCACACAAGCAGTCAGCCAGAAGTCAGAACATAACGGCGCCACTAGCAGTCCACAATTGCGAGAAGGAGCTCCGAGCGATCTCAGCGCAATCAGTTCTAAATGATTTACTCTTGTTCAGCGTTCGCCGTTCATATAGTTCACTTGCCCACAGTACTTCAATCCATACGACGTTCAAAGCCGCTCTGCTGGCTCTCCCTCCCCCGTGGACGAGTAACAGTTCTGACAGGCGCTGCGAGTACTTCCAAACGACCCGCGGCATCGTTTAGTTCTTTAGTTCATCCAGTTCTCTTCCTTCACACCTTGACACAGTCCACTCGAAGCTCTCCCTCCCCGCGCTTTTTCTTAAGCGCATGCGCTGTGGACTAGCACCTTCTCTGGCGGCCAACGGCAGACCCTGCGAGTGCTTCAAAACGTCCCGCGGCATCGTTTAGTTCTTTAGTTCATCCAGTTCTCTTCCTTCACACCTTCACTAAGTCCACTTGAGGCTCTGCCTCGCAGCACCGCCCGCGCTCTTCCGTAAGCGCATGCGCTGTGGACGAGCAGCAGTTCTGACAGGCAACGGCAGGCTCTGCGAGTCCTTCAAAACGACTCGCGAGTCGCGACGTCGTTTAGTTCTGTAGTTCATCCAGTTCTCTTCCTTCACACAGTCCACTTCAGCGCAGCGTCACAGCCACTCAAGGCCACAGCGTATGCGCCGTGGTCTCCCGCCCTTCTTCTTGCGCGCATGTGCTTTGTCGGCTTTACAAAACGTTCGTTAGATGGCGCAGATGTCACACTTAGAAGCGTATCAAAGCGTATGCGTTGTGGGTATAGAGTAGTGATGTGTCGTTCGTGGACGAACCCTTCAAACTGAACTAGTCATTCGTGTGAACTGAACGAACTAGTTCAACAACAACCAAAACATTAGTTCCTCAATTCAGTTCATTGGGCCTGCCCTCGACACCCACAACGCATACGCTTTGATACGCTTCCAAGTGTGACATCTGCGCTCTGCGCCATCTAACGAACGTTTTGAAAAGCTAACGAAGGACATGCGCGCATGAAGAAGGGCGGGAGACCACGGCGCATACGCTGTGGCCTTGAGTGGCTGTGACGCTGCGCTGAAGTGGACTGTGTGAAGGAAGAGAACTGGATGAACTAAAGAACTAAACGACGTCGCGAGTCGTTTTGAAGGACTCGCAGAGCCTGCCGTTGCCTGTTAGAACTGCTGCTCGTCCACAGCGCATGCGCTTAAGGAAGAGCGCGGGCGGTGCGGCGAGGCAGAGCTTCAAGTGGACTTAGTGAAGGTGTGAAGGAAGAGAACTGGATGAACTAAAGAACTAAACGATGCCGCGGGACGTTTTGAAGCACTCGCAGGGTCTGCCGTTGGCCGTCAGAGAAGGTGCTAGTCCACAGCGCATGCGCTTAAAAAAAGCGCGGGGAGGGAGAGCTTCGAGTGGACTGTGTGAAGGTGTGAAGGAAGAGAACTGGATGAACTGAAGAACTAAACGATGCCGCGGGACGTTTTGAAGCACTCGCAGGGTCTGCCGTTGGCCGTCAGAGAAGGTGCTAGTCCACAGCGCATGCGCTTAAAAAAAGCGCGGGGAGGGAGAGCTTCGAGTGGACTGTGTGAAGGTGTGAAGGAAGAGAACTGGATGAACTAAAGAACTAAACGATGCCGCGGGTCGTTTGGAAGTACTCGCAGCGCCTGTCAGAACTGTTACTCGTCCACGGGGGAGGGAGAGCCAGCAGAGCGGCTTTGAACGCCGTATGGATTGAAGTACTCTGGGCAAGTGAACTATATGAACGGCGAACGCTGAACAAGAGTAAATCATTTAGAACTGATTGCACTGAGATCGTTCTGAGCTCCTTCTCGCAATTGTGGACTGCTAGTGGCGCCGTTATGTTCTGACTTCTGGCTGACTGCTTGTGTGACTTGCACACCCTGGAGCGGGCACGCTATTTTTGCGGCAATACACTGCAAGCTTCCCAATTTTTCCTCCACAACGCTACGTTGTACTTTTCTTCAAGCTCTCTCATGCATTTGAATGAAATGAGTTGAAACTGCGTTTACTCTATCACACTTTTGTGTTCTCAAGTTCGCAGCAAGCAGATGTAAGTGATCAGAAATACGCGATTGTAACATTGAACGACGACGGCACCTTGCATATTGATCTCTGCATTACTTTTCTCGTTAAAAATATACGTAGAAATTTAAAGCAAAATAAAAAAGCGACCTAAAAGATTACGTTTGCTATGTTGATGTTCTCGAACCTTTGGAAAACTGAATTGCAAGATCATTTTGTTGTATCTGTCTTGGTCGAGCCACTTTAAAGTTTGGGACTATATTACTTGATTGTGTTTAATTGCGAACAGGTGAACGAATGAACTATTCTTTTAGACAGTTCAGTGGAGTGAACTGAACTAAATGAATTAGTTCACAAAAATGAACTGACTTGCCCATCACTAACGTGAATGCCTCGCACATTCACTACGTACCTTCAAAACGGGTAAAATCTTGAAAATGACGCGGGCGACGCCACTTGGAGATCCATAATTCACATTCATCCGCTACGACGTTTCCACACATCTGTAAAAGAGTCAACAAGGTGCGACACATTGTACTTCCCTGCAAATTCTTTATTAAAATCACTCAGCATTTTTTTGCATACAGTGGCACAGCCGTAAAGCCGTGGAGCACATGACGAAGTTGCACGGGTGAAGCGTATGCCCAATCTGTTTCGCAGTAAACACAAGTCACTGAAGAGCTCTGAAACGCACTTTAGCGTAACTTACCTGATGTCTTTCAACATTTCTGTGACCTTCCCACGTCGTGAGTGTGCTGTCCCAACCGCGTTGTTCACCGCAATGAATACGTCGAAAGTATCTGAAATTCATAGATTAGACATTAGTAACAGGGCCACTGACGATGTTGCATCTTCACCTTGAAAAGTGCTGGTAGGGTCACGAGTACACTTAGCTGAACGATAAAGCATAGGGTAATAGGAATCAAAAGGGGTAATAATCACACTGCTAGCATAAAGTAATAGAACCCACACGCTAGGAATGATACCAAACAAAAGTTGCACGAATCGTACAAACATAGAACTAACCTTTAATCGAAGAAATCGCAAGGCTTCTGGACCTATCTTCCAGGGTGCACACATGAAAGCACCCCCAGGCAACACTAGTAGGGCATAAAAACACATTCACAGCAGTCCAGGGCACCAGAGCAACGACGGAACGCGAGACAACGGGAGCCAGAAAAAGGCGTGCGAACGCAACGAAGCTTGCAAGCGAAATGGACGCCGCCCGCAGCGCAGAAACGGCAAGAAGGCCACCTGCCCGCCAGGCCATGCCCCAGCGCCCAGGCGCTCCTCGGAATGTAGCAAGGGAACGGAAAGTCGCGCGAAGACGGGACCAACGCTATCGGAAACAGGACGTTTTCCTCTTCAAAAACACATCTCAATCACCTTCCTACGCCAGCAAGAACCCGATATCGAAAAAAATGCCCCAGGCCCATGTATCAGAGAACCGCCGTTGCCACGGTGTTCTAACTCGAGAACCGAGAGGGATAGAAAGATGCGGCAAGTTTCTACGCGTTTCCCATGTCGAGTGCGTGTGCCCATTAAGAGGAAGTCGGATCCGCCGTCGGCTTCAAGCCTGAAGACAGGGACAAAGATCGGTGAACGGTGGTCGGTGTCAGGAATTTCGAGAATGACGTCTTAACCACTGGAAATCGACGGCTGGTCATAATTGGAAAGTTGTAGAGCAGGGAACAGAGCACGCGCACATAAAATTTCGACTAAATCGGACATCGGGTAATCGACTTACGACACCGAAATGTGGGAAGCGTTTCAGGGTGGCTCTAGCCAGCCTCGCAGCTCGTCATGCTCTTAAGCCGATATCGGGAGAACGGAACATCGCGCGCCTGCGGGACAAACGCTGTTGAAAATAGCGCATTGAAACCTTCATAACGAAGGCAAACATGACCATGTGGCAGCAACGGGAAAGCTTTTTTTTTTGGGGGGGGGGGGGTCGGGGAAGCCGCTGGTCCCATGTATTGGGAGGAGTGTGAACGCGGAATCCTCTAACTCGAGAACTGCTAAATTTAGAGAGACGCGGTGAATTTTATCACGTGCTCCGCGTCGAGAACAGTGGATTCTCCAAGTATGAACCCTGTCCGAGGCGAACTTCTTTCCAACAAGGGCACTGAAGTTCGGAAAAACGAATTTTACTAACGCGTCTCCGCCTACGAGTTCGAAACCACTACAGATCAGTTCCTGTGTGATTTGCGCGATCACACAGCTAATCCAGGCCCGTTCGGACCTGAATTTTGGTCTCGATCCAACAGTCCGGGCGGGATTTACAAGACTTTGAAGGTGTCAGAAGCACCGACGGTTGCCTAGAATTTTCAAATATCTGGACAACCGCCAGGATTTCTCACAAGCCGCAAGGTGCACGCGTAGGGGGATGGAAGGGAAATTCGTCACAAGAAACAGCATCCCGACATCGCCGCTGCAGGTCAAGATATTAGACACGGGAACCCATCGCGAAACACCGCGATGTCACTCTGATGGGGTTAAGCCATCACTGGATGGCTAAAAGACGCCGCGGCATCAACCGCCACCTCAAGTGGCATGTGCAGTGCTCAGTTGGAATCTCTATGCATATCTGATCTATTCTGACCTATGATGTCACTACGGTGCCGTAGGGGACCTGGGCACATTCTTCTTATTTGTCCATGCTACCAACCTTCCCGAACCGCGCTCTCTCAGATCCTTAGTCAGTTGGAATTTCACCCTTTCTATCTCTATGAAAATTGCTTGGCCCCTGGTGAAATCCAGCCCATCAACACTCTGATGAGAGCTTTTTTGGTCTTTTTAGACACGTCAGGACTTCCATCCTTGTGAAGGGGCACATTTCATCGCATTTTATGCCAGTGGGCTCGGGTATCCACACTAGCGACGAAACTCCTCATTATTAACATTAGAAATAAAGTAGTTGTTTTATTGATACTCTAGGCCAATTCCTTCAATTGGTTTCGCATTCTTTGAACTGGTGCAGTGTGTACAAAACATGTTGGATTACATTAAATCAAGTGGAAATCAGCGTTTAGCATTTATATCCATTAAGCCAATTCATTGAATTGCTTCTTTATTCCGTGGGTACGGTCTTCGCCACACAACATAGTGGAACATGATGTCGCGAAGGTATAGCTTCTCTTCAAAAACCCTGATTCTGTCAGTGAGGAACTTGTACCTGACGGCTACATAATGAACGAATTGACTGTCTGATTTGTCTTTGGATCTCGTTGGAATTGTGGCGACAATTCAATGATGTTATGTCTTCTCGTTCCGGCAGGGAAGCACATCTGGAGATGTAGTTGTGTGTGTTCCGTTCTACACGGAGATATTGCAAGAGATATCGAGGTCTTCTCGGCCTTCCCAACTACCTTTATTAGCACTACAGTAAAAGGAAACAGAAGCTAGATACTGTGGTACATCTGCTAAGCTCGGACCATGTCGGGAGTTTCTTTGTAAATTCAGATGAATAATTTTTGTGTGTTGCCACTTCGGTAACACGGATAAAAATTAGTGTCACTGTTTTAGTTTTTTGCTGCACGCTGTTGAACGTTATGATAAGGATACAAAAATATAATGAGCATCGAAAGTATGTTTGTATTCTACTTCTAAATCAACATCCGATCGGGACGCCATTTCGAAGTCCCAGCGATATCATTAAAATACATCCTGGCTAGACAACGCTAGGACGTTTCGAATGACGTCTTATTTACAACATTGGGACATTTTTCGCGGATCAGGACTTCGGGATCTTTTCAGGACGTCCATGGGACACCGGTGGTTTACTGGGACACGTTCGCCCTCACCGAGATGTGTCAGTGTCACCGTGGGAATCATAATTTCCGACAGAACAATGCACAACTAAAATCCCTCGTTTCCGGTAGCCGTAGGTACCTTAAACCCTCAGTGTGGTCTTCAGTAGTCCTTCTGGCATCCATGCGCTTGAACCCATTCACCTTATATCATGTGAAAGGACATGTGTACAGCTATCGGATGATGCTAATCCAATGGTGGCAGCCACCACCTGCAGGGATCTCGCAATGGGCACATTTTACGTTGTTCGAAACTTCCGTTCTTCGTTCTTTTACCAATGAAAAGGATGTGACTTTCACACTTCCTGGGGGACTGGTGGCAACCTGAAACAAAAGCTAAGATGTTACCAGTGGATAAAGATCTCTACGAAGCGCTTCGTTTCTTCTCACTGCTTTGTCGGTATGTTCGTCGAACTGGGGCTTCTCGTCAAGGGCGCACAGGCAACTCATGTACTCTCCCACGGTTTGAATGAGCCTGACGGAACTGAGAGACCATTGGGTAAACGTAAAGTGATGCTCCGGGGACACTACAACAAGCTCACGCAGTGTGGTCATTGATTTCTCCGTCAACGGGACACATATAGCAAAGAAGAGGCTGAAGGTCGCGTGCTCGTGGGTGGGGCGCGCAAGGCCGCAGCCTCGTGCACCCTGCCTGACAAAAAAAAAATCGCTGCGCGTCTCTCAGTTAAAAATAAAAGATTGTCTCACTTGACGTCTAAAGTACAGACGTGACGCCACCTTTCGAAAAATAATCAAAGAAATCGAAGATGGCATTTTTGAGAAAATTGAGATGCAACATTGGCAATTTTCGCCTACCATGTGTGATTCTCAAGTTATTAACACAGAAACAATTGGGCTGAGAAAAATGAATTCTATACAGCACGAAAGCCCTTTCAACGTCCTATCGAACGGCACTAAGCTCGATGTTCTCAGACGTTCCGTCATGAAGAAAATTGGTAACAAAGTTTGGCCTTTTTGAACGTTTACGCCAAGTTTGGCATTTTTTAACAGAAAATCTGTGGCTCTCAGAGTTCTGTGGGTAACTGTCGACAGTGTCTATGGTGCAGCCTATAATCATAAAAAACCTCCAGTTCCTAGACATAAAATTAGCGGTGCTAGATCCCGTCAAAGTCGGTTCAGAAGAAAGCGTGCTCAAGGAGCCTCAGACTTTCCCCCTCTCCTACGCGGAAACTACTACACGCACGAGCGTCGCACGTGGCGCGATTTGCGTCGTTTAAACTGTCCTCTAACATATATTTTTTCTGGGCGAATTAAAAAATACGACTTTCACACGTTGTTCGATTTAAAATGAAACTACCCAAATATGTTGTCAACAACACACACACACACAGGCTGAACTGCACATGTGTGTTGTGAGGCCGCGCAGTACAAAGGAGGTGTGAGTGCCACACGTCAAGGCGATAAGGGGACCAGGTAACCCTGGAGAGACTACCTAGTTGACACTCAAGATCAACGTTTCGAGGGATATCCTAATAATTGCGTGTTTCACGCGAATCAACATGAAAATCATGTAAAAAATTG
This sequence comes from Ornithodoros turicata, assembly GCF_037126465.1. Taxonomy (NCBI): domain Eukaryota; kingdom Metazoa; phylum Arthropoda; class Arachnida; order Ixodida; family Argasidae; genus Ornithodoros; species Ornithodoros turicata. The sequence continues at coordinate 1,192,946 of NW_026999342.1, forward strand.
CTTCACGACGTCAAAACACGGAATTCCTGATACCATGCAGGACCTCTGTGTATGAAATGTACGAAATTGTGTTGGTGACCGTTGTCAAAACGTTGCAGTAAATTCATATAGGACCGTCGACATACCCACAGGTTTCATGCGAACAGTGTGCGTCATTCACTCGATGTGCCTGCCAGGGGTCCCTCGCAGTAAGCTCATTTATGGCCTCCTAAAAGAATATGCAGGCAGAAGGTGGACGGTTGCCGTGTTGTGCGACCTTCAAACTGATTGAGGGACGAACTGCGGGCTGCGGACTGCTGTACTTTCACATCCTGCGCCTAAGTTGCGAGATGGTTGTGTGTGCTATTAAAATACTCGTCAGACATGTACAAGATACTCAAAAATGTATTTAAGATAAGATAATAAATACTGACGTTAGAATGTAATTAAGATAGAGTATAACTACATGAAAATTAGAGTAATTAAGATAGAGTACGAAATACTTTTAAAAGTATTTGAAATACAATTAAGATACTATTTATCCTTGAACGCAAAAAGTCACCAGTCACTGGTCAATGCGGCAAGTCGCCGCTATGTGACATGAATCACCTAAATCACCGCGTACTACGCAAGCCGTCCCTGTGTCGTCTAAACACAAGTCCCAAAAAGATGACAAAGAGATACCATATAGCTCCACTAAGTATGTGTGACCTAGAACAAAGCAAACTTCTAGCAGGTCCCTGTCACCTGTTACCTCGTCAGGGCACACATAATAGAACCCTCACTCGTCAAGGATTAGTAGACACGGGGCAAGATCTCTAAATGGAGACTTCCAAGAAGGGCCAATGTCCTGGTCAAGTCCGAGGGACTCAGGAAATTTCCACTGAACAAGCAAGATAATCGAAAGACGAGGACACAGAAAGGTTGAGAGGGAGATCCAAAATATGTAATTAGAGTATTGAGTAGAAAATACCATAAAATGTATTTTAAATAGAGTGCAAATACACAAAACAAAAAGTATTGAGTAGAGTACCAAAATACCGCAAATTGTATTTAAAATACAGTATTTTAAATACAATACTCTAAATACGTACAAGTCTAGTACTCGTGGTGCGTCAAAAAAAATGTGTTCACGCCAAACCCCACAGCGCGTTAACCTCTTTGCAATTACGTCATTACTCATTGCAGTTCTGCTCCTGCATTTGGTCCATTACGTGCAGTTTAAAATTATCCTCGCATGTACTCAGAAGTTCAACGACTGCTAACCCTTTACTCCTCGTTGCATCAGCAATAGGACCGCTAATTTTTCATTTTATATGTCCCTGTCTGCCCTTGTCAGATGCCGCCAAATTTTATCCAGGGAATGCTGAAGGCGACGCAGGATTGCTGATCTCGATTTCCCAACAGTCCAGACGTAGAAGTCATCGGTATAGATGTAGGACTTCGGGCCTGCCGCTACAAGGTTATAAAGTATAGGGTTGAAGACGCTCCTTATGTTTAGCCATAAGTCAAAACGAATTTCGGCGTGGCCCCTTCTTGCGTGCGAGCAGAAAGTGTTCTGTGTCGCAAAAAAACAGCCAGTCACAAGACACTATAGCTTACAACAATACGTCAGAACGTGGGCATGTTCTGTTCTGTTCTTTATGGGGAAGGGAAGGTTAGCCATCTAGGAGGGGCATGACTGACGGTATCATCGGCTCTCTTGACGTTGAACAATACTGGCATGATTGACGCTATAATCGGCTCTCTTGACGTCCAGCAATACTACCATGACTATTTTCTTCAGGGTTTTTACTTGTCTGTCAGTGGTGACGAGTTCGAGGACCGAATCTATGGAGCTATGATGGCAACGGGTCTTCCGTGACATCTCTTCGGCAAAGGTACGATGATCCCCAAACCATTATTATAATCTGCAAAGAATAGAATTCGATCCAAAACTTTACCGCTGCGATTCGTCAGGCTAACCGAACGGAAAGATGTGAGGACACATGTATGACTTTCAGGCTTTACTAAGGCATCTTTCCAGCTCTTCGTCACTTCGCCGTTTCTTCATGATGCATTGTAGACATTGAGTAGGCAGGAAATGCCGCTGTCGCTAAGGCATCTGATGGCTCGATAAATAAGTCCATCTGCACGTGGTGGTTTTCTTCGAGCGATCGCCTTTGGATCTCGGCCTCCAATGTTACCGTAGCGGACATCAGTGGACGTTGCGATCGCGAACTTACCATTCTTTGAGATTCTTTAATGCGAAAAATGTGAATGACTGAGACGTGATGGCTTGTCTGTGTGATCAGAAAGGCAAGCTCTACCTGGTGGTACATAAAAACATGATGGTTCCATTTCAACCTTAAAGGAGCATTAAAATGATATCCAAAGTGGCCAAAAACTGCTGTCATCTTGTGAGGCAGTACGTGAAAAGCATTCCTACAACCTATTTATGTCCAAAGTTATTTCACCGCTGCGCAATTAATTCGCGAAATCGCTGCCGCAGCGACGTGTCGGAGCACTTCAATTGCAGACCACATCCACTCTAATGTGACGTCTGTGGCAGAGAGCCCCCTCATTCGTTGTTAGAAAAAAACCGTCTGCTACGAACATTGCAAGCTGTTTCTTGTTGACTGCTCTTCATTACATGATTCATATCACGTTTTCTGAAAACAATGCATATGTGCATCGTGCGCCGTGTTCAATGTGGTGGAGACTCTCGCTCGTCATGACAATGCTTACATGCGCTTTTGTGGAAGAAAGACAAGTTGGACCGGAAATGATGACCTTGGTGTGCTCTTTTTCATTGTTGTTCACCGTTCTGCCACTACCCATTTTGTGCCCCCATAAGTTCAGCGCTCAGGTGTGTTGATGATAAATGGATATGCGTTGAAAGGTACGTACTCCGGAGTGCTGAATAAAGTGATTCGTTGCAAATGCCTGCTGCATGTGTCTACTTGCCGGTACTCATCTACCGCAGACATGAGGGGCTTTCTTTGCAGAACATTTCAGAAAACAAAAAGACTGTAGCATTTTCAAGGTTGCCATAACCAGCATCAATGCAGCTCTCATGCCAACGTCAGCATCGAGACAGCTCTGATGTTAGCATCAGCCAGGGCAGCTCTAACGTTAACATCAGCCTGAACAGCTTTGTTAACATCAGGTCTGATGTGATATGGGACACTGTCTTGATGCTAACATCAGCTGACGTTAACATCAGCATCAGAGCGGCTCTGATGTTAATATCAGCCGATGTTAGCACCAAGACAGTGTCCCAAATCACGTCAGACCTGACGTCGCTTTTTTTCAATAGGGTATTGTAGCGCCACTTGTTAGCCACTGAACCAACTGTGCGGTGAAAGCGGTCAGCCAGGTTGCATGCTGTCGGGAAGCACTGGGGAATCGCTGTACATCACACAGTTAGATTCGTGCTGCACCACTCGTTCTTCCCGAGGTGTCAGCGGTCCCAAAAACTCGAGGTCGTGTCGTTGATAGCCTTCAATACTCCTATCGTCTCCGAGGCGCTAGCAGACGCTCCGGCCTGCGCAGTGTTGCTCACCTCGATCATGTGATCCCAGGTCAAATGAGAAGCGTCCTTACCACTTACGTCACATAGCGACGAGCGCGGCGACGCTCATCACGTGGCTATCGTGAAGGCGAATGAGGGTGTTTTGCACACGGGAGGTCCCGGGGGCTATTGCAGGCGTCTCATTTTCGCTATGGTTGTACTAATTGTGGGAAAACTGTTTTCTGGTGCCTAACACTCCATACCAACCAAAAACTGAATCAAAGTTGTGGGCCTCTAGACTGCTCCTTTAAAAGCATGCGGTTGGAGAGGATTTCTCATCCCTTTTAAAATGTCGATCTTTCCTCCACTCCCTTCCTTCTTTCTTGCACTTCCGCAGCCGTCACTAAACCAACTGCTTCACTACTTGGAATAGATCAAAATAATTCCAAGCGCTGTAATAACTGTTTTTGGAACGGGCCAATGTGGAGACGCAAGACAAACACACAGAACGAGCGCGTCTCTACTTTGTCCCGCCCTTACTTTAATTCCGAATTATTTTAATCTATAAATTACCAACTAGCCCAAGGTAAAGCTTTGCTTAACTACTTCGAATACTTTGGTACGCATACTCAAGCATATGATTATATCACTCAACTTCTCTTTAAACCACAGTGGCACAGTGGTTAGGATTATCGCTTTCCACGCCTAGACTGGGAGGTGACGCGGGTCCGAATCCCCGCACTGGCTGTGCTGTCTGGGGTTTTCAGGCAGTCTTTCCAGACGAATGTCGGCACAGTTAACCCCTGAAGTCGGCCCCGCAAGCATACTAACACCCCACTCCTTCCTGATGTCCTCTCTCCATCTGTCCACGGCTGTACGCCGCTCATAGCCAAAGTTGCTTCGCGGCGGTAACACGGAATTAAAAAAAAAACTTATTTTTAACTTCAAGAGGTAGCTCTCCACTTCCTGTTTTCTCGTGTTTCTTTCTTTCTTTTTTCCACTCAGGTACAAACTAGGACTATGTGCTTAACGACGCAGCAAATGCAACGGAAAAGTTCACCCTTCTCTTGTCTTGTCTTGTTCCCCATCTGATCGTCATCATTTATTGTTGTTGTGTTCTCTTGTGTCCTCGCCTTCTTTTTCCGTTGTGCCTTGTCAATTCAGAATAGCCCATTGACCCCCGGTGTGGGCCCCATACCGCCGCATTCAACCACAGTACGGATTCGTACCTGAAATGTTAAAGGGACCGAACAGTGAATATCAACCTATCGGAACTTTATGTTCAGCAAAAAGCTTGAACCTTCTAAAGTTCAAGTGTTCAACAATTCCGCTCAAATCGCAGTAGTTTTCTTCAATCGAATTTTCGATGATTGAATGTCCAGGAACCTAGTATAGGAAACCGACAGTCTGTCAACATTGCATCCCACCGCGCCATCTGTCGAGAGCGCATGTAATACGCGCGCTTCCGCTCGCTAATCCGGAGAGAACCAAAGTGGCACTGGGCATCAGTGACCACTTTCTACGTCGAAAATGTGGAACCTCCCGAACCTGAGTGCGCTAGAACTCCGCATTCTTGAACTATCGCTTGCACAGAACTTCTGTTCGTACGATGCGATAGCATTCTGGGAAGTGTGTGCGTCGCAGCAGAAGATTCCCCGTCCACAGATCTACCAGAGTCACCACCGTCACCACTAGGAGCTGACTGTGCCGGGAACAGGGACTGGTTACTGAATTTTACATGCATCACGGAGAAGCCCTTGTGTAAGCCGAAACAAGTGCCTATTTTTCGTCGTGCAGGTGTTTATGTGGGAAATGCAACTCGATGGAAATATCGGACGAGTGTTTGTGCTGCAGAGACGTAAATGCATGTAAAAAGCAGACAGGCAATTGCATCACAAACAGCGGATATTTCAAAATACTGTGCCTTGACACCGAAGTCCTGCAAGTGTCTTTTACATACATCCGAAAACGGAGGAGTATGACAACATACGCGGTAGCGCCGTGTGATCTTTACGTGCTACTCAAACGGAAAACTGAACGGAAAACCTTTGTTTCTGCAGGAAATTGCGTTATATCGCCTATCGGCAATTCATAAGATGGATATGAGATGCTCTGCAGAAGCACCATACAAAGATCCATTCTTCCATCCAGTGCATTCTATTAGGAATGCTTTCCCATCAGATTTCTATAAGGGCTTTGTACCTGCAGACTCGTAGAAATGTATATATTGATACCAGCAAATTTTCATTTCTTGCTTGCTGCAAGCTTTACTCGTTGCTTTTTCTTTTCTGTCACAGAATATTATAATTATTAGTTTGTTCCTGGTTCGATTAAGTAACCTGGGGGCATATCTGTATTTGTACATTATACTCGTGTCTTGTATATATATAGGGTGTAAATAAGATAATTTTCATCAGTGTAGTTCAGCTGAACTATGTTCACAACGTTTTATATACTTGATATCGACCAGGTTTCCAAGTGCCAATTAATGTTTGTATCGCTCAAAGGAGCCCTTGTAACTGATTCATTATCATGTTACCAAGTATGACCAAGTTGACTTCAAGTATTAGCAATCCCTGATCTCGGTTCACAGTTAACCATACAGCATTAGTGTGGGCAATAGTACCCCAAAATGACTAAATAATTTATTATGCAGTAACAAGCACTCTCTATCTTTGCAATTCTATTTAACATGAAATACATCGACACTTTACCACACACAGTAACGCCGCTCAATAACCACACTAGCCCGAAGAGTCTCCTTGAATGGCAATGACTATACCCGTAAGTTCTCTGTTACTGAGATTGAGATGTGCTTTTGTAAAGTAATTTTGACAACCCTGCTGTGTGGTGTGAGCCGAAGGTAACCACCAGGTGGCACAGGCACCGAACTTTGCACTGAACGTATCATCGCCATGTGTCGTGTGTCTAGTTGCTGTGTCCCGTTTTTTTCTTTTTTCTTGCCTTTTTTTTCTCTCTCTCTGTGGCAACTTGCCGCCTGTCTCGGCAGGCAGACCGCCTTATTTTTTTATTCCTTTAGATAAACGATACCCCCCCCCCCCGTGCAAATAGAAACTGGCTTCAGTGTACACAACAGACGCGTCAGAACAGTTATTTGAAATATAATATAAGAGCAGAAGTAACATTTTGTGACAATTATTTTTATGATTATGACACTATTATTTTACAAATTGTGTGCTTTTGTGTTCTCTGTTGATGAAAAGAGTACAGGAGAAATAATGCAGCACATATAGATCCACCAACGACGTGTCATCTTGATGAAGATGAGAACTTTTCTTCAAGTGCGCTAACTGTGACAAAAGAAACAGCAAATCTCCGTCGACTAAAATTTTAGATATGTGGATGTTACCACATCGTGTAGCTTCCGTCCAAAAGTACGACTACCCGACACTTGTCACTCGTAGCAGAGTGCAGAGGAAAACTCTTTGAAGTTATGATCTATGGCAACAAAAATATTTGGCATGTTGACAAGGACGGTATAGCACTTCAACATAGATGAGGGGCAAACACAGTAGACAGTATGATGGCTGCAAACTCACAATTGAGAATTTATTCAAGAGGACAAGAAACGGAAAGCATGAGTAGAAAAAAGCAGTACCCATGCAACGCGTGCAGAACCATATTAATATCTGAGAAGGTAGGATCAATAAAGAGAAATGACTGTTGTCGAAATAGGACAACTCTGGAAAGTTAGGACCAATATGATATGGTAACCTTGCATGGCTCACTGTATAGCTGCGACACACTTTGAACAATTCCAGTAGTGGGGCTTCAAAGACAATGAACTTTCGCTGTTTCACTGGGCATTCAGGTGTAGTGGATGCATCTCTAGAAATTTAATTAGCGTTCCTTAGTCATAACTATACCTCAACAGGAGGTATTCCTGTACCCTTTAAAGAAGCTAGTAGTTCTCACCGGGTTCTTCTCTCACTGTTGACGTCATACTAATGTTCTGCACCTGTCCAAAGACTCCAAAAATGTCACAAAGTCTGCAGCACGTAACAAATCTAGTGGTTCCACCTGTGGACTTGGCAGAATCTGTGGAGTGGGGATTGATGTATTCACAGGCCCACGCCATCTCGTTTCAAGTGTCTTTCTGTCAACATGTGAGGAGTGCAAAAAAATTAACATCTGGAGACAGTCTCACCCCTAATCTACCTCTTCAGCAATCATACAGCTGTAGATGTCAGAAGCAAGAGGGGAGAACGAAGCCACAGCCAGGAAAGCTGTCACCGCTGGCTAATATGGATCATCATTTTTTGCACACCTGCTTTCAGCTATTTCTGTCATGTTGATTTGAGTGCATGGATACAAAAAAGAGTAATAAGAAGGAAATGCAGAGTATGTTCAGCATTCATCCTCTATACATTTCTTACATGCAGACTTCATAGTGGTCGTAGAGACAGTGCTGCAGTATGCATGGTCGAGCTCGAGTATGGTTCTTGTTTCCCGCAAAGTAGGGAAGCTCATGATTACAAAATATCTCTGGTTCTCAATTCTGGCAATGCAGATCTAGATAATAGTCCTTTTTACTGTGTACTTCACAAACAGTGTCCGTCGACGTGGACAATGTGCAGGCAGCATCTGTGTTATCCGATACAGTGGCTTCCATGCAGGAGTCTATGAAATCATAAGAGTCGTCCTGAAACAGTTTTATTTTAACCTTTAACTATTTAAAAAGAAACATTTTCAGAAGATGATCAAATGATGAGATCTCTACATACTACGAAGCAGTGTGGATACTGGTCACTTCAACACTGGAATGTCCCTAAAATGAAATTTGTCCATGTTGACAATGTCCAGTAAGGGACAAGGAGGATAATATAAGTTAAATGGAATACGTCGTCGTTATATTATAATTTATACATGTGTGACACCTGTACATACCTGAGACGTTGTGTTTAGCTCGTCACATCGGTAAAGCAGAATAAGTGGTAACTGAACGGCAGTTTGCTTTGGACGTTTTCGCAATTCGCACGCTGCGGCATCTTCGTAGTCATCGGCAGCAAAATGAGCTCCGCACACACGACTCAACTGCTGTATCTAATAGCCGAGTACTTCGAACCACATTCGTTTTCGCGCACTGTCCTGTGAAATCTTGTGGTAGAAAATGCCAGTTGTCGAAAATGAACGATTTTTGCAACCCCGGACACCACAGAGTACACCAGGCATATGTAGGTCTTTCGAATACGTGACACAGCAGCGACAGACAAGTCACGGACTTTCACTTTCTGCTTCGGGCAGCCAGCAAACACCCACGGCGTAGACAATAACGCGATAACACAGACGGCCTTGCAGACGGCGCGGCGGATCGTAGCTCGTAGCGGCGATGTGGCTGAGTGCTTTATTAATGTAGAAACTATGGAAGTGAACGTCATTTTTCAAATGACGTTTAGCTCTAACGATAATGTGCGTGAACTCTGTTCTCTACAAAATTAACTCTCACGTGGTACGGGTTGACCAATCCCTGGACGGCCTGGACCCGAAACCCAAGTTGCTCTTTACTGCCATTTGTTGGCAGCACCATCCATGTTCCGGCAATCTTCAAAATATTTATACGTAAAAAAATATGCAGAATTGAGAGGTAATGCTTTCTGTGTGTTACCAAACAATGATGTTCTGCAGGAGAGTGGGCAAAAATATGGGGGTTATTTTTCAGTTAACAGTTCCTTTAAGAAGGTCCTTCGCGCTTTCACGTTGCCGGTTGCTTCTAGTTTTGTTCCGAGAACTGTCGCTGATATGTCTGAGCCTGTGTTACCATTGGGAATCTAAACTACCGCTCATAACTCTCCTTCAACCTGGAATGTCATATGTGTGCTTACTGCTTTGTTAGTTATTTTTGGATTACCTGTCTCTTCTTTAACCTTCTTTCTCGTCCTGTTATGGCCCGCTTATGGCTTATGTCCTGCTTATGGCTCGGTGCAAAAGGATTAGGCGTACCGCATTTCAACAACCCGTTGAATACACCATTACATACTCTTATACGCTAAGCACTTGGGCAGAATTATGCACGACGGGTTTCCTAATATTATCTTTACGCCCCGCAGCTTCCTCTAACAGCTCCCTTGGCGCCCTCGCCAAGCACCAAGCCCCACGCCCACGCCGAGGTCAATAATATGACCGGACGAGACATCCCTCCTCGTATGAGCGCTTCCGTTATTCACGAGGGAGCCGACCCTTCTAATAAAGCCAACCAACATCAGGCGCACTTCTTCCTCTCTCCGCTCCTAATAATTCTGGCCACGCTCTCTTTATATGGATACAGTCATCTGAAGTAATTCGCCGCAGCATTAATGACAGTAACTCTGGAAAACATAGAGGAAGGTTCTCCTTTGCGTGAAGGGTGACCGCAAAGGCAAACAACCAACACGTCGAGGGGAATATAGGGTTTGTGCGATGTTTCTTACTTTTCTCTCCCTGTCTCACCCTCTCCCTCTGCCGTTTTGTTCATTTTATTCCTGCGTCGCTGCCCGTATTACGAAACGCCACCAAGCTTGACGTAAAAGAGACAACGAAAAAGAAGAAGAAGAAGAAAAAGAAAACACAGCTTATGGGAGCATAGCTGTACTATGCCGGGTATCTGTACGTAAGAATACGTCTGAGTGGCGCGATAAATTAAACGACGTTGTGTTTGCAATCATCATTTGTTGGACTACAAATCATGGCACTCAACAGATCCGGTGGAATAGTACACGGGAAGCGTAATGAGATTTGAGATTTCCCTCCCAGGTTTCATATTTCGTGGCACGTGAGTTCAGAAGTTACCTCCACAATGCTCGCTGGAGTTGTACGAAAAAAAAAAAAAGAAGAAACAAGACAACGCGATTAACAACGCTTTTCGAAACTTCCCAATTCGCAGCGTAAATGTCTTTTACGTTGTTTAATATGTTGTTGCATGCGGTCATCAATCATTTGACTACACCTAGTATTGACCGCCCTGAACAGCAAAAGAAGTATAGAAGTGGCAGTAGAGAAGAGTAATAGCGGTAGAAAGAAAATTGCAGATGGGTGTAGCCGCCCGCAGTCAGAAAAACGAACAGGAGGACGAAGAGAGTACCTGAAAGGGAGGGAATAAATTATTCTTCTGTTCGGATTGTGACTGTCCATACATTGGTGCTATCGAAGCTCTGAACAATGTCGGTACAATCTGACATACAATACACTCTATACCAAGCCAACTGGTCCCTACTCCAGGTGAGACCAGAAAAACCCTATCAAGTATATGAACCACACGTCGACGTACACGGATGCACACTACCCGGTGGTGGTGCAGGTACTAACTGTCTACGCACTCACGGGAACGTATACATTTACTAACATCAAAGTATTTACCTGGTGGCAATGGACATAGCTTCTGTAGCAGACAGCAACCAGAAACATATGAGTTTCACTTCTCTTTACCGGGGTTGAAGGAGCGATACGGGGCATGAAGAAGAATCTCGATTTTCCAGGAGGGTGGGCGCTTTCGCTTAGCGCCAGAAAGGGAGCGGTTGCTCCCTGCCGGTGATTGATGCATCGCGCATCCTAGTTGCTGATAAAGAAGCTGGAATTACTGGGAACCTTCACATCAATCCTCAGGCGAGAATTTTCTCTTGAGGAGGTAAGAAAGATTTCCTCAATTATGGTTGATTAGATATCCAAATAACAAGAACGTGAGCGCAGAGCTGGCTACATGTAAACTTGTCTCTGTAAGATGTGAGATGGTTGAAAAATAAATTACCCAAAATGAGCGATGTGAGATAAGACCAAGGAAACAAAAAGAAAATGCGTTCGGATGATGAGATTCCTTCGTCCGATTGCAGCTTCTCTTTCAGCTGTGTGATGTTTGTACTTGGTTTCTAATAGCATAGTTTCTAGTAGCATAATTTCTCGCGCAAATCACTTGCAGGCAATTACTTGTCTATCCTATAATGTAAAATCTCGCAACCGATGCCATTTTGTCGAAGGGAAGTCTATATCCATCTGAGAGCTCACACATCAGAAGACGTGGAAGCCCAAACCAAGTTGCAGCAGCTTCACTTCCTACACTCCAAAAAATAAATACTGTTCTCACTCCCGATCTGCAGAGAGAGCTCATGGTAATTAACGTACAGTCATGTCTGGATTATCGGGACACCTCGGGAGTCGTCCCTTTTCGTCCGGGTAACGGATTTCCGGATAACCGAACCAAGCAAACTTCCAGGGAAACCCGAAAAATTTGGGAGACCTCTTTACATATTCAGAAAATGGAACAAAGGAAAGATCGTTATTTCAAAAATTCCTGCAAAGTGAGTTGCTTGAAATTTGGAGGCACGCGTGTGACAGAATTTTGTTCACAGCCATGGCACCCGCTGCGTCACCCTGCTGTTCAAAGAAGGGTAATGTCTCAGAAAATTGATCCCGTGCACATATTTTTGTCCTTTTGCAAATGTCTTTGGCATATGCCAAAAGACAGGTGATGCTTTCGGACGGCCTGAACATTGACGTTCACATGTGGATTCCTTGTGTCTGGTGGATACAGGGCTCCTCTTCCGCTTATCGTCTACCGTCTTCATCGTGTGCCCGCACACCAAAAGGGAGTGACCTCTGGAGAAATGTGAGTCAAAGAGTACAGAATGCTCCAGTGAGATGTGAACTTTTTCCGGAATAATGTGAACACAGCGTTTGCCAGGGACAGAGGACATTGACACTTTTCCGGATAAGTGAATCAGAATGACTTAGGTGCTGGAAGATTGGTCCCAGTAGTTGCCGCCCGGATACGAATAACAAATTTCGGACAACCGAGACAAAATCCAATGGTAGCAGGTTCGTTCCCGGTAATGTAGTCCGGATAACGAGTTTTGCGGATATCTGAACTCCGGATAAGCGAGACATACCCAAATCGCCCAAAAAGAAAAGAACGGTACCTTTCTGGGTGACGGTCGCTTCCGGACTGGCTCCAACCGAAGCTCCTAATGCACTCTATCGTGGGACTAAGTACAGGTATTCGTTGTTTTCATATTCATCAACAATTCAACCATCCCAAACATGCGAGTCTGGCCTTTCGTGTTCTGGACAAATGCTTCTAGGTCGTTGATTCTGCACATAAACAAGGAGGGATTCCGAATACCTGCCGTAGTTTACAATTCCCCAGTGAATGACGTTCAATTTATCTCCTTCCTCTTCTTGCTCGGCAATGTCCTCAGCCACATCTCGTTGATGGGACTAAGACGAAATCGCGACAATGAAAAATAAAATACATTGCCGGTCCATTATTCTTCTATCGGTTGTGCGCTATCAAAGTAGGTAGACTTCCTTTGCGTGTCAATCATTTCCAAGATACTATTGCATATCTAGCTTTGACAGTTTTGTTCCGGCATACTTTCTTACTCTTACGAAACTATCCTTAAGGCAAAACGTAACAATGGCAAGAAAGTCTGACGCAATAGCCGTTAGTCCCGACACGTTATACGCTAAATGTGCGGTGGATCGAATGGCGCTCTTTTATTGCCTGGAACGTCGTTAAACGAAAGCCACCCTAAAGTTTACTGCTGAAACGAAGCTATTATACGATCGTTATCGTAATCGTACAAGGGTAATCGCTTTCAAATAAATCCTTGAAAAGCGAAAAAGCGAGTTTCTGCAGATAAGGTTTCAATAACGCAAGTAGAGTATTCCAATTGCACGGTAGATTTGTGGCTGTTTCCTTTTCTTCTTCTTCTTGTTTTTTTTTCTGTTCGTGTAAATCCTGTGTCACCGTCCGTTCCCCTCGCTCGTCCGCCATAAATGATTCGAAATCTACGTAAGAGGGATGACGCCTTTTTCGCTTTAGATCCCCGCTGCTTGCACAGATCGGAATATACGTGCAAAAGGCAAGAGAGAACCGAACACCGCGAATGAACCGTAGAATACCAAAAATATCAGGAAGAAAAAACCAGAGATGTGCTGTAACTACTTTTTTAGTTGTTTAACTATAACTACTGACAACTGCATTACTGCTACTACTACATTTGTAACTAAGTTAACAAAATACGTTCTTATATTGTGTGCGCGTCGTTATATATGTGATTGCTTAGGCGTAGAAATAACGGGTGGGTGAGTGGACGTGAGTGAGTCAGTGAGACACACTCCCACACTCTGAACAATCATAGCACAGCACGCGCTTCACAGGCGGCGCTACCGCTCCTTGGCGTTCAGCGCATCTTGCAGGAAATATGTGCAAACATTTCCTGTACCGTGCCGTTTGGTCGGTATCGTTCGCATATGTTTGCGCGCTGTTGGACGCGGTACAGGCTGTTCCTAGGTAACTTGTTGCGACCTTTCAAGCAGTGATGTCGAAACGCGAAGGAGATTACTGGTATCCGGGCACGTTTATAATGTAAAAGAACAAATCTTGGGGTCAGAAGTAAATTATCATATTACCACTTCCATGTCCACTCAGCTAAGCAGAAGCTGGACATTGTGCTAGAAAGGGACGAACATTTCCTCTCTGAACTTGTGCACTAGCTATAAAAGTTCATTTGGATCGGCTACTCTAAATTGAACAACACATATTGGTATGATAGGTGCTCTCGTTCCATTTAACTCCAAAACATCATTATCATATTGTGCGGAGCCTCACTTATACCATCATCGTCATCATCACCTTGATATTTACTCGCGGATTCATTCTTTGACGAGCCTTTAACGTATTAAATCCATTGTCAGCCTAACAAGATTGAGATTGTATGTTGAAAATTATTTAAGTATTTTCCAGCTTCTTAACTAGTGAGTGGATTTCATAGCCACATCTCTGCTTTGGAGAATTCCAACTTTGTATTGAATACAAGTTAATCACTCTGCACTATGATTCTCCAACATTTTTTGCAGTATATTGTTGATTGAATGTTACGGTGCCACATCACCTTCAGTATGAACATTAACAGCACAGCTTAACGTAGTACCTGAAAAGAATAAAAGCTTGGAATCATCTGCCACTACTGTCTGAACTTTACTTTTCATACGTAGAACCCGGATGTTTAAGCATCTATTGCTTCACGCAGAATTGCCGTAATTTAGCACAGTGCAGTTTTTGTTATGATTTCGTTGTGATCGCCGTGTTCACTAGGCTTAATACCGGCGACAAAACGTATTATTTTCATTAGACATCGATGGATGAGCGTAAGTTGAAACTGATTTTCGAGAAACGTATATGAGAATCCACATTTGCAGCGTAAAATCAGAGTAGTCTGTGAAAATTGTTTCACGAAATTCCCGCTTCACTGCATTTGTTTTCGTCGCCATTTTGGGTGGCAGTGAGGTGTCGTGGCGACCCCCTTGGTAAAAAGCAATCAGAGGAGTGAAACTGTGATTGACAGGTCGAGCCTCTTTTTGTGACTCCTCCCAATGCCCAAGCTCCCTTTTAATATACGGCTCTGGCGCACTTTAGCCCATGGTGCCACCTATCGTGCACGGGTGAAATGTCCCTTTGTATCTTGCAAACAGCTTATCAAGGTTGACGGCCTTGAGCTCACCTTGACATCACGGAACGCTCTGGTGGACAATACATGGATTATCGCACAACAATCACACACGCTTCTCTATCCCACAGTGAACACTATGTTAGCCGTCTGTTATCCTCAACTGGGAATGGACCGGTGCGGAAACAACATGGCGCTCCTGCTCTCCCTTGGACCTCATTGTCCATACTCTGAAGCGAAGCTTATTTAGTGTCCCTAGTCCCCACTTCTGTCGTCCCCATACTGCGCCATCTTGTGAAGACGAAGATAACCCTCTCCGGCGCCTCAAGGTCTCGCGCACGCGCATAGGCCATTGTGAAAAAGGTCCATTACTTCAATCAGGTTGTCTCAGCCCGGGAGCAACCGCAAGGCAAATGGAGGTGTAGCGGCCGGTGGGCAACGACGAAGCTGGCCACGCCCCTGGAGCACCCGCCTCAGTTCCACTGGCGCGGCCACTGTCATCGCCTCTCCGTGGCATACCACTAGCGGCGCCCATGCCAGGGGGTGTTTATTAAATATGCCGACCCGTATTGGGCATTCCCAAAAATTTCACGTTTCACAGTGTTGCTACTGCGGCAAACGAATATTTGCTTTAATGCGTCTCATCTCACAGAATGCCTTACGCAGCAATCGTTCAACGTCCCGGACTAGCTATATTTGCACATGAAAACTAAATAAACAACCACAGAGAAGACCTTGCGCGAGCGCTCGCGACTTTTGGCGCAGATGGGCTGTACAACTTTTCAGCCGGCGCGAATTTGTGCTGCAGGAACAGCACGTGGTCGCCTCGCAACAGAAGAGCATTTGTGAGCCCCACAAAAATGCGCCTTTCCGCGTGGCGCGCTGCGAGCGACAGCGCAAAAGCTCGTGCAATTCGCCGCCATCTTGTCCACGGCCGTGACTACGCGCTCCCCATGCATTAGATTAGGCGCTTGGCACACCAGTCCTTCTAGCGCACCATAATACCACCGCCGGTCGGGACTCATGTAGAGGGACACCACCTCCTCTACAGAGGAAAACGACTGCGGTGCCAGGCTGTGAACACTGTCCAGTAAATCATGTTCTGAAATTGATATTATTCACAAATATGTGTCTTTAAACGGTAGCCTATAGTTAGCACGTAGTAGAGTTACAGCAAAGACGCTCATATGCACCGCATATATATCATATTTGGCGCAAATGTCACTTTCACTGGCCTCTGGAAGAAAAAGTACTTGGCTCAGCATCGAACGCTCTACTCTGCCTGTGAGATAAGTTACCAGTGATCACATAATTACTGTGACTTTTCTTTTTTTCTTTTTTGTCGCCAAGTTTTTTGTATACGGGTGGGAAATCACGGTGGAGTCCAATGTTGCCTTCGGGCCTATAGGAGCAATGCACCAAACTTGAAGCGAACAGGAAAACGTAAGTTTTAGACAAGAATTTTAGCTGCGAACGAGCTCCCTCTTTAATACCGACACGGCGCGCCACCTGCAGGCACGGGCGGCGTGAGGACTGCGCTTGAAGCTCGCGCAATGCAAGTTTCCTGTGGGCGCGGTATTGGTTTGTGGCATTTTCATGCAGCTGTCGCTCTGAATGAACAACATATATTTGTTTCTTTGAACGGTACTGCACTCTGGTTGACTGTACGAAGAATTAATGGGAGCAAAATATCCAGTTGGACGAGACTTGAAATTCGAATGAAGGTGCGCACCGGTGGCACAGATTTTTCGATGCGCTTGAAAGGCGCTCTCATGTTGATGCCAGTATTTTACGTATTCACCCAAATGAAACTGTTAATAACGGGTTAATCTTGCTCGCATCTAGCACACATTTATTTTATGTCTGAAGACTGTTGCATTAAAAATGTTAATAGATAATGTGTATGCAACAGCCTATGCTGTCACCAGTTACGCTTTCCATAATCATTTGCCGTTATTTAAATTTCAAACAAATTTTAACTCAAGGTCCCGAACTAAATACACGGTGTTATTCGCAAACTGCGAAATTCCTACTCTGCATAGAATGGACAAGTCTAAGTAAACAATGCCGAAAATAAAATTATGAAAACCTTGTTTACGTAACGTAGCACGATTATCAAGTACGTATTTTAGTCTGTGTCACACATTAGTGACAACGAGAGCGTCGAACCGAACCGAAACCGAAACCGAAAACCGGAATTGACCGAACTTTTTAGCTGGAACTGAACCGGAACCGAACCGATATAAAAACTCCGGTTACCGGTTCAGGATATCGGTTCGGTTCGGTTTGCCGTGGTGGGGGGTGATGTGGGGATTCGAGCGTTCTGCCTGCCTAGATTGCCGGCACGTTGCTCGATGAAGGGATGAAAGGGGGTCCTGTTGGTCAAAAAACAGAAATAAATGCATAAAAACGTAACTAAGAGATATTGTCTCATTTTTAGGGGCTACCTATAATTTAGTAGCATATTAGAACCTCGAACCGGTTCCAAACCAGTATGCAGCCTCTGAACCGGAACCGAACCTTTATGGCTGAATCCGAACCCGAAACAAACCGAAAAACGTTTCAGTTCGACGCTCTGGTGACAACAATCCTCTTTTCTTTGGTTCCGCTGAGCGCTTGGATCCGTCTAATTTTTCCCTGTTATGTCAGTCGGTTGGTGTAACTGTTTTCCATCGAAGAGCAATATAAAAAGATAACAAAGCTAACAACTCGTTGTACCATGAACTAATAACAGTAATCGGAATACATGATGCTGTTAGAGAGAGACCGCTATTCTCAACACGGCGCGCTTATCATTACTTGACAAGTGAAGGAGTGTGTAAAAACCAAAACATATCATGACAGAAACTACCTATTCTACTAACCGCAATGTTACAGTCCCCTGCGTCACACTGCGAAGAACGTTGCGTTAACAATACACCATGTATACAGGATGTTCAAAATTAAGCTTTCACGAGAGCTACGCAAACACAGCGATGACAGGAAACCGGATGATAACTTTACGCTACTTATGTAAGAAACAGGTGCTCCTAATTATGTAGCACCTGTTTCTTATTCAAGGAACAGAAAAAAGCACCAGTTTTCTTTTGTTCACCTATTTATAAAGTGCTAGTGAAAGCTTAATTTTGAACACCCTGTATATATATATATATATAGTTGTGGAAGGAAAAAGACGCGGACAACAGATTTTAGGGAAGTTAGAAACACTAGTTCATTTAATGGGCAGAAACTAAAAGTTCAATGAGAAACGGGGTCGACGTTTCGACAGTGGCACTGTCTTCGTCAGTACAAAAGATGCGCAGGGGGTTACAGACAGGTTACAGATAGGTTTGGTGTGTGACGTCATCATCGGTACAAGGCACGCCACAGGCGGTTGTCGGTGAGTCAGGTACGGGAATATTCCTGAAGGTCAAGTCCGTGTGTTGAGGTCATTCTCCTTTGGTCCCTCTCCGTATTTGGGGAAAAAACATTCTTAGGCAGGGTGAGTGCTGCTTCCGACTTTGCTGGAAAAAAAAAGGAAAGAAAGGAACGGAAAGAAAGAAAGAAGCTCAACTAGGCCGCCAGATTTCTTACCGTTGACAGTGCTCCCGGATCTTCGTTAA
This sequence comes from Ornithodoros turicata, assembly GCF_037126465.1. Taxonomy (NCBI): domain Eukaryota; kingdom Metazoa; phylum Arthropoda; class Arachnida; order Ixodida; family Argasidae; genus Ornithodoros; species Ornithodoros turicata. The sequence continues at coordinate 1,211,458 of NW_026999342.1, forward strand.
TGGTTGATTGGAATTGGTGGAATTTGAAATTTTGTACTTCCCTCGACCTATATGTATATAGATATATATATATAGGAAATAGGAAAAATAGGATAGGAAAAATAATAACTATGTTCGATGTATGGTTTAGCAAACTCGAAACTGCATATAGCACTTGTTGTATCGTGGAAGTATATTAGGTAGCACACTCTTTGCTGATCTCTGTTTTTGCGCCATTTCATTTCTAAGCCTATGAAATACAGTCGTATGTAAGAGCATACATTTATGAGTCTTTAAAGCCAACGGGTTGCACGAACAACGACCACTATCTCAAGCGCACGCCTTGGCTAATGGGCTGAGCAGGAGCGCCCGCAGTCCTCACATGAAGTGCCCGCATCGTGTCGCTACAGTCACTGGATAACGGCGGCGCAGTGGACACGGGGAAAATTCTGGTCTCTACACTGTAGCGCCTTGGTTCTTGCTGCAGAAGTCCTTTTTATGACATTGTAACAGAATACGTCGTGGCACAAGTGAAAGATGTCACGGATTTTTTAAAACAACCTATTTCTATATTTCTATTTCTATTTCTATATTCTATTTCTAAACAACCTTGTTTCGCACGTGACGCTCCATCATAATTCGCGCGCAGTGTCCGCTGGTTCTGAGGTGCCTGAATACTAACTCCCATTGTGTGGAGTCACCCTTTTTGGAAGCGAATGCCGCAAACCTGCCACGTTGACTCCCACGCTTGCCATGCATGAATACTGTGTACCAATTTCACCCACTTTTTTAAACTTCCTTTGCTATGTATTTATATCCAACCCTAAAATGTAATTTGCCGCTAAGCGCATAACTACACTTTTGTGAGCAAATCGCGAGCTGCGCGTGGGCGTCAAGATGACGGAAATTCGTAGCAGAGGACGCGGCTGTCTTCATCTTATCAGCGGGAGCTAGTGTTGAGGCACCCTAGCGGGCTCTGTGTTCAGTATTTCTGGGAATGACGTCACCGTTACGTTCTATCCTTCGTCTCCTCGTTTGACCCTGAGGAGCGAGTCGAGCGGGAACGCGCGCGGTGATGTCCTAGTGTCATTTTTTCTACGAAAAATGTCGTGTACACAGAAAATTTGTGTGTTAATCATCAAGTTAAGTACCTGCCTTCGCAACGCGTTCGGAACTAGTAATTTTTTTAGATGGTGTTCTGGACTCCTTTACGATTATCAGGTCTACATAGCTATATAAATTAACTGGTCTACAATAGCTATACAACCCAAAAATAAGCCTCTTTGTAGGATTGCACAATATATGTTGAAAGGATGAAACATATCAAACACCTGAAGAGTAGATATATGGCAGTCATAAAAAATATAAAAAAAACAGACAGTGGCGGGATTTGAACCACGTGCCTCTTGCTTGACGGTCCAGTGCCCTTCCAATTGGGCCACACTGACCTCGATTTTTCCGATGATTTACTGAGGGCCTCATTCAACTAACGGGACACACACGCAATCCGATCACACACTCTCCTACATATCTTCTCATACACGTACATACATACAACACAAGTGCAAGGCAGCGGCATCTGGTGAACATGGTGCTAAGTAACTTTCCTGAGGCCGAAACGCAGAAACAGAACACAAGCCTCAATACCCTTGAACATGAACGGTAGACGGTAGACATCAAATCCCGCCGCTGCCTGGCTTTTTCGACGACTGCCTTATTTCTAGTGTTCACCTTCAAGGGCATTGCAGCTGGCGTTGTGTTGGTGTATTCCAGCCTCAAAACAGTTAATTTCCATCGTATAAAATATCTATTTCGTTAAAAAGGGAAATAAATAACCTTCAAACTAATGCTACAGATGGAACAGCAAGGAAGCGTGGTCAAATTGTCCGCAAAAGCACAAACTCCAGGTGACTTCTTGGCTGTAAGTAATTAGCTATCGGAGCGGGGACTCCAATAATCGGCCTGAGAAAATCCAAGAGAGCTGAGCGCCTCTTTGAACTATATGGGAACTTGCTGATAACAAAGAAGGAGGAAGTCTCCAAGCTCCTTCTCACTCTGCCGATTGTCCCCGAGGAGTCAAGGTCAGAGAAAACGAAACCCTTCCTCATTCCAGTAGTCTCCCAGTATGCCACACGTGTGCAAGGAGCACTGGGATTTTCTGGAATCGCTTATTGTAAGCGCGTGTACATTTGATCATGTTTATCCGTGGAGTAATTAGCACGGCCACGTCTGTGGCAACCCATATCTGCCAATACCCGACGACAGCAACCGACATATGCTGGCCACAAGCTTACTCCATGCAGAGCACCCTGGAATTCGTGATATCATGGTAAATCGTCGGCCCCAGCTACCAATGACAGGAATCTCACGGAAACTCCAAACAGCAATCCACAGGCTCTGAACAGGGTCAGCGCTAATTGTCTGCTTCTCAAAATTTGTCCCGTGGATGATGCGAATTGCAGGCACTGCCATCAGCCCGAAACCATCGACAACATCATAAAGGATCGCCGCGTGTACGAAGGTGCGCGCTTGAAATTTCTTGCAGACTGCAAGAACGATACCCTGCACACCATTTTACTCCCCTACGTCGTCCTCTTCACGAGACGCATGACAACCCCGGATTTAGGCCGCTTTGTTTGTGCAACGCTTCTGCCTTCCATACCTCTGTAATGACCCTAGCCCAACTCGGGTTTCTAATCGGAAGACGCTGAAAGCCATCGAGGCTGCTACACTCTAAAAACAGACCTTGACCGCATAGCACTCCAACCATAATCCCGAATGACAACGTTATCTTCCTTGATTTCTTGAAAGTAGGGAGTGTACGCCATTGTTTTTTTGTTTTTTTTAGGGGAAGGAGGTAATTATGAATTGCATAATGCCACAAAAATGTCGTGCGTTGCAGCAACCAGCAAATGAAGGGTACGTACGATGTCACATGGGTCGATGGTTGTCTAGGAACAACAACTAACACTAATGCTACATGAATGACGATGAGATGAGGCTAGAGCGTGCTATGCGGTGAAGCTATGTTTTAGAGTGTGCTCTACTTCCTCATATCATCACTTTGTCCTGTTTTAGACATCTGTGTGACAACTATGGGGCTTCGCCGCTTCCTCAGTCCTGTGGTCATTGAAGTTCTACAAATATACAAGAAAGCAAGCGCACAGGGACACTCTACCGTCTTCCAGTGGATCCCGGGTCATGTGGGCATCAGCGGAAACGAGGACGCAGATCGAGCAGCCGCAGGCGCGCACCAGTACAGCCGACGTGTCCCCATCATCTTACCTCGGGGGGATCGCCGTTACCTCTTCTCAAGCCTCACTGGCCCCATGATGCAGTCTCAATGGCAACGTGACGTCACCACCCACTCTCTGCTTTACTCCGTTGACCCCACATTGTCCCTTCTCTCCCCCGCAGAATGCCGCGTTCCTTTACCACAGTCTTCCACCGCATGAGACTTAATGTGGCTTTGACACCGGCTTTCAAACACCTCCTCGGTGTCGGCGCATCCAGCCTCTGTTCCACATGTGGTGTGCGTGGTGACCTCCATCACGTCCTCTTGGTCTGCGGACAGTACGAGCGCGAGCGCGCCCTCATGGAAACTGCTCTCCAACGCGTCGATCAACTCCAGTTCGACTTAGCCAAAATTCTCGGGCCATGGCCGGACCCCTCATATCTGATGCAAGGCCTACGAGCTGTTGCTGAGTTCCTCTCCAGCACTGGAGAGGATAATCACTTTCTCATCCCTTCCACAAGCGCAATGGGGCAGTGTACCGCCATAACGGCGGAGAATGACCCACCACATCATCATTCCCTTTATGTGTGTGTGTGTGTGTGTGTTTTAGTCATCATGTACAGCTACAGTCGTGACGATGCCCACAGCTGTGAGGCCCAAAACGGCAAACTGTTTCCACCCCCTCCACCTACGTTCCTTAGTGTGTATGCACAAAGCTGTTCCAAGTGTCCGCTGCCGCAAGATTCAGGGGCACAGAGGTGGATAACAGGTAACCCATTGTAAGTGTGGGTCGCCTGTCTTCTGTGCATCAACGCACCGCTCTGGCGAAAGATATGGCCGCAGAATGTCGACCTTCACTCATTTAGTGAGACTCTAAACCCCCATCGCGTGATGGAAGTATAGTGGGGGAAAATTCCTCTTGTCTCTCGAAGCGGGAACTCAAAGGCCAACCACGGAACCTCTGTCCGCCAGTCCAGCACCAAGGCCGACCGAGGTTTGGCGGGAGACAGCGCCAGTTCGCTGGGCAGTTTTGGCTCGAAAGTCGGAGTAAACGATCGGATAACATCCCCCATCGGCTGAGTGGACGAACCTTCCTACCTCCGCAGCCTCTACTTTGCCGCTTTGGTAATGTCGATATTGTCAATGTCGCACAACATGTGGTTGCCATGCTTGTACAATAAACTTATAAGCAGGGTGTCGGAGCGAACCGGAACCGAAAACCGAAAAAAACTGCTATTTTGGTGCGAACCGGAACGGAACCGAAACCGTATACGTTTTTTTCGCTCAAGAGGGAAACCGAAAAATATATTTAACGGTTTTCGGTCCAAAATAAAACTTCGCCGGTTTGGACTACGGATAGGCGAATGAAACAGACAGTCATGTGCTCTGAAGTCATGTCATGGGTACCATACGAGGGTTACGGTTACGGTGGAATGTATGTCGGTATACTATGACCCTTAGGCTCCCTTTGTAATGGTTTATCGTTCGCGCACGCACACAGGCTTAGAAGTACATGTGACTCTCTAGCAATGTGCCGTACTGTTCGTTCTAATTTGATCCCCGCAAACTCTCCTCGACTAAACAGCGACCCAAGGGGGCTGCATAACGGCTTCTTTATATGTAATGTCGTGCAACGCGTCCCTTGTTTGAGAGCAGCTAAGTTGAATACATTTACGTATACGCGAGGGCAAGCCCGTGCGAAGTGGCAACTCTTTTGTGGACAGGACACAAAGAAAATAAAACGGAGCCGTCGAGCGCGTTTGTGAGTGAAGGTGTTCCTCGATTTGCGTCGTACTCGTGCGGTGGTACTTGCTGGCTAGACAGTAGCAACAGACATTCGGATGGGACGCGATCGCTCCAACCCAGCAAGAAAGTACTTTACGTATGACATCACGACAAACAAGTCCGTTTGTAGCATGTGCTTCAAGAAAGGAGAAAGCCTATTTGAACAGACAGTAACCTACAGGAACCAGGAGCTACCAATTTCACAGCTGTCTATTAATATTAAATACCATGTATGCGGAATAAACGGGTTTACATTTTGTAACACTGATTTTTTTTGTGGGGATAAATATTCCCAGCAGAAGCGGAACCGGTTAAAAACCGGTATGAACCGTTATTTTTTTGCTCCGGAGCAGAACCGGTACCGGATCGTTTATGATGTAACCGGAACGAAAACAGGAACGAAAAACGATTCGGTTCGACACCCTGCTTATAAGTCCTTCGCTACTGGGCGAGACGTCCTCTGGCTAACTGATCCCCGCTGAGGAGAGCACGGCGCGGGAAAGTGTGTGAACTGGCTCGGAAACATAGAGGTCAACTTTTTACTGTCGCAGTCGACTGGATTCTGCACTGGATTCGTCCCTCATCGGCTAAGCGGACGAACCTTCTTACCTCCGCAGCCTCTATACTCCACGCTTTGGTAGCGTCGATATTGTAAATGTCGCACAACATGTTGTTGCCATGCTTGGAGAATGATTGAATGGAAACATCCCCCTGAGTCTAAGGAGCAGCGAAGGGGCAGACTAGACAGGACGGACACGGGACAAGAACCGACAACGACGATTCAGAACCAAATGCCTCAGAGGAAATGAATGCCTCCTCTACTTATGTTCAACGTTGTACAATGCACTTGTACGTCCTTCGCTACAGAGTAAGACGCCCTCATTCTTCCCCGCTGAGGAAAGCATGGCCGGTAAAGTGTGTGAACGGCCTCGGAAACATAGAGAACAACTTTTTACTGGCTCAGTCGATTTGATCTTGATACCTGAAGACATGAGGGGAATCGATGTTCTGAGGCTAGAACACATAGAAGGACAAATGCATACAAAGCCTCAAGTGCCTAAGAAATTAATGTGTGTTCGAGTCCTACAGTTGGTTAACTTCTTCAGTGACTTCCTTCTTTCATCATCCGGTACCTGAAGACGTCAGGGCACATTTAATGTACACGATAATTGCTAGTTAAATGGGCTATCTTTGCTCCAGGCTGGACGACGAACAGTCCACGTTTGAGTCCCGAAAGTCGGCTGTACTTAACAATTGAGACAAACAATTTCGCCAAGCGAGTATCGGAGGAAGTTTCTCGGTGCCGTGAAAGAAAAGAAACAAACTTGAAAACAGCTCGCCAGGCGTCTCAGTATATGCCTGACGAATTACGTCCAGGCTAAAGGTGTTACCGATCAGGGTTGTAAAAGTTACTTTTAAAAAGTAACTAAGTTACAGTTACTGTGCTTCAAAAGTAATGGGAGTTACTTTAATTACTCCAAAGCAAAAGTAATTAAGGCACAGATACAGTTACTAAAAAAGTAATTGAACAATTTGATTACTTTTCCGAAAAACAAAGGGCGTGCTAGCATGCAGCATGACATTACTATTTGGCTGGTGGTAGACAAAACTGCACAAAAGAAAGGCACATTTTATTGATATTCCAGTGTACATGTATGCTAATGCTGTGATATCAAACGTATGCCAAGACTATAGTGATGAACACATCTGCATGTATTGCAACTGACATACCTAAAACTCAGTCCCTGTCCCAGAGACGTACTGACTAGAAACGCATTATGACATTCACTTAATTAACAACAAGAGTCAACGTAATTGCAAATAATATATTGATGAACACATGTGCAAGTATTACAATTTGCATACCCAAAACTTACCACCTGTCCCAGAGATATACTGACTAGAAATGTCCCTTCGTGTTCCCTAGTCTCAGGGTTTTTACATTATGCATCATCTTCACCAGCTCACTTGCTTCCTAGCCATTTTTTCATAGAAATGTACGACATTCACTTAATTAATGGCAAGAGACAATGTAGCTGCTAAGAACATACTGATGAACACATGTGCAAGTATTGCAATTGGCATGCCCAAAACTTAGTCCCTTGGACATAAAAAAAAAAGTTCAGAAGTCAGGGCACTCACAGAGACACAAAACAAAACGGAATCCAACAATTAATACAGCAGGGGAGAAACACACTTCACTTTGACCAGATCACATTTGATCTCGGGTGGATAAGAATAAAAAATACAAGAACACGTGCGCTACACTTGAACCTTGCGATTGCACTTCAAAAGCAAAACATTCTCACAGTTCCGGTCAGTCATCCTGCATCTCAACCTATTCTTGACAATCCCTCCAAGTCTGAAAAGTCTTTCAACGGCTGCGCTACGCGGCATGCCAGTGTTGCACCTCAAAAAAATTGCTCTGACGGATGGGAAGGATCGAAGTGTATCAAGGTCCTTGGCCGGAAGGATGGACATGTACTGGAGGAGCTCCTGCTCAGTTGATGATGTGGACCGGTTGAAGTTGAAAAAAGTGTCACCCTCTGGATCATCTTGCTCGGGGGACATTTTGAGTGATGCTTCTTGCGCTACAAATGCATTCACCTTCCACTTAAGAATTTCCCACACTCGATTCTGCTCCTCAGGTGGTAGCCACTGTGCCTTGAACCTGGGATGTGACACTGCAGCCACAATAAGCGACTCGTCCTTTAACATTGCATCAAACCTCCTATCTACGGCGCACACCATTTTCTCAACGTACGGCTTACGGTATCTTAGGTAGTCAAACTGTAACGCAGTCAGCTTCCCTTTAAGAACAGCTATTGTGGGAAGCAGGTAGCCCATGTACATGTTGGATTCACTCAGCAGTATGTTCAGTGCTTAAAAAAGTGGGGACAAAACGTTCACATACTCAGCAATGATATCAATATCTGGTTTGGTGAACTTTGGCAACCCAAACTGGTTACATAGGCTTCGAATTCCCTGCTCCTCTTTTAGAAGGCAGCCGTGTAGGTGCTTGAGGGCTTCATTGGTCGAATTCCACCGTGTGACAGTTCCAGTGGGCAGATATCCCCCACAGCTCTCATGCACAGCGTCAGCCACAACTGTCGACTTCGACTGCTTGTTCCACAGAGCTGCACATTTTGCAAATGTTTGTCGTGCTTGCCGCTTGAGAGAGGGCAACGACACCTCAGCGTCCTCCAGGTCCTGCAAAAAGTTACTTTATACAATGCACATTATTTTTAATATCGCATGTTACCTTTATAGCAATCAAATTCAACAGGTGACATGCATACCTGTGGTGCTTCGGTAGGTTGTACTCAAACTCCAGTGCCCCACTCCTGTCTCTCATGATATCATAGATGGGAACAACGGAACTTCCATTATAGAATGCTGTGCTACAAATGAATACACTTTTGTTTCGATTTCTAAACGGCAGGGCAGCTATGATCACCGGACATCATGTTTACCTGAAGGCCTTTACAAAATTAGAACCGCTGTCCGTTGTGGTGTAGGTTATCTTGCCTGACAGCTCGTACTCGTTATAGATTTGAGCAAGAGCCTTTGCCAACACATCGTAGGTGTGGCTGCCTTGTAGACGTCGCCCCCCCCCCCCCCCCATCATGCCAGTACAGCAGACCTGGTCTCTAGCATAGCACTGTCTGTGTCAATCCAATGCGCCGTGACGCCGAGGTATGACCTGCGAACACAGAAAATCAAAGCTCAGAACTTGTCATGAACAAAGAATATGACATCTACTGGTAGCTCATGTACCGCTTAGGAAAAGACCAGCAATCAGCAGTAATTGCAACGTACGAAACGCATTTCATTTGCTGGATGAGCTTTTGCTTCATGCTGACTGTATCGTGCTGCAACCTTGACATTAACGTAGGGCAGCTCTCGAGGTGGCGACAGGGAAAGCCACAGTCAATCAGGGCCTTGAAATCCGGGTGTTCCACCAGTGAGAATGGCAATGCTGCATTGACGATGAGATTGCGGACGAGTGTGTTCAGCATACCTGCAAGGAAGGTAAATTTCCAACCACATAAATACCACAGTGATTTTTTTTTTCTAAGACATGAGGTTCACCTTGGGAAGGAACTCCACCTCTGGCACTGAACGTCTCTATGCATGGCTGAGCTGAAACTCTGGTCTTCTTTGCGCCGCTGCTGTTCTTACTGCCTTCTGCATTCCTCTTGGATTTGGTCTTCGAAGCTTTTGCGCTGTCTACACCCCGCAGTTGCGACAGGTGAAACCTCTGAAATTGTGCACAATAATCAGGCATAAATACCGGCAATGAAAAGCAACAAATACAAAAACAGACGTTAATTACACGACAGCGTCCACATACAGGGGCATTTCGCCATGTCTTAGTAACTCCAGGCCTATAAACTGCCACCCGCTCATTCACATCGCTCGTCATTAAGCTCAACTCTGGTGATAAAACAATTCAACTCAAACTCACCATCATGTGCTTCCTCAGGTTGGAAGTTGTCCCCAACGCCACACTTAGAATCTTCACTCTTGGCTTACAACGTCGGCATTGAACATCTGCGTTCCCGTTTGCTTTCCTTCCATGAAACGAGAAGTAAGACTCGTACATGGGCCAAGGGAATCCATTGGGGGTTTCACTAGTCGTCCCCGTGACATCACAGCATTCTGACGTTTCAGTGTCCTTATTCTCCGTCATCTCCAGAGACCAAAAGCCACGTGTCGCCGCAGCGAACACGAACAAGAAAAAGACGCAGCGCCGCAGACACCTACATGCTGCTACTTGATTCGCCATGTGCTTCTCAAAAAATGTGGTAGCCGTGTTTGGCTTCGTACGTGGATTCGTAGCGGATTGGAAGTTGGCTTGGGCGGATTGCGCTCACTGTTGCTAGATGCCAGATTCTTTACCAAGAAATGCAGAGTGCAGAGTCTGGGCAAAAGTAATTGGTAAAAGTAATTGATTTCAAATACAAGTTACTGAAATTTGTAACTTAGTTACAGATACAGTTACATAAAATAAAATGTAATCGAAAAAGAGTACAATTACCACAAAAAGTATTTAGTTACAAATATTCAATTATTTGTATCTAGTTACTTTACAACCCTGTTACCGATGCAGAAAAACTAGTGGAACGGCTAGTTGCGGATCAAGTGAAGACAACAATCGGCACATACGCATTAAAGTATGTAACGCTCCGAGAGGGTGAAGAGTGGCTAGATGCCTTTAAAATTGCCGAGCTTCTCGCTGTGCACGACGACGTGGAGAGGAAACTCCCCGATCTCGCGGCTATTGAAGTGTCACAATTTTGCGGGGACCTTGTCGCGGCGACTCCGAGACACCAGCGTAACGAGCAAGGCAGATCCTCGCAAGCGCGGGAGCAGCCAAACGCGAGAACCCAGGGCCGGTTTCACAGCCGTAACAATCAGAGGGGATGCTTCGAATGCGGCGGTATATACGGGCCACAAGAAGGAGCGATTGCCCACGTCTTCGTCGCACACGTCAAACTACGAAGCACCGAACACGTCGAATTGACTAATAGGGGCAGGGGCCGCAGCTCCGCTCACGGACCGTGTAGCAATATTTAGAACAACTGCCACTGTCGGCACTGCAGCAAATACAAATCATCTGCGGAAATGAGACCATCGAAATGGGTGGATCCATCGCCCGAGAGTCCGCATCCGACAACAAGGTCACAGCGAAGCTCGCGACCCTCACGCTTAGGCTACTTGCGGTTAACAAGCCCAGCGACATCGATGACGGCGAGTAATGACAGCCTTAACTAATGAGTAATGACGACACCACTTTGCTTTTAACGAGAACAAAAATAAGAACGTAACACGCCAACGCTCGCTTACTTCTATTGGTCTTACAGCACTTAACGAAACAATCAACCAATATTTCAGTTTGTGCAGCTCAAACACCGATTTCCTTTCGCCTCAAGATAATCAAGAACGTGAGGTGGTCTTCCCATATGCGTTACGCCCTTCACAGTCATCGCAAGGCACCGGACGAGTCGTTTCTAATAAGCACGTCAATAGTTCCTCTAGGTTGGGGCTCCACTCCCCCACCCCCCACCCCCGTGCCGTGAGGGACTTCTGACGCCCCTGCGCCACGCTCGCGGCAGCGTTCCAAGACGCGACCAAGGGAAGGAACGGAATGTATCTACAGGACGGGATACTCTACCCATGGATTGAGAAGTTACACGTCAAAAAGGTCTCGTTACAAGTTATGTTACCGTGTTCAAAATGTAACTAAGTTAATAACGAAGTTCTTCAGCATGAAATGTAACTCGCAGTTACTGAGTTACTTAAACGAGTTACTTCCAAGTTACTTCGGACACAAAATAGCATTACGCAGGTGCAGCGCGCGTGAGCAGTTGAGTTAGACCTTGAGTTGCCTGCGGAGGAGTGCAACTCACTTAGATCGTTTTCGTTTATGTCTAACAATGGACCTCTCCCGGTTTGTAAACAAGTGACATCATAGTGTTCGACAGCGCCAAAATTTGGTAGAATTGAACTACGGTCTAAGCTAGTGGTGAACAAGGTCGCGTCCGAAAGCCACGGTCTTACGGAGGGGATTACGACATGGTCCCTGAAAGGGACGCGACCCTCGGTCCTACTTTTCTTCCAATGGGAGACAGCTAACAAGTGCCCGTTCGTGGAACCAAACTCTCCTTCCGATTTGTTTCGGATTCAGTCTGTCTACCAATGTCATGATGACGTTTCTCTGGTATTGGTCTATTCGCACGCTTTGCATCTTACCCCCTGTGGGTGCACAATGGTTCAGCTTCATTTCAATGGCAGCGGTTCTTACTTCCTGAATAAAATACTGTCATTGATTGAATATCACGTTTTATGGCAAAAAATGCCATGAAGGAACCGGAGAGAAAGCAAGAAAATATGTGGACGTGAGTGAAAAGCGAGTTAAAAGTCACTTGGAACGTAACTTAAGTTACTTTGGCAAAGTTACCTGAAAAAGGAATGAGTTCATCTGAAAGTTACCACGGTGCAAAAGTACCGAGTTACAAAAGTTACCAAAAAAAGGAACTTAGTTACAGTAACGAGTTACTTCTAACGAGATACCTCGAACTCTGACTCTACCACAATGACAAGGTAATGAAGAGGGCCGTTGCGTAGCTAGTGCTGCCACTGCAGGCGCGGCGACGGGGATAACGTGTTGCAGCTCGCACATGAGTCCCCTTGGGGCGGACATCTGGGCGCCCACAAAACGACTGCCCGCATAAAATACAGTTTTTATTGGCCCGGTATCGAGGCGGACATTAGACAACACTGTGCATGTTGTCATGGGTGCCAGGTTACAGCGGATAAATAGCAGAATGACCATATCCCGATAACGCCACTCACGAGCTAGGAGAGACCGTTTCCGTGCATAAACGAAGACCTCATAGGCCCCATCGACCCACGGTCGTCTCGCGCCCATAAATATGCGTTATGCGCCGTAGACCTATACACAAGATGACCCAAGGTCATATGCATGAAATCGCTGACCGCGAAAACAGCGTGTGATATTCAGTCGTACGGGCATCCCAGAAAAAAAAAATCTGTGGTGACCGGGGGACCAATTTTACTGCCGCATAACCCAAGGAACTGAGATGCGCTCAGGCTTTCAACCTCGCATCATCCGGAAAGTAATGGGTCCGTGGAGCGCAGGAGCCGGGTGTTTCATAACATTCTTTAACCACGTGATCCAGCGTCAGGAACGGGGCTGGGACAAGTTCGTCCCGTATTTAGTTTGGGCCTACAGGATAGTGCCGCAACGACACCACCGGCGTAGCCCATTCGAGTTGCTGTACGGTTGGTCGCCAACAGGGCCCAAGCGTACGCGGACGGAGGAAATCGACGTTCCAGATGTGCTACGCGAAGCGCCCGCCGAGTATCTGCCGAGTACCCGCGTCAGCTGGGGGACGACCTCTCTGAAGGTGCTGAAGCAGCATAAATGGTTTGTGAGAAGCGGGAGCGGGGTACTATATCCGCACTGCTAAAGACACGCAATTCGCGAAAGGGCAGCAAGTCCTGCATCAAGACGCTGATCCGCCGAACAAAAAGAACTCGCGTGGGAGCGGTCCCCACACAGTAACACTCTTAATCATAGACGATGCTCGTGGAAAGCGACGAACAGTTCACGCTAATAAGCCGCGTGATTACAATGCGGGAGTGGGACAGGTAGGGTTCCTTGTCTGGTCAGGGATGTCATCGACATCCCGGACCAGAAACTAAACCACCTGACGTTGGCGCAGAAGAAAAGAGATGAACGTTAAAGGAAAGCGAGGCTTCATACTGTCACCGCATCCCCGAAACACTAAAGTGTGAGGCCACGAAACAGGTGAATGAGCTGCTGGCCCAAGGACTATATAAACCTTGCTAGCCGAACCGTTTTTCCGTATACCCTCGGCAACACGTGGATTTTGTCTTGTTCTTGCCTGCTACGGACCGAAGTTGCTGCCGTGTTTGACAGGGGTCGTAGGTTTAAACTCTGTATTTTTTCGACTACATGGAGTGCGTAGTATAGTACGCGTTCAAAACTGTCCGCAACGCATACCGTTCTCCGTGACAAGCAGCGGGTGGCAGCCCACCGAGGGCAACATGGCGGATAGCGTGATTTTAGGAAAAGTTTCTCTCTACCTGGTAGAAAGTGAACACGCACACCCCATTGTATACATCTCAAAGAAAGATGGGGACCCGTACGTGCGCCGATTACCGCGCTCTGAAAGTCAGCGACTAAGGAGGATGCACTCCTGATGGCACAAAGTAGGGCGCGCGGCTTGTGTAACCCTGGGGAGAATTTATTGGCGGAACAAAAAGAAAAAGAAAAAAGACAGGGGAAAGGTGAGCCATGCAGCATGCCGGCTTGCTATTCCCTGAACAAAAAAAAAAGGAAGAAGGAAAAATATGAACAAGAAATAAAAAGAAATAACAAAAATGCAAATAAATAAATGAATAAATAAAAAAAGAAAAAAAAAGAAAGACACTCGGCTCACAGGGAGCCCAGGAGGCCTGTATCACGCAGAAATCGGAGCACCGCTTTTGTGACTCTCCACTGGCTAGCTCGCTGCACAGGGCCAAGGAGTGTTGCGAGAGAAACGTCTGTCCGTCCGACCGTGCACCCAAGCTCTGAGAGGGGTTGCCGACGGGGTTATTGGCAGGTGGCCTTGGCTAAAGACTCCCAAAAATTGTCTTCATTTGTCACACACAAAGGCCAGTTTGCGTAATGCCCTTCAGCCTAAAGAATGTAGCTGCTACATTCCGGCGCATTGCAAACGTATTGTTGCGCTGCAACGGGTTGTATTGTTGCGCTGTTGTGGGAGTATTCGGTGGCGTATTTGAACGATATCGCGGTTGTATCAGAGGTCATGGGGTGACCACGTGAGACACGTGCGCGCAGTTTTCAGCAAACTGCTGGCGACTGGTGTGACGATCACGGTAGATAAAACTCAGATGCACAGCCATCGGTGCCGTACTTAGTGGCATGTAATTCGTTCGGGCAGACACGCCCCCGATCCTTCGAAGCTAGCTACGATTAAGGGGTTAAAGGAATTGTAAAGTGAAATTTGACCCCCACTGTTCCTGTGTGCGACCTCGTAGTGTTTGCCGGTGTGATGCTGTACACAGAGCCTAAGCACTGAAAGCGCGTGAATTATTACACAGCATAAATTAGACAAATTAAATCGGACGATAGGTTGCGCCCCACAACAGCTAAAATGTCATGATCAGAGTGCTCCCGTCACGTGATACCTAAGTAGTACACGATGAACTTATGACAGGCTACTAATTACTAATAACCACTACTTTAAGAATCACAATAATTATTGGGACAATTCTTCAAAATATCGAAGAAACAGCATCCCAAAATACTGTCAGCGCCCTCTGTTTGCTCTCCTCCCAACCATATCGCACAGCGTGAATTGCGTCTGGCGAGGTTTTTGTGTATGCAAAATGTTCATTTCCTGCCGAAATTAAACAGAACTTCACCTGACAGCAATGCCAGGTATCTACTGCAATGTTCGGGGATACATCAACTGTGCTCTTTCGACAAGGGACGTTGTGTACCACAAGATTCCAACGGTTAAGCCGCTGAAACGAAAGTGGTTGCAAGCGCTTGGTCAAGACATTCGTGATCCACGCCGTATTTGCTCAACCCATTTCTCTGACGAGTCGTACGAAATGGTAGCAGCGGACGGTCAAACACGTCTCAAACGGACCGCAGTCCCGACACCGCTGTTTCTCCTTGCGACGGCCATGTCCATGACAGCCATGAGGGACCATGTTTCGATATAAAGAGCATAGGGAAGACACTTAGCCATGACCATATTATCTTTTCTTGGCAGAGAAGGTAGATCATCTCCTGTGTGAAACACCGACAACTGAGTGCATTCAGGTAGACGGGTAAGTCAACGTTGTTTGCCTCGTGATGCAGCTCTGCGGAGTGAAGCACCTCACGGATGACACTCCTACCATACACCCCCACGTACTCGAACATTCAGTGCATTTTGCTGCTTGGGTGTATACGAAGCAAGCAATATTCAACTGCGCGTCCGCCTTTATGCACTCACACATTCAGTACATTGTTGCAGTGGGAGAGGGTAAGCCTATTTACGAGCCCCGTTTACATGGGCCGCTGCCAGCGGCTAGGAAAGAGGATGCGAAGTTTGAGGATGTGACGTTTAATTCTGCCAGACTTGGGAAGTAACCTCGTATCATTGTTTTTTGTATTTTGTAATTCCGTGTCAGCGCCCCGAAGCAACTGTGGCTATGAGCGGCATACAGACGTGGACAGATGGAGAGAGGAGAGCAGGAAGGAATGGGGGACAGAGGGTTAGTATGCGTCCTGGGCCGACTTCAGGGGGAAGTGTGCCGACATCCTTCTGGAAAGTCTTCGGGAAACCCAGGGAAAACCTCAGACAGCACTGCCGGTGACAGGATTCGAACCCGTGTCAACCTCCCAGTCTCGGCGTGGAAAGCGATCATCCTAACTACTATGCCACGGGAGCTGGTCCGTACCATTAGTTTCTGAGAAATTAACTAGTAACTAATTAATTACTCTTCCAAAGAGAGTAACTTTCAATTCCAACTAGTTACTTGCTTCACTAACTATACTATACTAACTATACTTCTAGTAGCTGATTATTTTCTTTCCGAATTGTCTTTCGCTATAATTGCGGCAACCGTTTAAATTTCCTTTCAGACGATATTCGTTGCTCATGTAACTGTCTGTAGCTCTGAAAGAACCGATATTTGAAAAGGAATGCAGTTATAACTAATATTCAGAGACAACAGCGTGACGCCGCAATAACTATATCGTTTTTGAAAACCTTGATGCAAAAGCCGAAGCAATCGAAAAGTGGAAGGAAAGTGGTCGAAGCAAGTACTTACTTATTTTACTCTCGGGGCCGAAATCGTATTTGCAATAAGCAATTATCCTGCGATGACAAAAATCTTTCGCCAGTATAGATAGATAAATTTTACTTCCCATTACACAACGCGCATAGAGGTCTGCAGAGCGCTACCTACTGGAAGGAGTTCGGTGTGCTCCGAGGCGTTTACATGAGCTGACTGGGATGGCGAAGTCGGTTCAGTTCGGTCTAAGCGATCCCGTGTAAATAGGGCCAGAAACGAAGGAGTGACGGTGGGAATCTTTGCAATTCCTCAACTCGTCGGTTTGAAATGGACGGCCTACTTATCCTGCGACGTGCAAATGGCGTCATTTCTATAGCCCGTATTCATGGCCCCTTAATAATATACAAACATAATACGATACCTTGGCGGCCTGCTTATTTTCACTCTTCTCATATACGACTCCCTCCACCGCAGCAACGACGAATCATAAGGGTTTCGGGGTTCATCTGTCTTCTCATTATCGTCCTGGTAGAAAAGCGGTGTCATATTTTATCCTCGACCGATGCAGCGGGGATGTCAGTACGAACCCGAGCTCCTTCTCTCTGCTGATATAGTGTCGGTCCCCACCTGTCGTCTATCATTGGAGGGAGACCAGTTTATCATGCACCTCGGTGTCAGAAGCTACTTTTATTCCTTCCGCAGTGCTGCGGCCTCGGTTGTTATCAGCTAGTACGAAGTTAACTGTTTTGGGGAGGCCACAGTATGGAAAAGAGGAATAGAGGTCCGTATAATGCTTTCTAAAAGTCGGCTTGCTGCGGAAGTTCACCATTTGGGATCGTCTTGCGTATTTGGTTGTCTGAACGCCTTCCTTGGTACTCTGAGCGCCAGGAATCTTTCTTGATTGCAATCCACGCATACTGCGTGGCTAAAAAAATAGTGGTCTCTCTGAGGAGTTATGCGGTAGCAATAGTTGAACTTCTAAGAACATGCCGGGATAATTTTAAATTGTGCATAAGGGCTTGCGAATATATGTCAAATGTGGGAGCACAACCGGAATGAGTTATGATGTAATGCAAAGCCTGACATGGGCGTGCATTGTAATGAGATCGGTGATACGATGACGACTGGGAAAAAGGATCGGGTGCTTGATACCATAAGTATCAAGAAGTTACTCGAGTCGTCCTCCGTACAGCACAAGACCTACTATACAGGGTGTTTGCGATAAAAGAGAAACGAGCGCTACTTTTCAGCTACTTGAATAAGAAACAGGTGCTACTAGTGAAGCAGCACCTGTTTCTTACTCAATTAGCAGAAAAGTACCACTTGCTTTTCTTTTATCGCTCGCTTTAAATATAATTTGTACATACGTCAGAGCAAATACCCTGTATACTGACACGACCATAACACTCGCCGATTTCCCTATGGAATTTCCGTCCGCGGCTCGGCGAAGTGACGTATTACGCGCAGTGCGTCCGAACGGCGGCGCTTAGTACGGGCCCCATCGCGTCGGCTCAATCATGTACGTGTATGAGGGTTCGTGCCGCTCACTAGCAGCATTTATTTTATTTTATTGCCATGTTTTGTGGTACACATAACAAGGAGGACTAGTACAACAGACTACACCGTGTTTTGCGCAAAATAGGTGCGAGTAAAGAACGTGAGGGCTGTGTAAGTAACAACGGGAGTAACAACTGCTGGCGGACAATGTTCCCTTCTGTGTTACGTGAAAGACGTAAACACAAACACACTTCCAGCATCTGCATAAGTGGTCTTGGCCAGGCGAGGTTTGAACCCTAAACGAATAAATATTGTTCAAAATGTTCTTGACCAGGACGACGAGGCTTTTATTGACGCACGATTAGGATACGATCGTCACTTTTAATATTTTATGTGACGAAGGCTTTTCACAAATAGCGCGTTGTGCTGCTTGCGTTTTCGTGTTTTATTTCCATTCATGCGATATGCATGACCTCATAAACTTTGTTACGACTACAGTAGCTAGCATGGCAGTGTCGCTGGCATCTTGCCTGCAGCTGAGCAAGGGATTGGCTGTCACATCAGGAAGGACAAGCCTGGAAACATGAAGAGATTTAACGACCAGTCCCATTATTCAGTAGCAAGCATTTAACGCTACAATTTTCGGAACTAACGTTGGTATCCTCTGTCTAGGAGGTGGCAAGTGCATAGAACAGTGACATAGCTGTAGATGGGTAGAAATCCAGCGAACCGGTAGAGATGTAGGAAAGGAGTTGCCTCAGGACAGAAGCCGCCATAGCTGTGGTCTTTAGGGGCTGGTACGTCATGTCAGTCAGAAAGGCGAGCTTCGCAGGTGCTGCCGCTTACCATGTAAGGAAGTAGTCCTCGTGGCACCTACCAGGAAGTCGTCGGCCGCAAAGTACCGAGAGCGTACGGCAGGAAAGCCCGTAGGTTGCAATGGTTCATTCGTGCCTAAATAAATATAAAGGCGGGGATTATACAACCACGAGCAGTGTTTAACCGTTTGTGACTCAAACGGCAGGATGCCGCGAAACTCGGCGAAAGAACCAAGAAATAACCATGTTTTCGTGCTCACCTGCATTTGGATCGACCCCTAGACACATTATTCGCCATTTCTTCAAGTAGCGTCCGCCGGATACTCGTGATGGGAAATTACGGAGGCGCAATGCCCCTTCTTTGACTTGCAAAGAGGGACGGTGCAGTACACCATAACATAGGAACGAAGACAGTGAAATCTGACTTCAGAAATTGTCCAGGGCAAGTACGCTCCATCATGTGAAACCACGCTATCGAGATGTGATCCGTAGTCTGGTCAGGGGCCAGTATGGAGCGTGCCAAACGCGCAACGGCCAGTCGACAAAACAATTTCCGCGGCGCTGGGGAGGAGCGCGAGTGTTACCGTGTATTCACACGAGCAACATTACCCCAGAAGCGGAAGATGCGAAAAGCGTCATAGCTTTCTGCTGTCACGTGAGCGCGAGCGCTCAATGTTGTGCCTTCACGTACACTACTAACCGTGTGGAATATCCTGCTACAAAGCCACAAGATATTCCGTAGCAGACGGCAGGAAAACACACTGACGGTGTCGTCTGCTAAGTGTGTAGTACGCCACTCCCAATATTCCGCACCGTGTGAATGCTCAACATAATACGGGACGGAACTTCGGCTCTGTGAGCGGTGTTTTCGCTTTTTCTTCCACTAGAATATTCTGTGAAGATGTCGCTCGTGTGAATACACGGTTATGGTCGTGTCAGTATATAGTGGGTCGTGGTACCGCATAATGCGTTCGTCGTCGAAGGTGGGTTTTACCGTGGAAGATCGAGGGAGCTCCTTGTTGTTTTGGAGAGCAGCGAGTTTAGCAACGAAGGCTAGGACTTGAAAGTGACGAATCCGGTATGACTCGTCCTTGTTGAGTTCTTCCATGGTCAGGGGTCATTGTGTTAGATACCTCGGACACCGGCCGTGTGCTATGAATTGGTGCACCCATGCGTTGACCCGTAGAAAGCGACTGAGGGTTTCGGAGCGATCCAAGTCGAAAACAACATTGATGTACGTGAAGGTACGCTGGATACTGTGTTTGCTGATGTCTCGTCACTCTCTTGAGTTTGAGCAGAGGAGTGACGGTGGGAATCTGTGCACTTTCTGAACTCGTCGGTTCAAACCGTAGTTTGAGGAGGGACCCTTGGTGGTGCATTGGTTGGCCACCTCGGGCTGCATGCTAAGCCATAGCGGAACGTGCCACCAACTGCGCGAGTGACCAGATCGACTGGGTTGTTCTGTCCCCGGCAATCACGCCGCGTGCCGTCGGCGGTTAGACCTGAGTAAATCTGAGTTACGCGGTTCTGGACAAATATAGGTCTTTGTGACGGTGTACTCGTGATCCAATGCAGCGTGATAGTGGAGACGGTCCAGAAGTAGATTTGCAGGCTCGTGGTTAAAGGGATCTGCTTGATGTGAGCCACCAGTCTAGCTGGAACTATACCTGCGAGAAGTTCGAAGCGGAAGAAGTTTGAGGGAGATGCTTTAAGCGGAGCTACTCGACACTTCCGAATGAGCACAGTCTTGCCTCGTTAATGACCCCCGTTAACATGGACGACGCGAATTATGGACAGTTTTTCCCCGGAACGAAACTTTTGTCATGTATTTTTGTCTCGTTAATATGGGACGCCACTTTTCAGACAATGAACAGCACAAATTGGTGCCAGTTTCATAGAACTGTATGTATTTTTGCCACATAAAAAATGGACATGCTCTCTGGACCACAATCTCTAGGAGAGTCGGATGACGAGCCCTTGTTCCAAATTACTTTCTTTTGTCGCTCAAGACGTATGCAGGTTATTGTGGCACCCTTCCTGGGTACTGAGCCTACTACTTTACTACCTAGGTACTTACAACCTTTACGGGAGCACAGGAGGATGACATGTCATTCTTCGAAATTGCCCCCTTTGTCACTCAAGACTTCTGCAGGTCAAATGGAGGCTAGCTGTAGCGTGGGGGACGTTTGTGCAATGCGCATCATGACGTCATAGCTGTTATCAAGAGCAAGGGGACTTCATGTGACTTCAGTTTCTCCTGAGTTCATAACCGGGGTCTAGCTGCTGACATCACCGGAATGAATTGCAAGAGGACGCATCTGAACACCAGATTCAAGCAAGAGATATGCGAATACAAGTGCCAGCATCCGTCGGAGTCCACGCAGGCTGTGAGAGACTGCACACAGAGGAAACTTGGTGTGAGCTTCGCAAGATCCACTGTTGCATTGATCTTGCGAGATGCGGAGAAGTGGTTAAGGATCTCGACGGCACAGTCGTCTGCGATTCGACAACGTTCCGCCAAATATTACGAGCTTGAGGCAACCCTTTTCCAATGGTTCGGAAACGTTCGAGCAAAAGGAGCTGCGGTTAGTGACGAGATGCTTCAAGACAAAGTCCGTTCTCTTGGCGGCATGCTGGGAAAGTGTCCCTCATTGTTCTAAGGCTTGGATGTTTCCCAAACTTATAAAATGTCTCTTGGCCCGCCACGTCGGTGCCCATCGTTTCGCCTTCACAGTTAATCCCACCCTGTACCTCAGCACCAACCGTCCCAGACGCCTCTTGCTCTCAGCCTGGGCCCCATCCCGGAGCGTCCTTCCACCCTGACTCCCCCGTACTTCCTTGTGCTCCCCGTCTACCCCAGCACAGTGCTTCCAATACCATGCGGACTATCACTGCATGGACTTCGCCACAAGTGTCCACGAACGCTCTAGTTTCAACTAGTGCCACTCAGCCTACGAACCCTCCGTGTTCCTCCAGTGCCATCGTGCCAATGGATCTGTCAACGTCCCATACGGAGTCTTCAACAAGGCCCCGACGACAGAGAACACAACGTGAGCTGAGAATGTACTAGAAATGGGCGATCTCGGTGACTGAATCAGGACCTTCACTTTCACTCTGTCTTGAAACACGTAAACTCCTAGAGAAAAAAGCTGGATTTACTTCACACTTCCACTGCTATTCAGACTGTATCGCGCAAAGTGTTGTCCATAGAGGATTGTAATTACCCCTGTCCCCCACTTTTAAATTCCATTCCCCCCTTAACTCTACCAAATGGGATAACTCCCTCAGAAATGCATCACTTTAGCTCATTGAGATCGTTACCCGAAAGTTCATGTTATCAAGGACATTAATAATCAACTCACACGGATATCCGGAAGAATCTGACAAGATGAACTAAATGCTCTCTCAACCTTTGCTTCCAGCGAGCTAAATGAACTTTATAACGCCAACTAGAAAAAACTCAGACGTGATAACATTATTTTGTCTCCAGTGGTTGGCATTAAATCTGTGGTGATTTCAGAATTGATTCTTCCGTAGCAGGTATCAACACAGTTTTCAACCTGTCAAGTGTTCCTCTTAATCAGTCTGAACTTAGTATTCTCGCTTAAGGCCTCACCTTCTTTCCCACGTCGCCTACGGTCAATGAAGTCGAAATATTAAATGACCTACACAACCTTGGCCGGAGAATGCATCTCAGAACCTACTTCCATGGCAGGCCCGAGACGCCGTAAACGCCGTTCAAAAACCCCTCCAGCTGGACATCAGATTCCTCTAAGACCAGCCCTCTTATCGATAACTACATTAAAGCCGCACAAAACGGCATTAACCACGCTCTTTCCAAAGCCGCAATTACACACAACAATTTATCCAAGAAGGAGGTCATGGCTTTAAAGAATTTTAAATATCGCCAGGACATTATTGCCAGAACTGCGGATAAAGGTGGGAGCATTGTTGTTCCGGATGAATCTGACTACGTCTCCGAATCTAATAGGCAACTTAACGACTCACGATTCTATAAAGCTCTTGACAGTGACCCCACCGCCACGTTTTGTCTCATTATAAACAAGCAAATCAACGAACTTGTCCAAGGAGGTCTTATTGCTAACCATATTTCCAAATTCCTTAGACCAGAGAACGTGAGACGTGGCTCCTTCTACCTTCTAATCAAGGTTCATAAAGAAAATAATCCAGGTAGACCCATAATTTCGGGAATCAATAATCCGACGGAAAAACTGTGATGAATGATGAAAGAAGGAAGTCGCTGAAAAGGTTAGCCAGCTGTAGGACTCATACCCACATGTTCTGGGTTGCCAGCCCACGGCTCTTACCAATTGAACTAAGCTAACACTTTTTTTTTTCCTTCAAGAATGTTTTATTTCCCACTGTTACAGTTCAAGACGTAGATGTTATTTACAATGCAAGATGCGGTATGTGGTTGAGAGGGATGACACAAGAATACATGCTTGAGATGAAGTATGTACAAAAGTGAGGGTGTGATTTCAGGTCCAGGGCCAGTCCATTAATACTCCGTGGGGCTTGACAGAACAAGCTCAAGTACTTTGAGCCAGATAGGGTCCTCCGCACTACCTGTTCGGGAGAGGAGAAACCTACACAGTGACGTCACGTACCTCTTGTAGAAAGGCCAGGAGCCGACTGGAGATCATTGTGGTCTTTAATACGACGAGATATCCACAACGAGTACAAGCTTAACAAAATAAGTACGTCTCACGGAAGCTCGCCGCCTGGACGGATCGGGAGGTACCGAATAGCCCGCGCACTCAGGTAGATGTTCTGCTTGAAGGCACGCTGGAACAGGTCCCAGAAAAAGAAAGCATCCCTGCATGACAGGAAAGCATGCTCGATGGTCTCCTCCTCTGGGCAGAGCCTACAGTTGTAGTTATTGAAAGCCACGAAGAAACCTCGTTCTCGCAGCCAAGCGCGCACAGGTAGAGTGCCTGTGTGTAGGTGGAAGAAAAAGTCTTTCACCTTAGCTTCTACAGGCATCTTCCTCACTCCCACGAGCATATCCTCCCCGGGACCTGAGCCGAAAAGCTGCCGGTAGAAAGGAGGAGGGAAAAGAGAGTCAACGACAACCCAATACAGGGACCGACGCGAGGCCTGGAAGATGAACTCATACGAAAACCGCCTGGCGAGGAAGTGTATAGTGTCAGCAACTTCCTTGTAGAAT
Source organism: Ornithodoros turicata (assembly GCF_037126465.1). NCBI lineage: Eukaryota > Metazoa > Arthropoda > Arachnida > Ixodida > Argasidae > Ornithodoros > Ornithodoros turicata. The sequence goes on from NW_026999342.1 coordinate 1,235,306, forward strand.
CCCCATATGTAGAGTGGTGTGTCGTACACTGTGGATACAACTATCCCAGGTAGCTCATCCTTTAAAAAAGTAGAAATACAGTGTCTCAGGAACGGATGAGTCTCATCGCGGAGAAAACAGACTCGCCACACAAGCTGACGGACAAAAAGGTGCACCAAGTGGCAACCCCCATTGGACAGGCTATGAAAGAGATTCTCACGCCGTGTCCTTTCGTACTGCGAATTCCAAACGAAGGTAGCAAAAACTCTGTGAATCTTGTTGATGGGTGTCCTCCCACAAGGCAACACTTGCAGGAAATATCCAATGCGCGAAGCCTACCTCGCATTTCACACAAAAGCCCGAGCGAAGAGCGACAGTTCGAACGGATTCCACGTTCTGACGTACTGCCGCAGCTTAGCGACACGCGACATCCAGAAACTCGTTGACAATCGAACCAACTCCAGAGGAACGCCAATGTAGACAGAAGGGGTCCTATAGACCAGGACAAACCCGCCAACTGGGTAGGGAAGCTCTGCGGCATTCCCAACCAAGAACCAGAGCTGTTTGACCAGCTGACACGCGCACCAGAAGCCAAGCAGAACTGGCGAACATGTGCTAACACACGTGACACGTCTATAGAGCCACAGAAAAAGGCGACGTCATCAGCATAGGCTAGAACTTTAATGTTACAGTGCGCACGACTGAAACCTCGCAAATCCCTGTCTGCTAAGATGAATGGGCAAAGGGGTTCAAGGTACAAGGAAAACAAGAGCTGACATAGGGCACCCTTGTCTCACCGAGCAACGAATTCGGAGTGGATCTGAAGCAACTCCGTTACAGAAAGGCGGGTATCAACATCCTTATAACACATTTGGATCCACTTAAGCATAGTTGAACCGATTCCTACATGAGTCAGCACTCGAAATAGAAAACTGCGACTTACTCTATCCAAAGCTTTCTCGAGATCTATATACTCAACATTCCCACAGACATCCTTAACAGAGAGCAACATTCTACAATCGAGCGCATATACGTTAACTATTCTGCAGTACCTCAGGTTTAAGCAAAAGTCCACGACTAAAAACTCCCCAACTGCTCCTTCAATAACGGAGCCAAAAGTGACGCCATCTAAGCCGTTCCGCAACAACAGTAGGCAACCACCCGACCTCCCACTCGAAAATACATGGAATAAAGTGTAGAAGCAGAGAAGGCACAGTTGGTCTGTCCTTACACAAGACCAGCACTTGGGTGCCACAGATAGTGATGAGGTGCGGAACGTCCATAGCAGTAATGTCCCTTTTTAGGCGCAGTTTCACAGAGCGCGACAGGGAACCGACCTTTTCAAGGCCAGGGTCCGACCAAGTAATTATACTGGCTTCTTCCACATTGCCGTAGTTCACAAAAGCTGCCCGTATGTCACGCTCTGTAACGGCGGAGGGAACCCAGTTCAGCCGCAATTGCAGAACCGGATTAGTGGCTTCTAGGATTATGCACTTCTTTCCCTTGAACGTGAGCTTCCGATGCGTCATGAAGTGGTCCTTGGCAGTGGTAGTTTTAAATTGCAAGAGCCAGACGTGGTTATACTGATATTGTCCAAGGTATTCAATGTCGGAAAATTGCAAAAGAGATCGAAGGGCCAGCTTAATATCCACCTCGGTGTAAGGCCTACCTGTGACATCGGCGTGAAGAACGGTACAGAGGCTGAAATCCAGGGTGGACGAGAAACGGGGCAGGATAATGGATATTCGGCAGACTCCGGGACAGCCGTAGACGGGGGAACAGAGCCAGAAGCAGGTACAGAAAGAACAGAAACCTGGCTATGGGCCATTGGAACTCCCATGGGCCACTGGGCCATTGCTGATGCTCATAAGGGTGCGTCATCTGTTCCTGCCTCAGAACACCAATTGCCATCATGTTCAAGGTAAAACTGTCCCCAGTTGTCGACCACTCCATTAAGCATATACCACCCCTCTTATATTAAGGCTACCAATGATTTTCTTTTTTTTTAAATCAACGCAGTTAAAGACAGATTCATTAACATTAATACAATCTTTCTAGCTGCTATGGATCTTTGCTCACTGTACACAAACATCCCCCATGATGAGGGTATTCCTGCCATTCAATCCTTCCTAAACACGTACCCTGCTGACCTACTTCACACTTCCGCGATTCTTACCCTCTTAGAACTAGATCTCAATTGCAACAACTTTGTCTTTAACGACAGGCACTTTGTCCAAATCCATGGAACAGCCATGTGCTCCAGAGCATCTCCCAACTACGCCAACCTATTCATGGGCCTTTTTGGGGGGAAAAAAAAAACATCATTTCTGAGTTACACCGATGACATCTCTGTTTTGTGGTCGGGCAATGAGACATTCCTCAAATCATTTTCTGATCATTTCAACTTCACCCATGAAAAAATTTTATTATCTCGCAATTATTCTACGACAGCTGTCGATTTCCTCGATGTCACAGTTTCTCCTAAATCTGGTAGGCTCGTCACAGAGCTATACAAAAAACTGCCTGACAGACGTCAATACCTTCATTTTGGGAGTCATATGCACAAAAAAGAAGCATACCCTATGGTCAGTTCCTACGCCTGAAAAGAATTTGTTCAAAGGACAATGACATCATTAAACATGCCCAAGAAATGACACCCGATTTCCAAAAACGAAACTACCCCCTGATCTCCTTCATTAATCTTTCATTAAGTCCTCTTCCATAAGAAGAGCTTCCCTACTTTCTTCTAAGCCCCCTCCCCCACTCCAAAAAAAAAAAGAACGAGAATCTTATCTTCTCCACCACGTATCATAAAGCACTTTCCAACACCAAATCCATCCTTAAGCGGCACCTTGAAATCCTACATGGTGATGACAAACTAAAAGAAATATTATTTCAAGCACCTCCGCTAGTTGTATTCCGTCGGTCCAATAACCTATGTAGCGTACCCACATCTTCCCGCTTAACTTCTCAGCAATCGGGTTGCTACCCCTGTGGCAACATATGATGCCAAACATGTAAATTCAGTCTCGCTTGTACATTTTCGAGTAGCACTAGCAGTGATTTTGCAATTAAGATTCGTCAGCCACAACATTGTATTTCTTCAAATATCTGCTAATTTCACGTGATACGTGCAATACCCGTATATCGTGGAGACCTCCAACAGCATGCGCGAAAGGCCTTATGGCAGCAAATTTGATATTCGAAACAAACGTCATTCTCCCATTTCAATCTATTTCTACTTGTCGGGTCATAGCATAGAGAATGTAAAAATTATTATAGTTGAGTCGGGCTATAACACGAACATCAAACGCAAAAACAGAGTCATTTTTTATCTCAAAATTTAAATCACTCCAAACTGAATATCAGCCCGAGTACCAATTGATTCACGTATATCTCCCACTGTAGCCTCTTCACCCAAACGCTGTGTCCCCTTCCGTCAGGGTTCGCCGAATAGACCCAGTTTAAAAAACCCACCCGGGTTTTTTTGGGTCCACCCGGGCTGAAAAACCCAATAAAGCCCACACGCGGGTGAAATACAGAAACGCAGGAAAAAAAAGAAAAGAAGGAAAAGGGACGACTGCTTCGGAGGTTACTTTACCGTAAATTCTACAGCGGCAAACAATTATTTCTTCCAGAAACATGAAAAATAGGCGGAGGACGGCTGTTGCGTGTCACATGCAGCAGTTCGAAAAAAAAAAATCCCAGCACCCGAAAAACCCACCCGAAAAACCCGAAAAAGCCCACTGGGGCGGGCTTTTTTAAAAAAACCCGGGTTTTTCCGAACCCTGCCTTCCGTACATACACTGTCTAGACATATTGTTCACTTTCGCCTTTCGCCCATCGGCTTAGCCTTCCTTCACTGTCGGGTTAGCTTCCAAACCCTTTGGCACTTATAATATACCGCTTCCCTTGTGCCACTTTTGCCGCCAGTTTTAACCGGTTTCGCGTTTGTTTGTTTTTTTCTTTGAATCATTGTTGGGTTTCTGCATTCATTGCATTATCTCTTCTACTGTGCCCGCGGGTTTGTGACCACCCTTTTCCAGCCACGTGGTATTTGTCATCCCTCGGATAATTTAAATCCTTTACCCTCTCCCTTTTCGTATGTTCACGTGTGTGCCATCCGAGTGCATATATATTTGTAACTCCAATGCTGTTGTACCTGACGAAAAGCTGTCCACTGCATGAACGCTTGTATCCATTAAAGGAAAGCTTTACTTGGAAACTGTGCTTGCTGACTACTCTGCAGATGACATCTATAATCTTGATGAGACCAACTTTTTCTACAAGCTTGGGCATTCATCAACACTGCCTGTAAAAAACATAGCAGGCTAGGAATCGCGGCCTGGTAAAAAACATAGCAGGGTGCGAATCACTGTTGGATCAATGTGCAACGCAACTGGGACCGACAAGGTGAAGCATAGCAGTCAAAATCGGGAACGAGAAGAATTCAGGGTGCTTCGGCAAGTGGTTTGATCCCCGTATTTACTGCATATATGAAGCCAATGAAGGCAATATATGAAGCCAACAAAAAAGGCTGGACAGTATGCTCAAACGGTTCCTTAGAAATGCGACCTGAGAATAAGAGCCAGTCAGGCCGAAAACTGATCATTCTCGTTGAGAACGCCAGCTGTCATTCGATCTCTGCAAATTTTTCCAATACCAGACTGTTCTACCTTCCGTCGGGCATGACAGCCAAGACGCAGTAATCATTCGAGCTACTAAGGTCCGTTACAAAGCCGCGCTCGTGAGAACAATCGGAATGGCGTGGGATGCTGTGTGCCCGGCAACCATTGCGAACTGCTGGCATCATGTCGGCATCCTCCCACCCGCCGGCGCTGCCGTGTTGCACAAGGATCCCATGGACGATATCCCGTTAGCAAGGCTCCTGGAATCCCTTCGTTGCGGATCTCGATGCAGAAGTGAAGCGATTTCTCATCATTGACAACGAAGCGGACATCGAAGAAGAGGTGACTCATGACGCAATTGTTGCGGCAGCCCAGCAACCAGAGTCGGACGAGGAGCTCTCAGACTGTTTGGACGTTTCCACTGACAATTCAGCCAGTGCAAAGCCAGTTATCACAGCAGTCATGACTCGAGCAGGTCTCCAAGCGGCGCTCCAGTTCTTCGAAGACAGCGGGAACGGATCTCAAGCAATCGAAATTGCTGAAATCCTGTCGACTTTGAGCTCCACGAGGTATGCGCACAAGCAAGCACTGATTGCTGAGATTTTTTTTTTCGTAATAAATTATGTTAAATGTTGGACGATTCACTTTATGGACAATTCTCGCGAGGAACGAAAGTGTCCATATTAACGAGGCACGACTGTAGATAGGAGGTCGATTGCACCTGTGGCCCAAGGGTACGGATGTATAGCGAGGCGTCATGGTCGCCCGGACTGGCGTCACCAGAAACGTGCTGCTCAGTGGATGGATTCCTGATATCGCAGGACGATGTCAAATGGCTAGGCAGGAGGATTGTATTGAGAACTGGCAACTCAGAACACCGTACTGCTCAGTTAGTTTGCTCCTGAGGTTCAAGCAAGGCGTCCGAGCCCCGTCCTAGACTCCACCATTATTGAAATGAGAAGCGAGCGTGTGTAGTGAAGGGCATCATGTATTCGAGAGTATCGAAAATGCGAGCTAGTGCATGAAGGATCGTTCTCTTTGTGATACGTCGGTTCGAGAGGTACGTGATGATGACCCAAGCAGCACAATGTACTGAAAGTCGAGTGCAATAGGGGTGGACGGTATGTGTCTTATCAATGTTCTTTAGTTTCACGAGAATGTTCAAGGCCTTCCACCTACCCGTCCACCCCTATTGCACTCGACTTTCAGTACATTGTGCTGCTTGGAGATGTCTTCATTGAAAGTGATGTGGTCGGTAGGATGGTGCCAAAGCAGCCACAGAACTTACTGCCGGCTCAGTTGATATGTTATCGTATGTGATGCCGTCATCAAGGAACTGTTTATTCGGGTTGGAAAAGTTTGAAGGCCATTTGCGCTGCTCCATGCCTGCTTCTGTTAGAATGGAGACTGCATCTTGATAGATCTGGAAACAGTCAGCTTCGAATGTGGCTCCGACAATCAGATCGTCAACGCAGAAGGCGCGTTGCATGCGTTGTGCCTCTGCTGGGTATCTGTCAGTGACGCTGGCGAAATGATGATGCAGTGTTGCGGCGAGCAAGGAGACTAGTCGGAGCGCCGAATGGAACTCTTGTCATCCGCTATTCCTATATCTCTGGCCAGGGTTGCTCTTGTGCAGTGAGTGCGGCTATCCAAGGAAAACGCAGGACGTCGCTGTCTTCTGGACGGATTGCGATCTGAATGCATATGCCTTGTGACTGTCTGCTGTGCCCTGTGAGGACAACCAGAAAGCATCGCAAGGATATCAGTTGAATGAGAAGGTCAGCATCCAGGTTAGGCTCTTTGTGTAGTAGCTGCTTGAGCTGCTGTCTTTGCTGACGCCAGTTGGCGCGTCCATGGGGCCTCGCTATACACCAGTTCCCTAGGACCACAAGGGAACTGGATCTCTAATCTACTCATTAATAAGGGTCGAGTAGCTCCGCTTATGTGCATCTCCCTCACACGCCTCTAATTTCTCACATCTTTAGTTGCAGCAAGACTTGTGACTTAGATAAAGCACATCCCTTTGTCAACGAGCCTTCCTGCCCACTTCTGGACCAACTGCACTATCGCGCTGCGTTGGGTTACGACTACACCCTCACAAAGGTCTACATTTGTGCAGAATCGCGTAACCGAGTTTCAACGTCTAACAACCGATCACACATGGCGTCATTGCCGGGGACAGCACAACCCAGCTGATTTGGTCACTTGCGGCATTGCCGCTCATCGTCTCAACCACGGTCACCGTTGGTGCCACGGTCAGCCATGGCTTAGCAAGCAGCCTGAAGAATGGCCAATCGATGTGTTGTTCCCCTCATTTGTTGAAAAGGGGGGTACGCCATTTTTTTGCATTAAATAGTTCATAATTGCCACAAAAATGGCGTAGGCCCCCGTTTTCATCAAATCAAGAAAGAGAATGTTGTCATTCATGATGATGGTTGACTACGAGCGTGCTATGCGGTGAAGCTCTGTTTTTAGAGTGTGGTGATGGTGGTAGGGATATTGGGAGAGGACGATTCGGACGGTGAAGTCCTACTTGAGAACCGCACCTTGACACGAGATGCCGGAAATTCGAGGAGCTCGCTACGATCCGTCATGAATTTGAAGCAGCTTTAAATAGTACACTTCTCACCCATACAGTTGCTGACCCTCAGGAAGCGGTGCCTTTCACGCCGTCCCATTCCTTAATTGGAAACCGTTTGGTTAGACCCCCCAGCAAGAAGCTCAGATCTTGAATTTATGCAGCCGAAGTGAAGGCGATAGCACGCTCTGGAGGTATTCTGGAAACGAGAATACCTACTACAGCTACGCTCAGCGCACGAAGCGTTTTGCGGATCTCCAACGCAATTAAAGCCAGGAGATCTCACCATTGTGGAGGACAAGGGCCTCCCACCATTGTTGTGGAAGATTGCGATCGTTGTTAAAGGAAAATTTATTAAACTCAAGAACTTCGACTTTAGACCTGAGTTGGCATACACATTGCCTACAGTATGGAGTGCAGTACATAATACGCACCGGAGAAGGTCACACACCCATGAGCCAGATAGAAGGGTGCGATGCTGACCATCAGTCACATGGGATGATGTGGCATTGCAAGGGCGTTCACACTCCTGCTCCCCAACAGGAGAGAGATAACACGGTCCGTCAATGGTGGTCCTGAAATGGTCCGAGAATCCCTGCCAGTCATCTAATTCGGCTGCGAACGTCGGCCCGTGCAATTTTGTAAGGACAACCGTTCGAATGCTTGATGGAGGCTGACTTGTTCCCGATGGGTTGCCGGAGGTTTCGTGAGGAGCAGGCGTGTTGATACCTGGATTCCGCGCGTTGTTGTGCGAAGAGTTCTGGAGAAGGCGATGCATATCCTGTCCTGATAGCGAGCAGCGGCGATGAATATGTCTTCAAATATATCGCACTTGACGTCGTTCTGGGTAACAAACTCCAGCTGGAGCAATGAGGTAACATTTAACGTGGCTCGAAATCCTGCCTCATCTGTCGAGCACCGGGAGTCAGAATGCAAAATATTTTCGCTCTGCGGTGCGTTATAGCTTTGCAATCGAATTTACAAAGAACAGTTGGGGAAAGCAGCCGCAGACGGCCAACACGATGCTCGCGTGACGTATTGGAGGCTCAGTGCTTTGTTTCTTTGTTTTTCTTCGCATGTCACGCGCCGCTTACACCAGGGGCGTTCAAGCCAAACCGGGACTTTCTGTCTCCTGAGTGTACAAATGGCTCGCGCTACTTCTTTTTCGTCATTTTCACACGCGACAGGCCTCCGCGTTCACCACGTGGTGGTCCAAAGTTTGTGCAAAACACAAGACACGTGCTGGACAAGATGGCCGACAACGAGGCGAGCGCGCACATGGAACAGCGAATTGTCATGGAATTTCTCGTGAATGAAGGCGTAAAGTCATCTGAAATTCACTCTCAGGAACACTCTGAAATTAAGGCTCAGCATGGCCACGATACACCTAGCCGCAGCAGAACGTTTGAGTGATGCAAACGGTTTCTAGACGGCCGTACATCAGTGCAGGACGATCCCGGCCGGGGCGGCTCAGAGCCCAGTGTCAGAGTTCCTGAGAGCATCCAACTTGGTGAGCGCCTTATCCTCAAAGACCGACGGATAACATGTCTCGAACTGCCTCGAAAGACGGATCACTCTTTGGGAACGTTGAACACTATCATTCATGAACACCTCCAGTTTCGGAAAGTTAGTGCCCGTTGGGTCCCGAGGCAGCTCTGCGTGTTTGACCGGCAGAGAAGACTGGAAATCTTCCAAGAGCTAAGGTACCGTTTCAACACTGACGGACAGCCGTTCTTTGATCGGATGATCACGTGCGATGAAACGTGGATGCATCATTTCACTCCTGAGTCTAAACGCGCATCAAAACAGTGGAAGCATCCGAGCTCGCCAGCTCCCAAGAAGTTCCGAAGCACCCCGTCTGCGGCTAAGGTCACGGCAACGGTTTTCTGGGACAAGGCTGGCGTTGTTCATGTTGATTTTCTGCCCAGTGGTACCACCATCAATAGTGCATATTACTGCGAGGTTCTCCGGGATGTGCATAAGGCGCTGAAGCAAAAGCGGCCTGCCTCATCACCAAAGGAGTCCTCCTCCTACAGGACAATGCACGCCCGCATACCGCGCATCTCACAAAATGCACCTCACAGGAACTTGGCTGGGAATTGCTGCCACATCCTCCTTACAGTCCAGACCTCGCCCCCAGCGATTTCCATCTCTTCGGGCCACTGAAGGCGTTCCTTGGGGGCCGCCACTTCAGCTGCGACGACGAGATCAAGGATGCGGTCCGATCATGGCTGCTACGCACCGGTAAGGATTTCTACGCTGCTGGCATCTCAGCCCTCGTGAAACGCTGGGACAAGTGCATTAGTGCAGCTGGAGATTACGTTAAAAAATAAAACTAATTTCTCGCTTGTAAGTTCATTTTACTTTTGCGAAAAATGAAAAGTCACGGTTTGACTTGAACACCCCTCGTACATGCTTGAGCTGTGCCGCTGTACATCACCGGTGACGTGAGGGGAGTAGCATACGTCACCACGTCCTCTCGTTCTGCGATGCGCTGTTTTCACAAGGAGAAGAAATTTCAAAGGTGTGCGGAAGAGCACTCGCGCTCGCTCTGTAGGTCACCTGCACTCATCGTTCTTTTCAGCAACCCATTTCATTCGCTGGAGAACACTGCACACCCAAAAATATAAAAAAAACTTTGTGGGGGGGGGCACCTCAATGCTCCTTTAACCGCCGAGCCTTCTGTGCGAGTTGATGGGCGCTGTCTTCAATTTCACTCAGGGCTGGATCACATGCAGTCCAAAGAGCTTCCAGTTTGTTGATGGCTCGTGTGGTTCTGCAGGAAGGATGCCGTGGGCCTTCTGCGAACGATTCATCGAGGCGGGTGAAGCTGACGAGGGCATCGTGGCTTTTCTTCCATCGAGGAAACTTTGCAGATCGCCGTAAACCCAAACAAACGTCGCGATGATAATCACAGTTGAGCTTAACGCCGAGTAAACCGCTCTTGCCAAGGCGGACACCCCCGCAGCACAAATGGGACAGTCGAAACACTCTTTCTCAATATTTCTCCTAAGCGCCGCTAGGGTGGCTCTCTTCCCGCTCCGCGTCTTTAACTTCAAGCGCCTTCAAGTTAACTCTGCTTCAAGCTGTACAACAGAATCGTTTAAACCACAGCAGAAAGTACACTCTACGCCCAGTATCGCTGACGTACCGCATGAACATGAGGTACATTTTTAATGGTTGAAGAGGTTGGTTTTTCATGGCTTTCGTGGTTGAATCCTCATGGTTGAAGGGGTACTGCGACCATAATAAGATATCAGGTACTGCGCACCGTTCCGTGCATGAGGTACACATGCGATACGGTGTGCCTTTGCCACATAATGGACGAAGCTATATGCACGAACGAGCAAGGTCAGAGAAACGTATAACATTGCCAGGCCTCATTCGCCCGTGCCATTTCAAGCTTCCAACCCGACATGGAAGAGGGAAACGTACCGTAAGCGAAGTCCAATGCTCCTTAGTCATAACTACGCGCCATCTAAGAGCGGATGCGGAGACTTCGTTTACGCGCCATGTATGAGTATAGCTGCCGGTGGTTTCGGTCTTCCCCACATCGCGTATCCCCAAGACGCGGCATCCCCGGAGGTTCATCGGCAATGCCCCATTACTGTTTCGTGACACTGTACACACAAAAGGGCAATATTGGCCCCGATAACGAGAATGTAAGTCTTCAGTCCGCTGCTATTGCCTCTGAATAATTAAAAATGCACGCGACACGGTCACGGTCAGAACGTGCTTAGAGAGCGTTTGTTTCACGTGTTACTGGACTGCAGCTTCTTTCAGAAGTATGCCTACACAGTAAATATTTTTCACCCCTTAGGGTGCAAAAGAGGTGTACTTTGTGGGTAGCACCCCACTTTTTCCAGTTACACCCTTCTCTACACCCAAGGTTGTCAAACTACAAGGGCGTTTTATAGGTATAAAATTGGTGTATATTTGAAAACACGCCCTAAAAGTACCTTATGACTGTGTTACTGTACGCGGATGTCTAAATTCCCGCGTTTGTTGCAATCAGCATTTGAATACAGGGAATGGGATTGAGAGGGAATATAAGTTTACTATAAAAAAGGGAGGGAAAGGATTGACGCTCTGGAACGTATTCATAGCTAAGGCTGCTCTCATAGTATATGTGGACTGAGGGGGGGGGGAGGTATATGTTTATTAAGAAAAAAAGAAGAAAGGAAGTGGACTGAGGGTTTCAAATCAAAAACTAGAAGCTTTAATAATGACATGCATGATGGAGAAGTTAGTCGCACCGTACGTGGTCTACACTGGCAGCTCGGCGACCGTAGCCGAGGTGAGTATGTTGCCGCTCTGATTTTATGTGCCACTCTGACGCTTTTATGCAGAACAGGCCTGCATTCAATACCTTCACCGTTTTCGAGTTGCTGTGTGCACACAACAAAATTCTGAATTTATGAAATGAACAAAATAACGGATGGATCGGTGAGGAAACTGAAGCAATATCTATAACGGAACCCTGAGATCGAGGGGACAAATAAACAACACAGTCGGTGTTACGTGTCCCCCCAAAATTAGGGTTTCGTTACCGATGCCAGTTCACCTGAGCTGACAGTCTTATATGTTGTTCCATGCAAATTTCATACTAATTCGCCCGTAGAATGGGTATCCCATATATCCGCCTACATGCGCGTCGGTAGCTCGCCCAGTAACGTGTTGACTTGCTGTGCTCAGGATCGCAGGTTCGATCCGGATTTGGCAAAAGGTAAAATTTGTTTCACCATCGTTGCTGGAGATTGGCTGTGCATGTCGGGAGAACACCAGATGGTAGAAATGCAGCATGACGCACTAGGCTGGTACCTGTTATTATTCCGTACTGGAAGGGTGTTTTTCGGAAATAACGCCCTTTTTAAAGGGCGTCCACGTGAACACCCTTTCCAAGGGTGTCCAGGAACACCCTGAAAGGTGTTTATTACGGGTCAGCCTAAAAACACCATGGTGTAAAATGGTGTTCAGCATGGTTTAAAAAGTGTTACTGTGTATACTGCACGCGAATTACACAGGACTTCATTTATGTGCGGAAATGGAAGCCTTCTGCCATACCTGCATTTAGAAAACGATTGGAAAATTAGTCTTTATGCACTATGGTGCATGTCAATTTTGTTCACCGTTGCTATAATTACTTTTAAAGAGGAGCTGTGTACCAAGCAGATCATCAAGTACCACACATCAGATTTCACAGCAAAGCAATGTGCTCCTTCTGTGTGGTGTTGCTTTCTCATCATTAAGAAAAACGATACGACACGAGAAGAAATAGCCATATAATCACAGCAAGTCTGGTTTTTCACAGCTTCCGAGTCATATCAGTGGCGATGGCTGTTTCGTGGCGAGACGAGGCACCGAGTTTCACGTCGTATGCACCTGAAGGCAGCAGAACTGGAATGAATACTGAAGTAATAATAAAACAAACCACGTTTTCAAAGACATGAAAAATGTGGTTAGTATACAGGGTGTTTCACTTAAGAGTGACCCCTAATTATTAAAAAAAAGTACTTGAAGTAAAAATTAGAAACCTTCTGCGTCATACTTGTGAAGGTTTTTGCCGCCCAAACAGGTGGTTTCCATCAATGTACCTCATTAATTTGTCTAATTATCTTAATTGAACTCAAAAAATTCCCGAGCAAAGGTAACTTTTTTGCGCTAATTAGTAAGCCCAACGCCACAACGCCCCTTTTCAGTCACAATTACAGGATCTTTCACGATCGTTCCACAAAAATTCGACACCCGAAAACAGGAAAAATCGTCGCTCGGCAAGGCGCTCGTCCGACCAAACTGCCCCGCCAAGTATGGGGAGGACGAACGGACAACAAAGGATGCAGCGAGAAGCCAGGTCCACCTCTTTATCAGTAACTCGTTGCTGCGAACAGATAAGCTTGTGAAGGCAAAATACGCGTATTTTGCTTGCCGTGATTGCGTCCCGTCCCCGCCCTTCCTTTTTCGTTCTGTTTCCATGCGCAGTGGGAGCGTCTTCGTGCCGAGACGATAGTCCCGGCGCCGCGAAATCCGAAAGTGCGCTTGCAGAGATGGCAAGTTTTGGGGTGTCGAATTTTGTGGAAATATCGTGAAAGATCCTGTAATTGTGACTGAAACGGGGTGTTTTGGCCGTGGGCTTTCTAATTAGCGAAAAAAAAAAAACACGTTACGTTTCCTTGGGAATTTTTTAGTTCAATTAAAGGAGCTCTGAAAGCCGTCTAAAAAATTTTCTGTTCCGAACGCGTTGTGGAAGCAGGTAACTTAACCTGATGATTAACACGAAAATTTTCTCCGTACGCGATGTTTTTCGTAGAAAAAATGACAGTTGAACATCGCCGCGCGCGTTCCCACTCGACTCGCTCCTCCGAGTCAAACGAGGAGGAGAATGAAAAAACAAAAACGTCATTGGTGACGTAATAAAAGTGGAAGGCGGCGACCGCGCTTCTGTCCGTGTCAGTGATATGTGGTTTTCTTTTCTTTCTTTCCGTTTTCTTTCCCCCTGCTTTCTCCCTGTCAAGCCATGAATAAGGGAGGACCTCGATATTCCTTGTCGTGAAACCCCCGTTCTCGAAATTCATGTTCTGGAAACAAGGAAAACCAGGGGAAAATGTTGCTTCGTAAGATGATATGCCGCGATTAAGAACATAACATCACTATTTAAACACTCAAATTCAGGGGTTTTCGATATGTGTCCAAGCCGTCTTAGCGAACGAAAGGCACATTTTAGCAGCCATTTGGCTCAGCAGGGCGGCATGTTGGTTAGTTAGTTGTGTGCTTGCAATATTATGGCTGGGTTAGTCACAGTTTGCCGTTGGCAGTTTCCCGCGCGCGACATGTGCATTTTATAGTCAGCTAAAATTTACGCTAGTCACGTGTTGTTTCAGTGCACGCTGATATGTCAGCGGACGCAAACTTAACCGGCGTTGTCTGTCACTATATTGTGGATAAAACTGATGCACTATATGGTGACAAAACAAAAGGCGCCGAGCACGGATGAACTCATACTTGCGTGTCTGCGTCGTCCACATTTGCAGTATGCGTCGGCCAATTCTCGTTTAGCTCGATGATTGTTAAGTTGACCATAAATTATGGTGGTCTTATGACACTGTTTGGCTATGTTAGTGTGTAACTCGGGCAATGAATGTTCAACGCCTGATGCCACGACGTGCCGGCGAAGGCATATTGCGATAGATTTCACTGGATTGTATCTGACAACATTTCCGGCAAGAACACTCCTCCAGCTAAATAAGGAATTAACTCAATGGCTAGCAAAGTTGCTACTCGAAGTGACGGTGATCATAGCGAATTAGTGATATAGCGGATATTGATATAGTGACATAGCGAACGGAATTAGTGATCATAGCGATGCAGCGATCATTTTGAGGCGTGAACTGAAGCAGCGCTTAGTGCTGCACTGTGTTTATACTTATTGCCGCTAACAACACAACAACAGACAGTCACAACGATAACGAACAACATACAAAACTCAGACATGAACAGAACAGCGTTCAACTGGCACCTGAAGTTTATTTTCATAATCCATCTACTCCGGAAGGTCGTTAGGGAAAGCAAGGTCGAGCGGGGAGAGGTTAACCGATTTTTGGTTGACTTTGCTCGGGGAGTTAAATGAGGATGGCCTCCACAATGTTACGGCCTAACCTTGAACAGTGTATGTAGACCAATGTTCGTTTACTGTATCTGATAAATCAAAGAAAAAGCATAAAGAGACGTCTTCCACCGTTGCGGCGGGGTTCTGAGTGAAAAATAGCAGACGACGTTCCTCGGAACCAAGCAGCGGCTCCACTTTTCCGACGTCAAGATGACGCAAGCGTCTCAACGGCTCGTTCCGGGCATTGCCACCGTTGCGCACGGTCGCGATTTTCAAAATTGAATTCTGCGATATTTGTGCACCTGTTGATAGAATTGCTTCGCATGGCGCGTTTTAATAAGCATACGAACCGCTTGGTTCAAAAAAATGGTAGTGTTTAAAGTGCTTTCCGAGCTCCTTTAAGCTAATTAGACAAATTAATGAGATAGACTGATGGAAACCACCTGTTTGGGTGGCAAAAACCTTCACAAGTAGGACGCAGAAGCTAGGTTTCTAGTTTTTATCTCAAGTACATGTTTTTTTAATAATTAGGAGTCACTCTTAAGTGAAACACCCAGTAGAAGTTATATACTTGGTGTTTGCGCTAACGTCTCCAGAAATTTTATTTAAAGCGAGCGATAAAAGAGAAACGAACGCTACTTTTCAGCTACTTGACTAAGAAACAGGTACTACGAGTGAAGCAGTACCTGTTTCTTACTCAAGTAGCAGAAAAGTACCACTTGCTTTTCTTTTATCGCTCGCTTTAAATATACTTTCTGGACACGTTAGAGCGAACACCCTGTATACACCTCATCTCATAGTCATCATATCTATTATTGTTGTTGTTGTATAGCTAAATTTTGACATTCTTTCTTAAGTAACTAATGCTAGCCCCGACAGTCACCACGCGTTCCTTACGTGGGCAACGAAACCTTATGTTAATAACACTTGCTATATCCACAAAAAATATGTGGAAAAATAATTAAGAAGTATACGCGAAATTGCTTTATGCGGTACTGGATGCTTGAAGGTATGAGGTACAAGTCGTGTGCATACGGTACAGCGTGCTGTGCCTGCTGTGTACCTCACGAATCCGCAGCTCCCTCGTTTCGGAACGCCTGTGTACCCGCTGTCTAACGGTCTTCCCTTCGGCGTAAAGCTTGTGTACTTCATCCAACGGATCCCCGCATCCTTGGAGAGGTACTCAAGAGGTTCACAACGGGCATCAGATTTAGATTGTCCGTTGACTACAAGTTACAGACTAAATGTAATTGAAAAAAGTTATAGCTACTTATTTATGAAGGTACTTAGGTACAGTAATTAATTTCTGTGTAAGTGGCTAATTTGAATGAATTAATTACTTGCAATTTAGTTACTTCACATCTCTGTCCACGTTTAGTTCTAGACGCGCCATACAGACGAGTTGCGATACTTCGTTGGGCTGGGCGTATCAGCTCGTACGTTGATTTGGTTTTAAGTTAGGCATAGTAATCCTTGTGGTGTCATATTTCAATCAAGCCATCAATGATTTCTAGTTCTACAGCTGTCTTCCCCACTAGGAAGTTAAAAAGGACGTCGATATAGCCGACATACGCCGACAGAACAGGGAAAATCACAGGGAGTGCCCTGCCACATATCGCTCTATGGACGATAACGTGCCAAACGAGCGCAATTCATTTTGGACTGGTCCAAACCTGACGTCATTTCAAACGTCATCGTACACCTGACGGTAAAAATTGTGACGCAGTTATCGGCGGTTGAACCGTATGCAAACAACGCAATTGTCGTTTCTGTGCGTTGTCTTTCGATCTCCAATATTCTTGCAGTTAAACAGGTCGGATTGCGCATGTGGCCCCGTGTTGCTCACCATTCACAACGATATGATAACGACGCCTCTGCTAACGCTCACCCAGCCGATGTGATGCACTGATAATTCACAAGAACTAAGAAGTAGGTACGTAGAGTAACAAGCACCGTGCAGCTCACACCAGCAAAATACGTTCCTTTAATCACTGTGTGGCGTGTACGTCGGAAGACAAGAAAGGACAACCAGACTGACTGTCGTTGACAGAAGGAATGCGAAAGCGCACTGGCGCGCAGCAGTGGCCCCGTGAGCTCGCGTCACATTTATTGCGATCGTCGTCGACGGGCGGCACTGATAGGTGGCCGCCACAGGGCTCCCCCTCCCCGAAGAAGGGCTGAAGTAGAACAAGACACAGAGAGGGGAGTAGCCCAGGTAACGGTGCGGCGAGGCTTGACGCGAGGTGGATGAGGGCCGGAGACAGAGGGCTCCGTGGCAGGTGCAGCCGGGGTGTCGACCTCCAGGTATGCCGGTTTTACCCTGTCGAGGGAGACCACCTGAGGCCGGGCTTGAATGTCCAGAGTGATGGTCTTGTCGGTGCGAGACCGGACACGGTAAGGACCGTCATAAAGGGGTGAAAGGGGCTTGCGGGGGGCGTCATGCCGAAGAAAAACGTGCATGCATGTCTTGAGATCGGGGTGGACAAAGATGGCCGGCGAATTGGGGGTCCTGGTGGAGGTCGGCGAAAGGCGTCGGAAGAAGCGGCGAGGCAACTTGACGTATTCAGACTTCCGAGTTTCAGATTGGGAGTCGAGCCAGAAGTCGCCAGGGAGGTGCAGTGTCGTTCCAAGGACGAGGACGAGCAGGAAAGGTGTTGCTGGAGGGCAGAACGAATGCCCAACAGCACAATCGGCAGATGGTCTACTCAGGTGACTTGGGCCTCACGAGCCTCAAGAGATGCCTTAAGCTGGCGATGGAAGCGCTCTACAGCCCCGTTGGAGGCCGGATGATAGGCAGTCGTTCTGATTTGGTGAACTCCCAGCAGGGTCATGAGAGCCTTGAAGAGGGCGCTTCGGAATTGCCTGCCCTGGTCGGTCGTAATGCGAGCCGGCAGCCGTAGCGGGCGATCCAGGTAGAGACGATCGCACGAGCTACGGTGTCGGCGGTCATGTCGGGGATGGGCTCAGCTTCAGGCCACCGGGTATACCTGTCGACCATGGTAAGAAGGTACCGATAGTGGCGGGAGGGTGGGAGGGATATAAGGATATGCTCTCGGCCAGGACCAGAACGGAGGATAAACAAGGTCACATGATGTTTGATAAATGACGATCTTGATCAAAACACGCAGAAATAAGAGAGCACAGTGCAAGAGAAAGCAAACCGCCACGCATCTGAGTGAGTCACGAGGGAGTAGAAAAAAAATGTTGCAAAAGCCCCGAGAAGTTGTTGTGGACCACTCTATATCCTTCGAGTCGGGATGCAGCAACGCTCACGTGACATGATGACATTTCCTGTGACGCGGGGGTCAGGACAAGATGGCGATCGGCCACAAGTGGCCGCTTTCGGCAATGCTGTTATCGCTGAGGGTGGATATAGCCCTGTAATGTCCAGACACAGAAATGAATGCAATAAAATTCAAAGTAACTTTTTATTGCACTGGAGATGAGACCAGAAAACAATTTCGGCACACCTTGCACCGGTATATACACAAATATGCATTTGGGGAGACATGCCATATGTGATGCATCGGGCATTTCTACCCTGTTTGCTCCTTCCTACGAGTGGTGTACAAAAAAAAAGAAAAGAAGAAAATAATTCCTGTTGTTGTTCATGAAGAAAGCGATCTTGCACTTGTTGCAATTAACGTACGTATATACGTTGTTCTTTGGGGGACACACCTTGCACCTCAGCCGTTGAGTTGACCACACTGGGAGGTGTCCAATGCCGTCCTTTTGGACATCCTCCTGCGGCCGTTTCTGGAATGTCTTTCGTCTATTTGCTGGTGTGGGAAGCGAGCACGGACGACCTTTTGGTTGCTTGCCATAGCTAATGAGTGAATCAGAAACTGCAGCAACGAAACGTCGCAGTTTCAGCGATGACACCCCTAGGAGCTTGCAATCCCCCTATATAGATTCTATGCATTCACAATTGATATCATGAGTGAACGATGAAACAGGTACAAGTACCACCTCGTGGATCGTATTGAATACTTGTACAACGAAACCAAGTAGTTATGAAGATCGGTGCCCCCCATGTAGCTATTGTAGGCGCCCGCAATTGCAGGTCGTGTCACCTCAACATGTTTCCTTTTTTTTTTCTTTTTTTCCTTGTCGCACCGTCTAACAGAGTCAGTAGGCTCAACAGCAATGTAATTTGACACAAGAGACATTGCGCGGCTGTCGTACCACCGGTTGAGGGCCAGGCCCTTCGTGTTGTCGACAGCATAGTCGCATGAACCCCGGCCCTGTTTTCTGAGTGCTTTTTCGTCCTTCAGTACGCAGCCACGAAGCCCGTTTTGTCGTATTGTTCCAACGTAGCATACGCCCCGATTTTTCAGCTCAAGAGCTAAGTCTATGCTGCTGGAAAAATTGTCGGCTGCCACTTTGGAGCCTTTTGTGGGTGGATAGATTGGAGCACATTTTCAACACAGTGCCCGCACCAAGTCCATACATGTATTTCACGTTTGACTGCACCTGGTAAACTTCGAATTGGTAGAGCAGTCCAGTCTGCCTCGCACGTTCCCACAGTTTGAAGCCCCACGGCTCTGGCTTTTGAGGGCAATACTGTTTGAGACTTGAACGTCCTGTAAACGCTACCATCATCTAATCTACATCATTCAGTTCTGCCTGCTCCATTTTCGAGAAGTTTTCTTGAAGTTTTGTCAGCCACGGTCTTATCTTCCATAGCCTGTCACTCTTGTCGGCGTCGCTAACCTTCAGGTTGTCGACGAAATGTATGCACAGCTTTTCAAAGCGGTTTCTTGACATGACATTTGACACCGGGCCATATCGGGTTCCGTTCTCCCAGTAGCTACGCACAGAAGGAATCTGTACGAGTCCCATTTTCAGATATAATCTGATGTACTGCTCAATCTCATGTGCACTAGTGTTAATGCACACACCATCCTTCTGGGTGCTGTACAAATCTTGTGAAAGCTCTAATATCATATCCGCTGTTACAAGACGTCGGGAGTAGGTCAACCGGGTATCTATGCGGTTAGGCTCATTGAATACCTCTGATAAGGTAATGTCAGAACCGCGCAGCAGCTCTTTTCCCCAATGTCCGCTGTCCCTTGAGGATGCTGAGAACGATCATGAAGGGCCGGGCTCAGTGTCTTCAACTTCACTATCTTTGCTCTAACTGACAGAATCCTGCTCTCTCTGATCATCCAGGCGTGAGTTGGGTTGATATGTTTCGTCGTCACTATCATCTGAGAGATCGCTCAGATCACTTCGGTCATCTCCGGCAGCCAATCTCTCAAGGATGTCTTGAACAGCAGGGGCTATATCTTTGCGAAAAAAGAAGAGGAAAGAGGCATCAAATAAGCGAAAGTCGGCAACATATCAAATATGGTTCATTAGATGCGATACAGAGAATTGTCCACTACATCAAATATGATACGGTCTGATCAAAGTCAACGGCAGCACGCAAATATTTTAGCCGGACTTGTATGAAAGGTAAATTCGACAAAATAGAGTCTTATGAAACATTATCTGCGCCACTTTGACTGAAATACTGATCACACTTACCAGCGTGTTACCATAAAAACTTCGGGTGGGAATAACACGCCGTCCCGGATCGGACGCCGCCATTTTTAAAGCGACAGCAGCCCCACTCGCGGCCGCTCAATAGAAGGCGCGGCTTTTGAAAAAATGGGTTGAAGCGAATCAAATGGGATACGTTGGGCATTCGTGCTCGTGGAAATTGTGTTGAATCCGGTATGGACTTTATTAAAGTTCGCGAACCATTCTTGTTTCACTGGGAATTAGAGAGATACACCTGACCCGCGTGTCACCCCAGTGGGAAAAACGAAGAAATCGGTGCAGTGTTTCCAATCCACCTGTAACGAAACGGCCAAGCCTGAGAATACGCTGGAATACTTGGCTAGTAACCGACACGTTAGTAACTGCGCAGAATCCTATACCCCAAGTGTCCTTAAATTAGCTACTCTTTTGCTATAATAACTTTAATTTAATGACGATGATTTGGGAGTTTGATTGACAGGGGTATATGCTTTATTGCTGGGGAACAATGAGTCACGTGACAGTGAGGACCCATGTCGTACGTTGTCCAAAACCGTTAAATATTTCGTTTATTTAATGTTTATTTATTTCCAAAAATATTTCTTATTTCTTTATTACTAGCCGTTTTCAGAAGAGCGCAGGTATTGTGGGCTGCTCGCATCAATGCCGTGGCACAAGGACGACGTAGCACGTCTTTGTTGCTGCAGCGGTTGCAAGTAAACTTGACGAAGATATTGCAGCGCGACTTGTTTGCATCAGGGCAAGCTGGTTTTGAGCGTCTATGAGAGTCGCACCCATCTTTTCGCGTCCATGATGAGAGTTACTGTCGCAGGAGTACCACCTTAGCTGTACATAACATCCTACCTATCGAATTTTATAATAATGTAGATGTGTACAGAGTTCTTTGGTGTACAGGGCAGCTAGATTTTGCTCTACATTTAACCGCACATAGCTAGTAGTCGTTGGTAGAAAGCGAATAAACGTATCTGTCTGAACTGTACATCCGTTCCAATTCTTTAGTCTTTACCAGACGATTTCAGGGAATCGCAGTGCCGCACACCCTGGGTCATGAGGAAGGGAGAACTGTTCTTGACGCTTACCTTGATACCTCGTGCACAACGGGCCGAGAGAGGAGAACAGTTTGGAGACCTCATTTTTGATAAGCAAGTTCCCATATTTCAAAGCAGCGCCAAGCTCTCTGGGATTTTCTCAAGTCGTCTATTGTGCGTTTTGTGCGCGTGTAGTTTAGTGTGAAGTCATGTGCGCAATAAATTTTCCCGAAACAACACACCAAAATGTAGCTATACTGATCAGTAATAGCACAAATAAGACATATAACTAAGAGAAAACTCTGAGAAAGCCAATAATCAAATTGAACTGAACTTTATAAATGCTGCCTCGTCGTCTAGTGCGTACAGTTTACAGTTACACGCGTTACAGTTCACACGCACAGGATAGCACAGGTGCAGATATTATGGGTTGCTTCACATCTGATTGACTGCTTCTGACTAGCTAGCCTGCTGTGACTGACTAGCCAGTTTTTTTCTTTTTTTTTTCATATTTGTGCAGGAGAAACGCTGGAAAGATGCTTTCAGAGGCGCTTCGCAAGCAACAACACCAGCACAGCAAGACCGAATATCTTTCGCTCTTCGCACTTCGCCACGGAGCATCGTCCGCTATTGTGGCAGCGGCAGCATGCTCTGCCTACGCGTCTGCCTTGGGTGCTGGACTCGTATTCGACGATATCGCAGCCATCAAGGAAAACAGAGACATCAGGCCAACAACGCCAATCACTAATTTACTCCACAACGACTTCTGGGGGACGCCGCTTGTCAAGGTGTGTTTTCATTCAAGTGTTTTTATAAAAACACGCACAAATAAGAGAACATGGTGCACTGTAAAGTTCGTTTGCAGCTAAATGTCCTTCGAATCGGGATGCGGCAACGCTAATTTCTTTTTCCGTTTTGTGGAGCTTCACGTTTTCGCGTCTCACACCATTTATTGATCAGCGCAGCAAATGGTGCTTTGTAAGACGTAGCCCAAAATTTGTTTCGTAACATAGCTGTTGGCGCATATTTCAATACTCCTCGTTCCGTTGAGGATTCGCAGAGGAGCACTCTGTAACGTCGGCCTTAAAACGCTCCTTTGCTAATTTGGTAGCTCAACTGAACCTCTAGCTGAACAGTTATAGTACATAGGCTTTATGGTGCCGAGACTTGCAGGTGACTACCTTTCTAGTTGACGAAGCGCAGCTGAGCGAATTATCCGTGATAGGTTGTGCGTGCAGGAGGTTTTTGGCGAGTTGGGGATGGGGGGAGGTGAACTGAATGAGGAAGGAACAACGGCGGGGCCCAACGGAAATCGTCTGCAAGTTGAGCAAGAGAGAGAGCTCAACGTCTCGGGGCGGTTCCTCCGCCAGCAGACACTCAGTTGTTCTGTTGGAACTTTTCGCGCTTTGATGGCGTGTAGGCAGTTACGACGAAATGCTAGAGGACATTGTCATGTCCTCCCGGTCCACGTGTGAATGTCCATAGTCGTCGAAGATGCGCTGTAGAGACAGAAGCGCATAATACGCCATCCAGAATTCATGACGATGTCGCTTTATCTTCTGGTTATTGAAACATGGTGTCACACGCCATTTTTGTATCACTTGACAAAAACATTACAAAAATAGCCTACGCCCTTTGTGTTCAACACACCAGGAGAAAAAGCGATATCATTTAAATGTTGTTAGCCCTGAGTGCGTTATGTGGTGAAGTCGTGTTTTTAAGTACATTATTGCTCATTCGGAGGATCACCATGCCCTCTACTGTTTCGCTCTGACTGTTGCAGTTCAAAATATAATTTCACTACTACACTTGTGTCATGTTCTGGATGGCATTGATCTGGGTGTTTTCAAACCGTGGCCACAGCCCAGGAACAGTTTTGTACACCGGTAGTGGTGCTATAGAGCACATAGGTTGTTGTGGGACACAAACAACATGACTGCAATGCAAATCTGCATTTTGAGCACATTAAGATAAGTTGATAAGTAAATTTAAAAAATATAGAGAAATTGTATGAGGTTGAGGTCCGCATCGATACCAAGACATGAGGAATGGCGACGGCACATGGACGAGGGACAGCTTGGCATACGGCTTGACTTCGTGGCAGCGGGCAGAGCAGGATAGTGAGCGGTGACGTTCGTTGGTGATACAGAGCGCTGTGCGTGGTGCCGCTGCGCCAGTGGACGTCCCGCGTCGTTTCTGGTGGCAGCTGGACGATGGGGATAGCGTGAGGCACTTCTGCGAGCGTCTTCCAGAGTGCCAGCGAGCCGAGCAGACGGATGTGCGGCGCCAGGGCGAAAAACTAGCGACATACCAAGACCTGTAGCGGAGCGCGTTGCTCATTGAAGTGTCTCTGGTGACACCGGGGAGTGCCATC
The DNA here is from genome assembly GCF_037126465.1 of Ornithodoros turicata. Taxonomy (NCBI): domain Eukaryota; kingdom Metazoa; phylum Arthropoda; class Arachnida; order Ixodida; family Argasidae; genus Ornithodoros; species Ornithodoros turicata. Next base: position 1,259,040 of record NW_026999342.1, read on the forward strand.
GCGAAGTACGTCGAGGCCTCGAGAAGTGTGCGGGACCACAGTGTACCGCGACCGGTACAAAGCGTTGAAGCCGAAAGGTGCCGGGAGAATCGAACGAGGCCTCCTATTTCGAGACCCGGCTCGCGGAAAAATTAGGCCTCACCCTATATATATATATATATTGTATATATTGTATTTTCGAAAAATGTACAAGACAGCCATTCAAGCCCACTGAAAATGTACCAAAAGAGGTAATTAATGCGCTACATTATATGGATATCTGCGGCCCTTTTCCACCATCACTTGGAGACGGCGTTGACGACTCGGCAGAAAAGTCACCGTACGCTTCATCAAGAGTAAATATGGGGCACCGTCACTCATACAAAGAGCAATACAGCAGGCAGAAACTCAAACAGGAGAAAAGTACAGAGGATCCGCGTACCGACAATGGTGAAGAGTTTACTGGAAACAAACTCGAGATATTTCTTCAAAGGAAGGGTATTGTACAGGAGAAAACTGTGCCTTATTCCCCTGCACAAAATGGAATTGCTGAACGCACAAAGAGAACATTGATTGAAACTGTCCGCGTACTCCTTGGGGACGCCAAGTTACCCAAATATTTCTGGGCGGTAGCAGTTAACACAGCAGTTCATGTGAGAAATAGGTGTAGTAAGACAGTATTGCAGGGACCTGTCACGGTGGAAACCTACACCCGAAGGCAACAGACAGTAGGTTACTTCAAAGTTTTTGAATGTCATGCGTACGCGTGGATCCCTACACTCTACCGAAGCAAACTCGACGTCACGCCAAGCATATTTTTATGCTACTGTGAGGATCGAAAAGGATACAGGCTGTACGATGCTCAACGCAAACGAGTTTTCATAAGCGGTGTCGCTCGATTTATGGAACACAGGAGGGGTTCAGATGTTTTAACACACCGAGCCAATAATGAAGGAGGCGGGACATCACATACCGCCATTTTCTACGACAGATATGTCAGAGATGTCCCTATTGCAGTTCCCTTTATAATGGAAAACTTCACCAACGTTACAAGTAATGTCTCTCAGTCGGGTGATAGCACTGAAGACGGAGACGACAGTCAAAGGTTACGTCGCTCTACCAGGATCACACGATCGCCCCAGCAGTTGCAAGTTGACCCAACGAAAGAAAAAGCTACTGTCAACATGAAACCATTCAGGGAGCAACCTAACTTGCGAGAACGGAACGAGAAGAGCCTTCTTCTTACGCAGAAGCGAAAACATCTCCCAAATGCCAGAAGTGGCAAGAAGCAATGGACGAATACGTTCGCTCCATGAAGCCCAGATCTGGGTACTGGTAGATAAGGCAGCCCGGGCTGAAATTTGTCAAATCTAAACGGGTCTACCGGATCAAGACAAATGAAAAGAGAGAAATACAGAAGTATAAAGCTCGTTTTGTCGCCGAAGGAGCCAGCCAAGTACAAGGCATCGACTGTTCTGAGACTTTTCCTCCTGTGGTCTAGTTGACAAGCCTTCGGATGCAAATAGCCTTGACGAATGAAGAAAACATATTTATGCGTGAGCTGGATGTGAAAACGCAAATCTGCATGGTGTCCTCGAAGAGGCAGTCTATATGAAAAAGCCACCTGGCAGCAGTGTGGCATCGGAAAGGGTCTGCAGGCTTCAGAAATCTATTTACGGTCTCAAGCAGTAAGGCAGGACATTGTATGAGATTGTAGACAACAAACTACAAGATCTTCAATATAAGCGACTCGAAACGAACAGATGCGTATACATTCTCGAGAACCAGAGTGAGATGTCATACTAAGCGTCTACGTCGACGATATGCTGATGACAGCGAAATCACCGTGTAATGGAGAACAATCGAATTGAAAGACCTGGGTGAGCCGAAATACATTCTGCGCATAGAAGTCAACCATGACAAGCGCACCCGCCAAATAACCATTAACCCAGAAACATATATCGGCGAAGTCTTGGCAAAGTTCGGTATGCAAAGTTGCAAACCAGTCAAAACGCCAATAGAAAGAGCACAATGAATCAAACAAGGACACAATACATATGACGCTTGCAAAAGTGATAATGACAGCAAGTTCGATGGACCGAAAGATATTCCAGATGAACACCTCATCGGAAACCTAATGTGTTTAGTACCAGCAACTAGACCAGACATAGCTCTTGCTATGAACAACTTAAGCCAATTAAACAACTGCTACAATTAATCTCACTGGAAAATGGCGAAAGGGTATTACGGTATTTGAGCGCAACTAAAAATGCTGGAATTACATGCACTGCTTGGCGATCCCCGATAGTAGGTTATACGGAGTATAACCTACTCCGGAGCCCCACTACCTCAGGGCCCTGGTCAAGGGCAGAGCGGAACTTTCCGTCATGGGGCTGGACCTGACCAACGACAATTATCCGACAGCCATCGAGATTCTGCAAGCAACAGTTCTCACCACAACCGTTCTCAGCACAACCCTTTAAAAGAGTGCGCGTGGCGCTACGCAAACGTTGCTCAGCCACAACACACAACCCAAACCAGCAAAGTTTACTATTCAAAAGACAACCATGTATACATACGCACAGCATGGGACAAAAAGGAAAGGAAGCAAGAAGGTTATCCCTTACGAAAATAAACGTCTCCTTTCAATTGACCGTCAATTGACTAAAGTCAACGTATGCCAGTGAAATGTCAATTTACATTCAATCTATGGGTGATTGATTCTTATCTCTTTCTTATTGATAATTGGCCGGTGTCTTTATATTGACTGGTGATAGACTATTTTCGATTGAGATTAGGCACTGTATTCAATCACTCTTATGTGTCTTTTTATGGACTGGTGATTGACTATTCTCAATAGAGAATGGGCACTGTGTTTATTGTCTCTGACTATGTTACGCGGAGCTTGCGAAAGCTGCAGGTGCCCTGTGCCCCCTGAAACAACTGGTACGACATCCCTGCTAACGCCAGGAGCCACAGTATACAGAACGTATCCAAGGGTTACTTGTACCCACTAATACGCGAGACACATTGTGCCTCTTGAGTTCCCTAACAAAAAAAATGACCTCCAGGCTTCGCAAAAAGAAAAAAAAAGAAAATAAATAAATAAGAAAATGTTCCAAGGACATTGAACATGAAACAAAATTTTATTGGCTTGCACATACCTTTAAGTTGCATCAAGTACATCATCGTTTGCCGAATGGAAAGCATACACGGTTCACTAATCCCGACACACACACATGGAGCGCACGTTGCACGAACACACAACCCATCCGATGTACCAGGCAGTCCTCCAAACGTCGAACACACAATCCTCGAAACTTCGAGCTGGCTGGCACTGCAAAGCTCTATCAAGATCATCCTTAATGACGACAGTGTGACAGTTCCTGAAAGGAAATGGCCGACGAACAATCGTCCAAGCAAGTGGCACCAGATCACGCTATGATGTGAGAAGCAGTTGCAATTTTGTACACGTATCTGTGACCGTTGAGACAGGAAACAACCTGTAAAGAAACCGAAGTGAATATCACGCTGGTACTGTTCCAACGCGAATGCTGGAATAGTACACCATTTTGTAACTCACGTCCTTGCAATCGACAGTCCCACGGTCACCTACAACGAAAGAATACAATTAATCTCGCTTGTAACGTACATCGTCGCTTCACCGATGTAACCGATCCTCTCCTGCCGCCATTTGCAATGCGTCCACCGTCTACAACAGAACGTACTTATGGTTAAACATGAGTAAAACGCAGGCGTCGTACGATGCATCACAGCTAGGTTGACTTACCTTAAGCAAACATTAAACTTGTATTTAAAAAGCAAGGTTGTCATCCTTCTCAAAGGCGAGGTTGCAGCGCAGACAACGGGCAAGAAAGCGGGGCGAAATGCACTGCGGAAGAATACGCGGTGCCATGTCACCCATCACCGGCGAAGCGCGGAGCAACGTAGTAGTACGCCCCAACGAGGGCAGGGCACACAGATTCAGCCGGCACACGCATTATTAAACAATCACAAGGGTACACGGTCCAGGAGGCACACATATTATTCAGCGGGTACAAAGGCGTTTCATACCGATGTGACAGCTTTGTACCTGCTGAAATTTGGCGATGGGAATCGCTGTGCTTGCTATTTGATAACCGTTACAGCTACGCTTTCCGCTAAGGTTTCCGCAAGAGGGGTTGGCAGTTATTGCGTACCTCTAAGTGGCTAGAAAGATCTGAGTCGAGATTTTTTCTATGGTGACCCAACCTCTGATTGAGGCGCCGCGGCTATATGTAAATGGTTGTCTTGTGAATTCTAAAATTTGCTGGTTTGAGTAGTGCCTTGTGTGTCGTCCCTCTCTGTGCCCAGACTACTGAGGCGTTTACATTATGGAGTTGGTCCACTAGCTTGCCTGCATCTACGCCATTTTGTCAGTTCTGAAACACCCCCCCCCCCTTCATCCTCTGGAATACCTTTCTCTTCCAGTCCCCGCATCTTTCGAGATTTACAATCTATGCTTGGGACTTGTGATTAGAGGACCTTCTGGACCGCAAGATGACGGAGACTTTGCCAGAAACAACTTCGAAGATGTTACCCTTACAAAAGAGGAAGTCTTTTCGACAAAGGTTAGAGAGGTGATGAATGAAGTGGAGCAAGTCATACAGAGATACTACGGATCATGCCACGCGCTGCGAGGAGTCACTCGAACGGGTTTTCCACCAGATTTTCAGGAAGTCTGGAAGAGGCAGACGGCAAGTTGGACCCCATGTTTTCTCTGTAAGTGTTTGAATCTGTGTTGGAGAGAACAATTGATTATCAGGATAGGATAACGACAACAATCTGTTTGCTTAAGAGGCACCTCGTCACACAAGCGTCGTTGAGTGATGCCTTGCAAAGCATTGGGAGCACAGATGGACTAGCTACAAATCTACAGACTGCAAATACCGGGGATGGACGACGCAGGCCTCAGTACCCAAGCTGGAGCTTTTCAAGTATGCCGGAAGTCAAGAAAACTGGCAAGAATTTTGGATAAGGTTTGAATAACTGGTTCACATCAACACGTCGCTGTCGAATAATGAGAAAATGTCTTACTTGTCTGCGGTGCTGTAAGGAGAGGCTGCAGCTTCGATAAATGGACTACAACTTACAGGAGATATGTACGATACAGCTGTGACGATGCTCAAAGAAAGGTTCAGCAACCCCAGTGTCTTTACCCAAATGTCACTTCCAACGACTGTTGAATCTTCAGCCAGTTCGATCGTCACCGACCGTACTACGATTAAGATGTCTACATATGACAAGGTGCAAGCCACATATGAGAAGCATAGAAGATTAGATACATGATCGAAGTCATTTTGCTCTCTCTTGTTTCCGGATCTGCAACAGGTCGTTCCTGAGGACATCATTCCTTAGCCCCCAAAGGCAGGTCCGCGATGATGAGCAGGCTCCCACTGTTGCATCGACGGAAGATAGACATGAAATCTTGCTACAGAAGTTTCTGGTGTTTATTAAGAAGGAAGCCAAATGTCGGGAGCAACTGCCGACAGTGAATGAGAAACAAGAAGTCAAGATGACATTCCCATCAAGCTACAGAAGTGCACCGCAAACTTCACGAGAACGGTCGCCGGCAGCATCGGTGCTTAGCGTTGAGGCCGGGAAGAAAATGGAGCTCTTTTTCTTCTGCGGAAAAGAACACGATATGGCGAGCTGCAATATCCGAGCTGACGTTACTGAGCTTGAAGAACGCTTACGTAAAAGCCATCGATGTTTTTGGTATGTGAAACAGTACCATATGGCTAAGGTTTGTCGGTCGTATCGCAGTTTAATTTGCCGGAAATGCAATGGACGCCACTTAATTGTACTCTATCGTCAAGGCAAGAACACAGGAGGGTCATTCTACGCCAAACGTCCCGGGAGCGTTGCTAGACCCCCTCAGATTTTCATGAAAAAAATTGTGTGGACTCTTTATTACGTATATAACATCGCCCAGAAATCCTGAAGTGCAATTATTAACGATATCAAGTTTATAGCCCTCTCAAGTTGTGCGAAATGCCGCAAACCCTGTTTTACGTATGATTTTTTTCTGAAGCTTCCACGAAACTCAGACGCGTTCTGTAAACTGTGAACTCTGTACAAAGAACATGTCCATACAACCTAAGCATGCAAATTCACATTGATTATAATTACGATAGTTTTTCTGAGACGCGAATATATGCTAAAAAATGCGATCTTACTTTGGAGTGCTCAACGTCTGTTTCTAGCCTGATCGTCACAAAAAAAAAAAGAAAACAATCGCGTGGTAGCCAATACACGTGCGAAGCAACATACGAAAAATTAACGTTCCAGCTATAGCGGTTTCAGAGTAAGAAAATTAAGAAAACGTAAATTTTGCCAAGAATGCCTACATTCACCCAAAAAAATTCGCGCTGTGGAGGCCGAGATAGAAAACTTCCGACAGTGCACACGGTTAGTAAACACTTCTTCTCAAGCATATAGGAAAATCTCGAGTGTTATATTTTTTAAACGCGAGAAATTAATTTTTACATTGCACACAGTGCGTGTTGTCACGGCGGCCGTGCCGTGGCCCTCGCGTTCGCTCACGGGAAGGAACACAGTCACGTTGCCTTTTCTTCTATTTATATTTCACTTAACAGCTCAATACGTTATCAATTACAACTTTACAACAAAACTACAAACTTGCTAAACATGGCGCAATACAGTATATAGTACAAAGTTTTCTTCAGAAAAGCCCGTATATCCCACACGGACACTTGAGCTTGGTATTGGTTCAAAGTTGTGGAATCCCCTCGTCCCGGCGATGGTTAAGGCCTTTCCATATCTATCGGACGCCATTTCTCTTTCGACTGCGACATCTGTTTTTGCTACCCATATTGGGTGAATGTCCTTCATTGTTTTCGCGAGCCCACGTATAGACATCGAAAGGCGTCAGGATCTGCTTTTCCAGAGGAGGCTGAAGACTGGCCTTCCTGGCAAGCCTTTTCACAGTACCGCCGACGCCATCGCAGAGTCCCTTACCTTGGGAGGTTGCGAAAAAGTTCTGCTACCATATTTCTCAACGTCATCGATACGGGCACACAAATTTGTGAGGCTCTTTTCTATTTTTGTACTGTGAGGCTGCACCGTCAGAGAAATAGTGAAAATGTTCTATGTGTGAGGTGTCCTGTGTGAGGAAAGATTCCAGAAAACGCCTTTGAAAAAGGTGCACTGTCGCATTGTCGTGATCTGTAGTGTCAGATATAGCAACGAACGATTTTTGACGAAGGCTTTGTTCATATGAGGGTTTATCACTTTGTAGTAGACTACAATTGGGTGTATTGTTGCTTGGCTGTGTGATATCCAGTGTCAATTACGTCAGCACCGCCGCAAGGCTTTGGTAGCTTATCCAATATCACAGCGCCGCTATTCCCTTGATATACTACGTAGTGTTTAAGTTCTCGACTGCGCAGCGTACCCACTGATCTCGATTGTAAAAGGCTGGATCGCGGATAGGGAGCGCGAGCGTGCGGCAACCGGCCGCCATCTTACTGTACCCAAAACAGTCGCCGCAGCGATCATGGCAACTTCTTGCAATTACGGTTGTACCAACCGCACCGGCAAGGATACAGGGCCGAAATTTCTACAGGTGAGTCATTCTTTATCAAGCAATAAATAGGCGTCCATTCTGTACATTTATTTGACAATGAAGTGTTTTCTTTTTCTTTTTTTGCCAAAAACCAGCACTGGGTGCAAGTTGTTTGATCGCTCTTACGAGGTTCAATCGAACACACTTGCATTTTACCTGCCGGTAAATACAGTTTGAGTGCATAATATGCTGGAGAGAGCATGTTACACTACACTTATAGTGGTGTCATCAATATGTGCGAGCACTCGAGCGCTTTTCTGCATGCATTGCTAGCACGGTACACGGTGTTCTCTACGGAAGCAAGTGCACAGTCATTTCTTTGAATCACTTTCGCGCACAAGTTCAGTATTACGACGTAATGAGACCAGGAGAGTCAACCTTTTTCATGTATTAGTATTGTTTTGTGTCTTGGTTTGATTTGTGACAAAGAATCCTACGTAACGGTGGTGTGGTGTGACTTGGATACCGCCTTTGTGTCTGAGTTATGTTGTCAGCTTGTTGCGATAATAATAATTTGTAGCTTGTCGTGTTATTTGTGGCTGTGTTTAAGGCAAAAGTGGTCTCTCAATACAAGTTTCCTCGTGGGGGCTACCCAGAGGATCGTTTATGTCATCGAGCATCATCTGTGTCATCGTCTGATGCGATCGAGCTTATATATAAGTATCATGTTCCTCATTCACGGGTTCCTACTTTAAAGGGAGGAAACACCTCAGTGCACGCACTGTGGTGAGCCTCCTTCAATATTGCACATTCTCTTTACATGTTCACATCATGGAACACATCACTCCAGATGCTGTGCGATCTTTTTTATATACACCTTAGGCCCCTTCACCCAGCATTGTGTATTGGTGATGAAGCTATAATTCTTTTTAAAACAGCGTTTAAACGTTGAAATTTTTAAAAGATATCTGGATTGTAAACCCCGTTTTAAACTGATGTTTTAAACATTTATGCAATGCTTTTACTAAACAACATATTTATTTTTAATTAGTTACATCCTAACCAATGTTCTCTCCTTCACAGCTGCCTCGACATACTCAAGAAATGGGTGCAAAACCTGAGCAGTGCCCACAAATTTCGATCACCGCAGCACCTCCAAAAAGTAAAAGCATATGTGTCACGCGAGATTTTTAAATGTATTCATAGTATATAATACCTTGTATTAACTGTTGTAGATCTAACACACCTCTACAGTATACACCCTCAGGAATTAAAACTTGTTGGGGAACTGTGATCATTGTTTCAGTTACTAGGCATGCACATATATGCTATAAGAAGAAAATTATTTCTTGAGAATGCACTACTGTTGATCACACTCATGCAGCTGTAGGTTACCTTCGGCCTCTTGGAACTCTCTGTAGTTGCCCTAGCTGCAGGAGGAGTGTCCTCCAGCATGTCAACTACTTGCAAAAATATTGACGTATTTAAGAATATGACACAGTTTGAAGGATTTCAATTCAGGAAAATTGCAGTGGCAGGGCCTGTCAGAGTGAAACCTACTGAATATTTTAGGGTGTCGAAGTGGCGGTTCCTTCAGGATAAGAATATCTTAGATGGGAGCAAAAAGCTTGAAATTAACAAAGTGTTTTTTGCATTAAGCAATTTGTAATACACTGAACACATAGGCAGCAAAACAAAAATTTAAAATTCTGAATGTATGAAAATTGGGTGCAACAAATTTACATAGTGTACCTGTACATTGTCATTCCTGAGATATATATTGTCATTGCAGGGAGGTCACAAAACAATGAACGTATTGTTTTGTCACCTCCCTGCACACTCATTTATCTTGAAATGCATATATGCAAGAATAAATGTTGAACTTGAAAAATGTATATTCTCTTTATGCATAGAGCATAACAACACTTATCTTCTTTACAAAAGCATATCGTGTTACATCTTTGTCACGCAGAATGCACAACCAAGAAATTCATCTTCCACTAAACATCACGTTTGACATGATTCAGTTGATATTATTTCATAGACAGGGTACACCGGTGCTCCAGTGTCAAGCTCCAAATCGTCATGTTGCAGTTTGGAAACCGTACATGTGTAGTGCAAGAGAGCCCTCGCACATTAAAATGTAAGATGGGAGTCACTGTTAATGCAAAGTGACTCCTATGAGAGAGACTGACGCTGAAGAAAAGTGTGCAAACTGCGGAAAGTGTCATAGAAGATCTTCAGAGATCGTGCCTGGTGCTACCACACTCGCTTTTAGATAACGGTGGTAATGATTGGAGTTTCAGATGTGCAGCTGCATTTTTTGCAACGTGCTCCACATAACAAGTGGATATGGCAAGCCCCCGTCCCTACGCAGCTTTATTCACGCTGCAGTTCTATTCAGCAAAAGCATGTGAGTACGCGAGAAGGACATTCAGTTTCACCTGCAAATAATCAGAGCAAATGAAGGAAGAAACAAAAAAAAAAGAAGTGGTGTACTTCAAAAGGAGATAAGTCTTGTGCCCCAATTAGGTGTTACCACTACCAAGTACCTTGATTAAGTTTACATCAATACCTAGATTAACTGGCCTAAGCGTGATCTAATTACGTGAATTGTTTGCGATGCTTCGGTGTGTTCATATTTGCGAGGCATTACGTCGAAGACACCACTGTCGTTCACTAAAAGACCCTTTCTTGCTTGATATAAATCACACTAAACGCATACGCCTTCTAAAACAACGGCTGTGATTCTAAGGGGCGATTTCTTTCTACCATGCGGGTATACCCTTTCTGGGACCGTTCTTTGTGGATCAACTTTTGTCCAGAACGCAGCACGGGAGATTATATACACGGTTGTTGTTAATCTCACATCGTTTCGTATTAAAAAATTGGTTGGGAAACGTGATGTAGTACAATCCCCAGCGCTGCACTGCAGTGACGGTCTAGTTTCGGAATGCAAAACGTAACGTAATTAAGAATCGAACGGCAGGACACCTGTGAAGCACTGTTAGGATACATCAGTATACTGGCACCTTACAAAATTGTGTGACGACAAACAACGATCAACGCCTGCAGCGCAATAAATACTCACAATCTCTGTTGCCTCCCATTGTTTTCTATGGGCGCACACAGCGCTATAGGGCCTCCCAACATGACGGCCCGAATGCGTGCCTCTCCCCCACCAGCCGATCTCCCATGCGCGATCCAGCCTTTATACATAGAGATCAGTGGGCATACCTTTGTGTTGATCGCATTTCACTCTTCCTTTACGAAATAAAGTTCACGCACAGAGAGCACGATCTTGCAGTTGCTACGCCGTGACTCGAAGGCACACAACTCGCCATGATGTCTGTGTGCTTCTACACTATGATAGCTGGCTTCCCAATAAAATGATTGTGGCGTGTCTTGTACTACAAAACTATAGTTTTAGGAGAAGTCCATTACCACGATACATTCTTCTACTTTCAGATTGGCTTTCAGAGGACGTGGGTATCGTGATTGCTCCTGGGCTATATAATGATGGCATTTCAGGTTATTTAGCTGCTCAGATAAACGGTCCAGTATTTCTTCCTTTGCTACAGTAATACTGTCCAGCGTGAAGTGTGTGCTGTGAACCCACTGCTGCACTGTCAGATCACTGTCGAGTTCAAGAGAGAACAGCTCGCGCTGCTCGAGATGCTCCTTCAAGTTAACTGAGCCTGGGCATGGCGAGCACTTGCCCATCATGCAATCATGCTTATCAATGTCGCACACCACTAACCGCAGGACTTCCCTGTAATCCTCATTGAGACCACAGGCCCGAATCAGTAGCTTGATATCTTGATGATAAAGACACACGTGCACGCTGTGTGTGCCAGGTGCTCCTGCTATTACACTCCACTTGGGACGTATAGTGCTGCGAAGGTGGAAATTCCACATTCATGATCGGGATATCAGTTCTTCCATACCCGATATGCTTCGCGCGAGTTCATAAGAAGTATATCTTCTTCTGGTGACCCTGCAGTACGTTCTTTTCGCCTGGAAGCGAGTAAGAGGTGTCATCGGAGTTGTAGAAGTCTGTTATTGCCGTTTTGATTTCGTCAGGCACGGGCCTTCCTAGCTTTGGTGAGGGGTCTGGTAGAATTACTGCTTCTTCCCTCAGCTTCTTGGCACGACGGACCATTCTTTCGGTGACACCAAAGTACCTCATTACTTGAGACGGTTAATAATTGCACTTCAGAATTTCTGGGCGATGTTATTACGTAATAAAGATTTCACACAATTGTTTTCATTGAAATCTGAGGGGTCGAACGACGCCCCCGGTTCGTTTGGCGTAGAATGACCCAGGAGCAATATCTGGTGTTATGGTAATCTCCAACGGCATATAGCAAGGGGGCCCTCGACAAAATCTAGTTCTGCTGCAGACTGCATATGTCCTTATATGTACGGCTGGAGGTGGAGAGAAATGTGTGCGTATTCTCATAGATGGTGGCAGACAGGGAAGTTCATAAGCAGTCCTTTGCCAGGGAGTTACAATTGCCGACGGATGGAAAAAGAACATTTGAAGATTAATAGCGTACAAAACAAGGGCACCGAATCGCTGCTCCGTAGAGCGAAAATCCGATTACGATCGTAGTACAGTGGTGAGGAGGTCTGCATTGAAGCATTAGAAATGCCAGAGATATGTATCGGCAACCTTCCCAACGTAGACTATAAGGTTCGTTCTCAACTAAGGAAGGACGACATCAAGTTGGCGGACGAGCCGATATATTCGGACGTTTCGCCTGCGATTTCTATACTTCTAGGAGCCGGCCACTTTGTATCCGCTGTGACCGGGAGACAGATACGTGTACCGGGTAATCTCACCTGCCTGGAGACTGGTCCTGGATGGACCCTGCAAGGGCCCACTGGCATACAATATGGTTATGACACCAGCGTCTTACATGTACAGGTGTCGAGCATTCAGCATGGCGAAGTTTCCGAGCGCTACGCTCCTCTAGGGAATTTGAACACCTTGGGATAACGGCTCAAGAAGAGAAAGGTATCCTATAGGGCAGGGAATGAAGTGTTTCAGATGTCTCAAGATTCGACGACGTTTGAGAATGGCAGCTACAAGGTACGGTTATCATGGTGTGAAGATCTCAAGAGAGAAACTGATGTTCTGAGGCTGGAAGGCTCCGTGAGGATCTCGTTTCTCAGATATGAACTAATAAGGTTGGGGCTGAACAACGTTTGCGTACCGCCACGCGTACTCTTTTAAAGGGTCAGGTTGTGATGAACGAACACGGTCAGGTGATTCGTCAATATCTCGTCAATGATCACGCTGAACCTGTTAATACGGCAGCACCACTTCTCGGCTCGGTGTACTACATGCCGCACCACGCAGTCATACGTCGAGAAATGGAAACAACTGAAGTCCGTATTGTGTTGGACAGATGTCCGCATGGACAGAATGGTATAAGGGAATAACGGAGCTGACACAAGTATCAATTCCCAGAGTAATCGCTAGCGACTTAGGGGTGTCTCGGTTATGCAGATTGTATATTTTTGAGCAAAGACATGTGCACTGCTTAGCCTTGTGAAGAACGACAGATTCCAACACCCGTAAGCCACCACATGGTGCGCATTTATTTTATGGGAATAACCTATAGCGTTTTAGCACATTTAGTTTAAGGCCAAGGTTAAGCAGAAATCACGTAGCACCAGTGGTGCAAGACGAAATAAAATAGCATTTTGTGCTAAGCTTATCATAAAAAAGAAAAACTACAAGGATGTGTTCTACTTGTCGGTGTTGTGACTAAATAAATACATGTAGAAGAAAATGGAGACGTAGGTCTCGGGTGCGACTAGCTGCTGCATGATAATTGGTGCGTGAAAGCACTAAGTGCCTTGAAATATTACTTCAGCACGTTGTTGTGATTGTTTTCTGTTTTCTATGACAATACTGTTTTTGTCGCGGCTTGATGTAGCATTACTTTGATACGAACGCAGGAGGAGAGCCACAAGTCGTATCGTCCCGTGACGGTGTTCACATTTCGGATCAACTACGCGATCCACGGGTTGGATTCCTTTGGATACCACCTGGTCAACGTTTTTCTCCACTGCCTCGTCTGCGTATTCTACCACAGGTATTACGCGATACTATACACGCTAAATTTGCTATTAACGTGAGCATTAAAATGCCGCCGATTTTAAACAACTATTGTACATGAAACTGCACAACGCTTTGTCGAATTCAATACGACATCTTCCAAAAGACATGTAGCAATCTGCATTTACAGGTATATTTTCCACAAATGTCTTCAATGTGTTATCTTAACCTCACGGGCATCCTTAATGATCGTTTAAACCAGTGATATGGTGTAGTGGAGACCGGGGAAGGTTGTCACACGGGTCTGTTGCCACACTCGCTACCTAAAGAAAACAAAACAGAGCAGCTGAGCTATTTTCCAGCTGTTTGTTAGCGGCACGAGCAACCTCTAACTGAAGGAACTTTCATTGTCATGGAAACTATGGCAAGGTACACACAGCACAAGATTTGTTTCAGTGACGAGTAAGTAAAATTTTCATTCTTGGAATTTTCAAATATTGCACGACACACACGTTTTAATGCGTTAGCATTAGCGTCCTTGCTACGCAAGAATCGCGTCGTGGTCTGTCAGCAGCCACGCCGCGGCGCGCATCGCGATGAGTTGAGAGGGAAGGAGGGAAGGAGAGGTCGCGTGGAGAGTGCGACGCGGCGCCGGTTCGTCGGCAGTGCAGCTGTGGCGGTGGCTACGCCACCTAGATAGAGTAAGCCTGCTTACTCGTCGACGTGACGTAACAACTAATACTCAGCCTATCAAGTCCGTCTTTTCAACGGCGGTAGCCAATACACACACGAGCTTTCAACGGTCATAGCCACGGAGAAGAACAGCCGTCGTCTACGACAACTGATTGAACGTCTCTACGTACTAAACGGGAACACTTTAAATTGAAGCGCAAAATGGCCCCATACCTTGATCAAGACTCATTCTCCGGAAGGCGTGTTGGGATTGTTCTGCAAATTCAAGTCTGCGAGTTCTGGGTTCAGTGCAATCATTTGCGTGATCTTGGATCGGCAGAACGGCGAATCGCAGTAGCACACGAATTCTGACTAATATGTCCACGCAACGAAGGAGGGAGAGCAGGCGATAAGCTGGTATTATGTATCTAGGTGGTGTTGGGTGGGGGGCAGGTTCACTTGTGAACCTGCCAACCTGTGAACGCGCCATGGGTTGTGAAAGCTGTGCGGAGGAGCGGCGGCGAAAGAAGACTGAGTCTGCGAGACGGCGCCGCCAATCTGAATCGGTGGAAGACCGCAAGGCTTGTTTGGCTCCGCATGCTGTATTGCGTTAGCGTTGTGTAGGATCGCGTGAAGAGTAGCGTAGGGTTTGTGAAGGGTCGTCGAAGGGCTGCGTAGCGTTGTGAAAGGGAGTTCCCAAAGGGCTTTCAAGTTTTAATGTGTGGAAACATAAGTTCCGACAACCCCGGGGCGTCAGCCCGTCCGTTCCGCACGCGAAAGAACAAGCAGCACATCAGATTCAATCAAACAACATAAGTATATTTTACCTTCTATGCCACAGTACGAAATCCGCCAAAGCGAGCAGCTCCAACAAGACAACAACCCCTATGCCCTGTCGCGCCATACCTTTTATCTCTTCCACGGCTCACCCCCCCCCCCCCCCTTTATCGGTCATAATGGGTGAGACACACTGGCTCAATCGCCATCCAGGGGCTTGAGTTGAAACCTTTGGGGTGTCCGATGACACTCCTCACCCGTAAAGGGCCATCAGATCGTCGGTGATGCCGAGCATGGCGTCGTCGGATACCGGAAGAACCGGTTGTGATGCGGGCAGCCTGGCAGGTGTGGATTGCACCAGCAGTTGGGGACGAAAGTGGCGTAACGTAGCGATGGCGGCGGTAACATTGGATACTGTGTGGGCTGCTTCGAGGCGGGCCAGGTGCAATGCGCCTTTGCTGTGGGTGCCCCTGTGCACCTCGAGCACTTGACACTGAGGACACAGAATCCGCCTCTCCTCGGCGGTCAGGGATTGGAGGGGCCCCGAGGGGTGCCTGTCTGTTAGTGTGAGACCCCTGAACGGGGAGGAGACCGTGACGGATCTTCTCCCCGCAGCGGTCGAGGCTGGCAGCTCCATCGGGAACGTGACGCCCATGCCACAGGCAGGCCATTGGCCACCACCGCCCAGGTGGACACTGAGCGGTGTTGAGGAAGTGAGCAGCGGGAGGAGCGGTCCGGGGGTCAGGAGCTCCATACTGGCTTTCCGCGTGATCGGGACCGGCAGACCAGGCGGTGAGAGGGAAGGGAGGAACGTCGCATTGAAACTGCGAGAGAGTGGCGGGAACACCGTAAGAGGGCAACCCCAAGCCGTGAGCGCCCGAAAAGGCACTCCTCAAAAGAGACATAGCGGAAAACTGTGCAGCAGAAAACAAACTAATAAAACACTAAATCACAAGCACTATGCTTAGCGGTGGAGATAGTGGAAGCTACGTGCGCCGCCTGCGGGGACACAAGTCGTAGCGGCTGGACGCAGGTCCGGGAACGGGATCCGGGTCCAGGTCCTGGAGGGAGGCAGGATGCAGACATGGCTCCTTTCAGTCGGCGTCCCGGAAGTGAGAAGACTTTAGGTCTCTCCTACTGCTTTAGATGTGTACTGGCCCAGTCTCTTCGCCCGTGTCGCAGCGACGACGCCTGTAAGTGCGGCCGGAGGAGCACGCACTTACCTCGAAGGAGGGGGGAGGATATGTTTATTGGAAAAAAAACGAGGAAAGGCATAGACCGACTTGCTATTCCTTTCATAAAAAGAAAACGAAGAAAAAGAAAGAAAACGAAAAAATGTAAGAAAACGAAAAGAAAGAAAAAGGAAGAAAGAAAGAAACCGAAAAAAAGGGCCCTCCCTCCTACCTGCGAGTGAAGCTGCAAAGCCTCGTGACGCATTACTTAGCGGATGAGTCCGTCGAAGGACGGAGGCCACCAACGCTGTAGGTGAGGTTCCGGCGTCCACGGTTGTACTGGCGAGCCTGGTCCAACCTTGCAACGTCCAGGTTCTCCCGAGCCGTCCCAGCTGCAACGTCCAGTCGACTCCGGAGGTCCCCAGCAAACCTTGAATAAGGAGTCCGGGTAGAACCATCCCGGAGGCCCAGAACATTTCATTTTTCATTTTTTTCACTTCCATTTATTTTCCTTTTGCGCTACAGCATAATTGCAGGAGGTACGCCAAAAAGCACCGAACGCTGCACTGACTTGCACATTCTCCACTGGAAAAGGAGCCCCTCGTCCCAAGTTCAGGAACGCCGCGGTGAATCCGGTTGATCTGTTTACCGACGTCTGTATAGCGAACGCCAGTTCAGACAGGCGAAGGTCCCAGTCTCGGTGGTGCTGACTAGTAAAAAGCAACCAACATCATTTTCAGGTTCCGACTAATACATTCGGTGATGCTAGCCTGACGGTGATACGGGGAAGTCTCCTTGTGCTGAATTCCTAAGACAAGCAAGAATCTGAGAACACCTTACTTGTAAAGTAGGTTGCGTTGTCGGTGATCAGCTGTGCGGGAAACCCGAACCGGCCAAAGGTATCGAGTAGTTTTTCTCACTCTTTGGGAAGTCAGCGTCCTGAGAGGAAGCAGCTCAACCCATTTCGTGAAATGATCAGTAACCACGAACTGGTTACCTCTAGTACTTCGGGGAAATGGTCCCATCACATCACAAGCAACTATCAGGGAGTACACCCAGGGAGTAAACCACCACGAGGTTTTGCTCTCTGGCATACGGGACAAGTACGAGCATACTTTGTTACATCCTGCCTCATTCCTGACCATGTCACAACACGACACAACTTTTCATAAGTTTTCCTGCCGCTGCTGTGACCTGTCAAGGCCGAGTCATGAAAGTAACATATGAAAGACTTACGCAACTTCCGTGGCACCGCGACTTTGAACTGGGATGTGCGTGTCGTCCTCATCCACCTGGGGTATGTATCTGAACAGGATGCCACCCTCTCCCAGCAGATAGGAGTCATGCCGTCAGTCAGTCGTTCCGGTGTCCGCCGAGTCTTGCTCAGCTACCCACCGCGACACCCGCTGACAAAGGCCGTCCGCTCTCTGATCGTCTAGGAGATGCTTTCTGCTCACGACCGTGCCCCAAGACGAAGATGTGTCTCGTGCCACTTGTGCTGCCACCACATTCGTCGAGCCCCGGCTGTACTCCAAGGTGAAGGAGTAGCCTTGTAGCGTCAGGGCCCACCTGGCAAGTCGTCCAGACGGGTTATGGAGCCGCTGCAACCCAGAAAATGCCTGGTGGTCAGTCTGGACAGTGAAGGTACTGCTGTCCAGGCAGAGGTCGAACTTCCCGAAAGCGAATATGATCGCCAAGCACTCCTTTTCCGTCACGGAGTAGTTCCGTTCTGCCGGATTGAGCGTGCGACTTGCAAAAGCCACTGGACAAAGAGTAGCGCCATGCTCCTGCAAGAGAACTGCGGCCAACATCATAATCGCTTGCATCTGTTTGCACAACAAATGGTTTGTTAAGGTCGGGCAGATAAAGCCTAGACGTATCAGCGATTGCTTGTGATAGAGCTCGAAATGATCGTTCCTGCTCTTCTCCCCAATTCCAGCGCGTGTCCTTGCGCGCTGGAATAAGCGGCTGCGCTAGCTCGGCACAATTGGGAATGAATTGTCTGTGAAAACCAAACATACCTAGGAAGCGCTGCAAGGCTTTGACGTTATCGGGAACCGGAAACTCCGTGATCGTCTTTAGCTTGTCGTCGTTCGGACGGATGGTACCTCCGTCCACCACAAAGCCGAGAAGGCTGATCCTAGATGATGCCAGCTGCACCTTGCGGAGGTTGATCCTTATGGCCGCTTCATTCATCCTTGCAGGGACGATTGACAGGTGTTCCAAGTGTTCCTGAAAATTTCTAGAAAACACTACGATATCATCCATGTATGCCATTGTGAAATTGTACTTCGCATCCCCCAACACTGTATCCATCAATCGCTGGAAACTGGCGGGTGAATTAGACAGACCGAAAGGCATCCGTACAAATTGGAAAAACCTCTATGGCAAGTAAAGGCTGTTTTTGGGACATCCTCCGGGGCAACTTGGATTTGCAAAAATCCACTACTACAATCAAGCGTTGAAAACACAGTTGCATTGCCCAGGGAATATATTATTGACTCAATGGACGGGAAGGGGTAAGAGTCCTACACAGTTACTGCGTTAAGTCGACGGTAGCCGACGCATAACCTTGCCGTACCATCACGTTGCGGAGCCAGGACAACAGGAAGGGCCCAAGGGCTCTGAGACCTTTGTACTGCACCGGTTTGGAGCATTTCGTCAATAGCAGCGTCTAATAAGGCACGCTTATGAACACTAAATGATCTCGGACTACAACGCCAGTGCCTAGCGTTACCGGTGTCTATGCTATGCTGTAACGCAGACGACTTACCCGGTTTCTCCGTAAAGATTCCGTCAACTGTCGCAGTACTTGTTCAGGCTGACGGCCATGCTCCTCAGGACCATGGAATGGCCCCAAGACAGTCGGCAGCCCAGACGTTTCAACACACGCTGCCACAGCTTGCTGTGCAGTGTTCCCGTGCTGCGGCGAAGCGGAAAATTTCCGACGAGCCGTTGTACAGGGTCGGCCACACATAAGAGTATCGCGGCAGCGCATGGCCAGTGGAGTGCAGCTGTAGCTTCTACAGTTTCGCCACGAAAACCACCGCCCCCCTTGGCCACGTGATTGTCCCTATAGCGAATCGCAAAGAAGTGGCGGGAAAATGGCGCCAAAAAGCGCGCGCTGACTTGATCGAACTGCGCATGTGCGCTGCGTGCCCTCTCCTATACCATCTCACTTGGATGCTCCCTCCCTACCCCCCCCCCCCCCTCTGTTCCCGGCGCTTCGGCAGGCCATCTGCTAATATTATCGGGAAGCAGAAAATGAAAATACAGAAGACGAAGGAATGCACATGTACAAATTTATTTAAACATATAAACAAGGAGCAACATGTGAATGGAAGTAAACCTACACGATTATTACAGAATACTGCAGAATAAATAAATAAAGAATAAATGCCGCAGAACAACAGAACGCGTGGCTATCATATTATACAATCTTTAAGGGAAGCGGTTTGCTATGGAGAAAGTAGATATTATTATACACATACGTAGCACGTAGTGAAGCGCAGGAGCCATTCGCTTCTTCCTAGCACAGCTGTAGAATTTTCAGGTTACAGGGGCTACATGCTTTGGGATCGCAGGACCACGAACAGCTGTCGATTTCTGAACGAAAAAAAAAAAAAACAGGAACCTGTTAACGATATGGTAAAGCAGAGCATTACCAACGTTAATTGACTTAATACGCTATGTAAGACATATGCTATCGTTACGCACTGACGTGTCGACTAATGACAAAGTTCGGGGAGCCAGGCGTACGCGATACATGCTGTTTTCGTTTTCATGCACACCAGTGTATTACACATCAGACACATTCAAATAGCAGAACAAAACGAAACTACTAACGCGATACAGAATAGCACATCAACCAAGTCATGACCGATGACCGGCAGAAAGTGATGTACAAGGCGTAACTCAGTTAATCAAACTATTAGGCCGCCGTATTAAACGTCTGATCACTGACATGCATTATACGTTTGTCTGCTTGCCTTTCATTCCACCGTTCGTCTGTGCAGAGCCGTAGCGAGGCAAGTTTGTGCCCAGGACAGAGTAAATCTAAAGCCCCCCCCCCTCACCCACTGGCGTCACAAACCCTGTAAACAAAGAAATGAAAACGCTTATTTGCACTGCCGAAATCGTAAATTCAAATTTTCTTCGTTCGTGCTTTATCCTGTCCAACCAACCTGCCAGGGCCTGCCGTTCGGCGCCCTCTCTCGCGAGGGCGCCCGGGGCGGCTGCCCCCCCCCCCCTCCCCCCGTCGCTACGGTTCTGCGTCTGTGGCTCGAACATCTTCCAAATCCACGAAACGAAATGATCGCCTGCCTACATAGACGCCAGCTGCAGAGCGCCTCGGAGGAAACGAACGCGACCGAATCCATCGGTTAAATGAGCCTCAGCCAATCATGATCAAGAATTGTCACGTGGGGGACCGGAGTCAATGCAAAGCAAGTGGCGAGAATTTGGCGGGAAATGCCAGCGGCGACACTATTTTTGCGGCGGCGAGACCCGCTTACTCTGCCTCCTCTGGCATGACCTGCAAGTACGCCAGTGCCGCGTAACGGATGCTCGTGGGTTTGAGACCTCGCGCCTAGCGAACGTTCGCCACCTCTCGGTTGGGTCCGTCATTGCTCTCGTGACACTGGCGGGCGGGCATTACCATGATACTCTAACAAATAAATGCTATTTTTCCTTGCTGATTTGTTATGATCATCGTTATTTCTGTAATTCCAGATATCTTTCTCACAGTATTTATCGTGGTGGATACGGTACTTAAATACTGTATTTATATTTAAATACTCAAAAAAGTATTTATGCTCATCCCTGGTCGGAGGCCACGGTTCATAATTCGTTCTTTCAGAGAGAGATGCGTAAAAGGTACTCAGATATTGGATAAAACTATTTATGGTACAAACTTCCATCCGGAAAGTACGCCGTATATGAAATGAAACAATCGCAATGAAGTTACATGTGTCAGGACCCCGCGATATATTTCCAGCCACTTCTCCCGTAAGGCAGCATTTGGGCGGAACTCGTGGAAGGAAATACTTGGGTCCGACACTGCTTTCTTCGGCTTGCAAAGCGGGACGGTGCAGTACACCATCACGTCTCACGCCTGACAAATCATGCACTGGAGACAAACACTGCCCACCGTGTGAAAACCAGCCAAAACCAAACGCGAATGACGGCCACGACGGTATCCGCATAGCATGCGCCGTCTGCCGAGGGTCCCGTATTCAGCGCCACAAACGTGCGGCGGCCGCTTGGCAAAACTAAATCAGCGTCGCTGGGGCTAGGTGCGAGTGTTATGGTCGTGTATTATAGAGATGGTCGTGCCACTGACTTGCATGGCGTTGGAGACCAGTGCAAATGGTTGCTTAGCTGCTCCTAGAGGGATTATCCTCTGAGCCTGCATAGTCGTGGCCTGTGTAATGGAAAGAGAAAGCACACTGAGACCGACGACCCTCTTCTTTCCCTCTCTCTCTGCGCACTGTGCGCGTATAGAGAAGTGAGACGAGTTTATAAACCTCTACCCGTAAAACCTCATCATGACGTTGGTAGACACACCGAAACCAAAACAGATCGGAAGGGGAGAGCTGGGTTTCACGAATGGGCAACTGTTCGCTGCCTCCTATTGAAAGAAAAGTAAGACCGAAGGTCGCGTCCTTATCAGAGACCATCGTAATCCCCTCAAGACTGTGGCCTTCGGGCGCGACCTTGTTCGCCACTAGCTTTGAACGTAGTTCAACTCTACCAAACTCGTGGCGCTGTCGGACATTATGACGTCATTTGTTTACAAACAGGTAGAGGTCTATTAGCTTGACGTGTAATGTCAATTTGCCCGATTTCGCCGGTTCGAGTTTGTGAGGGGACTGAGTCAACTGTTTGACCTGTCTCATAAGGCTAACGAGAATCTCTCGTATTTCCGGTTAGTGCAAGCCGGGCTTTACAGTCATTATTTACAGTAACGTTCTACAGGACTGCTAATGTTCGTAATGCTGAAAAAATGCAAGAAATTCTACCGTCGGATCCCATAATAATAATTCGCCGTTTCCTTTTCTTTTCGCTAAGAGTGCACGCCTCAGTCAGTTCCGAACTTCTGAAGTTTTCGGGAGGACCTCGATATTCCCGGTTGCGAAATCCACGATCTCGAAATTCGCGGGGCATAAGAAAAAAATTGCCCGGAAAATATGGCCCCTGGTTGTGTGGACGGAAAAAATGGTCCCGCAAACACATGCGCTGCCAAAAATACAGGGACCTAGTTGCAGATAGCCGATTAAGCACATCACAGCCGACCAAGTGTTAGCATTCGCTCTCCTTATTTGAAATTCCATTCAATGGGCAACATAAAATCGATATAATTTGCTGCACTAGTTCGCTAGTGATATCGTCCTTTGGATGCTAGTATTTTTGTACAGTTGGCCAGACACGGGTGTTACAGTTGTCCGATGCATCTTTTCTGTGTCTGTTTATGTACAATGGAAGCTGTACACCCATTTATTCACTGTTTCATGGCCCGTACAACTCCGCTTCTGGTGAAGATACGGTTCATCGACATCGAAAGTATTAGAGAACAACTGCAAAGTCTGTGTCTGACCAACAATAGGGAAATACGATACAGGAGATACGATATGCGATATAAGCAGGGTTGAAAAAATCCGGATATTTTTAAAAAGATCCTCTCCAGTGGGCTTTTTTGGATAAAATTTTTTGGAGAATATAGACAAGCCTAGAAATGTGACACAGAGTAAAAATAAACGTGTTTTGCTATTCTTCTTGATTTCGGGTGACCTCTCATAGTTTCGGTTTATGAAACTGCCTGTCCCAGTAACATTGAATGAGTTTCCATTGTTTTCCGAAAGGTAGAGCCCCATGCATGCGTGGGTGAATGGTGTAGACGCTACACGCCTGGATTAAATGTCGTACTACAGTTAAAATATGCCTCCAGGAAGCAGAAGAAAACCTCTCCCTGAATGGTAGAAGAAAACGGGAAAAAAAAGTCAAATCCGAATAGTTCAAAAGTAAAGTTAAAAAGTTTAAAAAAAGTTAATGTTGCGCGTACCTGCGCTTTTGTAAACCGCCGGCGCTAAAATAAAGCGGGAGTTTTCCGTGCGACGCTGAATTAAGATTGTCCTTCACATCGTATCTGGAGAAAATCTCTAAAAAATCCGGATTAAATTGTGTGGATAAAATCAAAAAAATGCACCGGATAAAGTCCATGTAGATTAAATCCAAACAGCCCTGGATATAAGAGCAATTATTTTATATAATTATTATAGCATTTATTTGACAAAAATATTTATTATTTGACATCAATTATTACTTGAAAAAGGGTTGAGGGTTAGGGACGAAAGACATGTATGGCATGCTTAGTCACTATGTGTCAGAGCGGGAAAACCTATCAAGTTGCCGAATGGGGAACAACGCGGCCCTGGGACAGCTTTCTGGGTGCGAACAAGTGGGTTGGCATGAGGAATGTGTTTACCAGCAAGCGGATTTCACAGAGATAAATGTTCCTTAGGGTAACGGCATTTACAACTGCAGCTTCCTTTGTTGTTATCTTTCTTTGTCAAAACACCAAATGTCCCGCGTTCGATCAAACGCTCGTGTTATATCGTCAAGATTTTTTTTTTTAGAATTGCTCTCTAATCTTGCCGCGTTGTCTGTACTCGGCAAGATAAAATAGAGGGAGAGAGGAACAGAAAGAACAGATGCAATCCGCACAAGACAAGCGGTGCAGTGAATGTAACCGCTTTTATGTTCCTCGTTCAAGGTCTTTCAGCTTTCATTGTTCACTAAAATAAATCAGTGTTCGTTAAAAAAGCGTGTGTCACAATTTCAACAAATAATCAGGGCGAATCATAGCACTTGATCGTCTATGATCCGTTTCGTCAGTTGTTCACAATGATGCTCCTTTTCGGCACACGAAACCCCGCGGGACCATTATTTCAGCCCACGCAACCAGGAACCACCTTTTCCGAACTCGGATTCACGTTCTCGAAAGAAGGAAAATCAATGAGAATGCTCGTTTGCTTCGTAAGATGATATGACGTGTTTAAATATCCGACATCACTATTTACCACACAAATTCACGAAAGCGACATTTTAGCGGCCTAATAGGGCGGACACGATGGAACAGCATGAATGTTAATTTTAAAAAATCCTGTCTCCCAATTTAAACAAATAACGTGGGCGAATGATAGCACTTGATCGGCTATGATCCGTTTCCTGAGCTATTCACAACGGCGGTCGTGTAATTTTCGGCGCACAGGACCCAGCGGGGGCCAATTTTTCCGCCTACGCAACCAAGGACCCTTTTTTAGTGGGTCTATTTTTTCCGGAACCCAGCGAGGTGACAGCCTCCGAAAATCCGGCCTCTCGAGCGAGCTTTGATTATATGAAATAACTTCTCCGTGATCATTCCTTCAGTTGGCAATTGACTAGCGCTCAGATTCATCTCTGGAAACCCCTACTTCTGTAATTCCATATGTGCCTGCGTGGTGAAGTTCAGTTTTGAGAGTCAGGAGATATTCCTGAATAGGCAGTTCAGTGACTTGGGTTATCTGTTTATATTTGTTTCCTCGATTGGCACTCATCAAGAATTTGACCTTTTTAAAATGGTCGTATGGATTACATTGGTGCAGGTAACAAGACACATGAAAAAAGTGACGGTGTATAATTTGCTTTATATTCTTTATTTTCCTCTATTTTTGTAAGTATGCGATACTTCAGAAAGCAGCAATAGGGCTGTTGCACTGAAGTTTGCACAGCGCCATTTCGGGCCCAAACGGCCGCGGATCCCAACAGTAAGGAGTTCCATCAGCTGGTTTTGCATGGTGTGCCAAACGGTATGGTACCAAGGAAGCTACAAAACCTGTAGGAAATCAACAGAAAAAGCGGTGCTTCTTGAAAAGCGCGAACAACTGGAAACCGTGTACTTGAAAGTGCCGCGTCATCTGCTAAACTGGGGAGTGTTGCATGATTTGGGGCGCTGATGTTGCTGTTCAGTCGCGCCACCTGGCCCAGAGCAACAGGCCCATAAGCTGTCAGACATGTACAGTATCTATCGTCTTTGCCGTTTGTTTTCTGCTCTCATGCTTCCTGGCATATCATGCGCAAAGATAAGCACCAGAACGCGTGCGCTGGGTAGAATTGTCAGCAGGGCATATAGGGAAGGATCAGCAGAATTCCAGCGCCCTAAAACACCCCCATTCACCTTGAAAAAAAAATGATATCAATATAAAGGATGTTTTTTGGTCCTTATATATTTATTTTCTATGTATAAAAAGCTATGAGAGCAGCACAGATGCCGTTTTTGCAGCGCGATTATACGACCAGGCGGACATTCTGTCGAAGAGAGTTTCGAACTGCTAAATGGGTAACCATCTCAAGTCCATTAATGAAGTGTTTAATTACAAGTATTCGAAAAAATGTGAAATAATTGGAGCGAGTCATTGTTTCAAGCCACCCTATTTTTCAAGAAATCCCGAAACTGGCACTTACGAGTACTTTGATACAGCCATCGCAAAACTTTGCTCTTAAAACAGAACTTGACTACACAGCACGGAAAAGGCCAACCTTTACGCATAATGGTGCCTTTATTGTCTCTGATTTGAGAA
Organism: Ornithodoros turicata; assembly: GCF_037126465.1. Lineage (NCBI taxonomy): Eukaryota > Metazoa > Arthropoda > Arachnida > Ixodida > Argasidae > Ornithodoros > Ornithodoros turicata. The sequence goes on from NW_026999342.1 coordinate 1,284,894, forward strand.
AAGCGCTCGGCTTTTTGTTACAGTTAACATAACTGCATAAATGTCACAAAGAGGCGTACCGCTGGATATGCGGCGGTAGTCATAAGATGGGACAATCGTATTCCGCAACATGGGTGATGCCACAATCTACGAATAGCAGAGCTGACACTTGATTTATTAGTTTATGAGCAGTCCATTTGTGTCCCTAATCCCTGCTTTTACTCTAATAGTTATCATGGCGCAATCTCAGTGGTCGTGTCTAGATCGCTTAGTATAGAACTACCATGACTAAGAAATGCCTCAAGTCAAACGTGCCACTTTTTCACTCACTCTTATAAAGTGTACTATGAGGCACATGTACCTTAGAAATGCTAGTTCCCGTGCCATCGGTGGTGTCGCCACCGCAAGGTTTGAAAGCGTCGAGTTATATCACATTGGGATATATAGGCAAAATATATTGTGACGAGTCTATACGAGTCTTCGGGGGGGGGGGATATAGGTTTATTGCAAAACAAAACAAAAAACACGAAAGAGGGGAAAGGTTAGCCTGGCTCCAGCAGCCGACTTGCTATTCCCGCTTACAAAAAGGAAAAGGGAGAAAAGGAAAAATAAAGAGAAAGAAGAGAAAAGAAAGACAAATCGGAAAGAGCGAAAGAAGAGGCGCAGTCACAGGCTCAGCGCGAGCCCTGTGTCGGTAAGGAAGCGTACGAGTTCCCTTCCGACGCGCCACTGAATGGGGCGTTGCAGAGGGCCCAGTAGCGTTGCCAGCGTGACCTCCCTGAGCCCTAGGGCAGCTAGCCGCTCCATCAGAGTGGCACGGGGAGCGGCAAACAGGCGACAGTGGAGGAGTAAGTGGGAAGTGTTGCCCTCGGTAGAGCAGGCTGCACATGTAGGGGTGTCAAGCGTGTTGAGTTGGAAAAGCCGTGTTAGCGTTCGAGCCACGCTTAACCGAAGACGGTGGATAACGGACGCCTCCCTCCTCGTGATGTTTGGGGGAGGGACGTATTGCATTTTTGGGTCGATGGAGTGCAGAAATGTATTGGGCGAGATAGCACGTTCTGTGAAATCTTGGACACAGCGAGAGCGCAAGCGACGTATTTGGAGCAGGCAGGCAGACATTGAAAGCGGGATGCTGAGACTCAAGGCAGCCGTGGTATGGGCACGTTTCGCAGCAATGTCGGCACGGGTATTTCCGGGCAACCCGACGTGACTGGGTACCCACTGGAGCCGTACACTGTGGCCGGAAGCCAAGAGCTCGTTGTATCTGGCGATTACAAGCGTGCGGAGATCGCAAATAGCACTGCACCGGTACGACGCCAAGGTCTGCAATGCTGACTTGCTGTCCGTGAAGATGGACCACGAGTCGGCCTGTGAACCGGATATGGCGTTGAGCGCTTCATAGATGGCTGTCAGTTCCGCTTCGGTGGATGAAGTTTCATGCGGCAGCTTGAAAGTCTGCGTAGTATCGCTGTGAGGTATGTAGAAAGCTGCAGACGACGCGCCGTACACAACCGAGCCATCTGTGAAAATTCCTTTACGCTGACCGTGGACAGAGTTCAAATGGTCAAGAGCAAACTGGCGCGCAGCGAGGACAGGAGTGTCGTTTTTGCGGGACATGTCGGGAATATGCAGGTCCGTCGGAGGCAGCTCGAGGGTCCACAAAGGTGGAGCGTGTATCAGGCGCGACGGAGGGGGCGGAAGAGACTGTGCCAGCCTGCAAACAGCAGCCCCGAAACCTGAGCTTTCATACAGTAGGTGAATGTCCCGTAGGTAGTGGGCAGCATGTCGTGTGCGGTACCGCGCATATGCGCGCAGGGTCTCCATGTCGCGTAGGACGTGGGCTGGCGTCTCCTTCGCCTCAGCCAAGACCAGGAAGGTGTCGGTCGTTTTGGGGACACCAAGGCACACTCGAAGGCTTCGCGCCTGGATGTTCAAAAGTTCGCGCTCTGTCTTAGACCGTGCAATACCGGTAAGCTGTAACGCAGGAGCCCTAGGACGAGTGAGGTATGCACCTGGCGAAGGTCAGGGTATGATGGGCCCCAGGACGAACCAGAGATCCGGCGGAGGACGTTCACGATGGTAGTCACCGCGGTAGACAGGGCCTTGACGTGCTTGGACCAGGTCAGCTCCCTGTCAATGGTTATGCGAGTCTTCGGTGCATGCCAAAACCTAACGAGTATTGGAGATGCAAAGTCGCGACAAGTAAATTTCGTGAAATCGATAAATTAAGATGACGTAATGCTGCCGTAGCTTTACGTGAATGTCTGACTTACGAAAAACAGCAGTTCGAGAGCGTATTTTGTGTCTGTTCTTCCGTTCCAGGATGTGCCTGAGCCTTGTTCCTAGCTTTACGAGCCTCCTGGCAGCACTCCTTTTCTCCGTCCATCCCATACATACGGAAGCGGTGAGTCTCAGACTGGACTTTTGAAAATTTATTTCTCTTTGGATGAATGACACCCCAAGGTGCGGACTCCATTGCTCTAATGTCTCAATGAATTGAGTCTCTCCAACTACCTATTGAGGACTACTATATATCTCGAACGACATCATTCTCTCCCCCTAGTCTGTTGAAAACAGGAGGCGTACGCCTTTTCTGTTACACTTATGTCCTGCATAACTACAAAAAAAGGCGTACGCCTCCAGCTTTCACCAAACTAGGGGAGAAGATGTCATTCGATATGATGGTTGGTTAGGAGGTGAAGTTAATGATATTCCGTTTAAAGGGGCTATATACCAGCGGCATGGCCGAGTGGGCTAAGGCGTCCGCTCGTTGGTGGTAACCAAGGTCGTGCTGAAGACTGGGAGGTGGTGGGTTCGAATCCTACCACCGGCTGTGCTGTCTGAGGTTTTCCCTGGGTTTTCCGAAGACTTTCCAGACGAATGTCGGCACAGTTCCCCCTGAAGTCGGCCCAGGACGCATACTAATCCCCCTGTCCCCCACTCCTTCCTGCTGTCCTCTCTCCGTCTGTCCACATCTGTACGCCGCTCATAGCCACAGTTGCTTCGCGGCGCTAACACGCAATCAAAAAAAAATCAAAAAAAAAAAAGGGGCTATATGTGAATTCTACCAAGCTAGCCAGCCGACTGTGTCAGCTACAAACGGTGATTTTAACTTGTTGGTTGTGACACGTTGTGCACACATGAATCTGACAGGTCCTGATGAATAGACAGTCTGAGTAGGTAGTATTTGTAGATAGTACCTGATGAATAGATAGTCTGATAGGTCGGCTTGGTGCTGTTACTATCATTCGTTGAGTGCTTCTACAGGTGTCCGCTAGGTGGCGAGCAGCCAGCTGGAGCGGCGAACAGATAGGGTGACTGGCATCGTGCTCTACACTCTCTTTTTTTGTGGGGGGGGGGGGGGGCTTGAGGTGACCTTTCCACTGATGTGTAGAAAAAACAAATGTGGTAGCCAGGAGAGGATCGGGGAGCTTTTCGGGGGGGGGGGGGAGGCACTTAAAAGTAGAGACAGTTGGGGTCGAGGCCATACGGGTAACACGCCAATTTACTGCAATTTCATTTCACACGTGACTCGACTGTTTGCCTCTAACGCCAGCGTGAATATGACGGAGAATCACCGAAACTCGTGGAGATCGAAGGGGAGGCAAACAACATTTGTGAGTGAATTGCACGACTGGGAAGGGGTCTTATTGGAGAAGGACCCGGAGAATCGCTTTGCCGGCTTGGAACAGGTTGTCGCGCGCTGACAAAAAGCGATCGTGATTCCTCCTTGCAGCACCCTAGTTATCGTTCCTCTCGCTATGTTCGTTTATTGACGTATAAGAGTCATCGTACGTCATCGACTGGAGCGACCAGCAACGAGAGGAGCGTAGCTGCAAGTTGACTCTGGAGCACTTCTATAGTCAGTGACAACATAAGTCATACACTTGACACCACCCCCACACAAGAATCGCTCCGCGCGCAAGTGCGGACTGGGGGGAGGTACTACATCGCGAAGCGGGAGAGTCGTGCAAAGGCTGGTAGCCAATTGCAGGAGCCTTCCACCGATGAGCGGGAGGTCCCAATTGTGGGACTTAAGTTGTCACTTGACTATAGTACTAAATTCTGGAATTTTAGGACGGGAGTCACTGGTACAGGGGTGACGTCACGAGAGTCGCGCAGCGGCATTTTTGCCCATAAAGAGTCGACTCCCGAGTTGCTCGAGTCCAATAAGCGACCGCAACCAAAAAGGCGATGAAGCATGCGCCGGACAGAGAAATAATAAGGAACAGTGTCTGCCAACACTTTGCCATTGTTTCGCCGTTGCGCGAAGAGGAGATCGTGGATTTGTTGGGGTAAATGTGCGCCTGAAAAGGGGGAGGGGGTGCCCATGTGTCTCGAGTAGAGAGGGCAGCCCTCCATCCGCCCATGGTAGCAACGTAGCAAGCCCCCAAGAAAATCTAAATCCGACTGACGCCCGTGCGACGACGGGGCTGTCTCTGCAAATGGGGTGGGAATCAGAAGACTCAACTGTCACAAGACTGAAACTCAAAAGGCCGAAAAATCAAAACACCGAACAATCGGAAGGCCGAACTATGGAAAGTCCGAAAAATAAGGGACAGCAAACAAGAGAGCCCACTTCTAAGGGGCTAGTGGATCCTCCCTGAAGCAAGGACAATATAGTCATTATGTAAACAACAGCAACTTTAATTTGAGATGATGAATATAAAAATGACATCAGCTTCTGTTCTGTTCGTTTAAAGGACCTTGGCTCTAGCAGCTTCCTGTCTGTTCTCTCCGAGACATTGGTCATACAATAAACCTTCGTTATTGTTTGGCGAGACGGTCGGTCCCCTGCCTGTCTACGTTTAACGAAAAATAAATCTAACGGTTCCATTTATTTTTCGTGGGTATTCCTTCCTGAACTTGACGTCGTCTTTCTTTTTGGCGTATTTCACGGCGTATTGAAAAGCACCTGCAGCGCCTGCTATTGAAGAACGTTGAGCTGGGGTGTACGATGCATGTTTGCCCGACAAGGGCCGACTGTGGAACGCATTCGTCCTGCCATCTTTATGGGCTGTCTTCACATAGTTTCAGTGGAAAGTGCTAACCATACCTATCAAGTTCGGCAAGAATAGACCTCCCGAAGTGGTGCAAGCATTGAAGTGCTGCACTTTTGTACACCAGGTTACATAACAAACGCTGCCTTAAAAAACGCTCTTCGAGCATATTATTGCAAATTTCGGTTACGTGGTACTAAGGTAGAGTAAATATTACAAAAAGTCACAATTATTTGCTAATAATACGCTGCCCACGTGCGTTTTGTTGCAAGTTTTAGTGTACGAATTGTCGAAATTCTGATGCGGACATAGCGATGCGTCTATACGCGCACACAGCACATTCAAATATATATATATATTATATAAACATGCCGAAATCTCCAGAACTGATACAACTGAGAAAGTACGCTCTTTCTGTTACAGCCGCTAGCTCCTGGTATAACACGCCAATGATACTTTAGAGGATGTTCTATTCATGCACTGAAAATGATATACTGTATCACCATATTGTGTTTCACGAAATGGGTTGTTACAGGTGACAAGTATCGTAGGTCGGGCCGAACTCCTGTCGGCACTTTTCTACTTGGGTGCCTTATATTTCTACATTTACAGCGCACAAGTTGTTTCTAGTAGTTGTGGTAAGCTCAACATTTTCTTGTACTTGTACATTATTTTTGCTCCTTAAAAGAAAGTACGCCACAGAAATCAGTAGAGCTACATGGCTGTGTGATATTGAAGGCTGAAAAGACTGATCTTCTTACGCTCTTAGGATTAATTGGTTATCAAGTTCTGATCAAAACATATTTAATATACTTGACATACTGTCACATTCATGGCTCAGGAATGTTTACAGTGGGACAGTGCCTGGTGACAGTTCTTCTTGCCGTTGCTGCCATGTTGTGCAAGGAGCAAGGTCTTACAGTAGTAGCAGTTTGCTGCGTCTTCGAACTTGTTCATCGAAAGGTAAACTGGTTTTCCTTTTAACATCCTGTCCAGTTATTCCTGGAGAGAACTTTGCATTATCAGTACTGCGTGAACACTGCACGTCTGCCTGTACACTCACTCTTTGAAAGTTTTGAACTACGTGTTACACTCCATCATTTTAAAGTTGCTATGAATTCTACCAAGCTAACCCGCCGACTCTGTCGGCTCGAAACGGTGATGTTAACTTGTTGGCTGTGACAGCTTTTGTATAGATGGATCTGATAGGTCGGTATCTTCACCACATATAGCACGCTGCTAGCCAACCATCATCCCCAATGACAACGTTCTCGCTCATGATTTGTTGATAACGGTATAATGGCTACAAAATAAGCTCCGCTTCCTGTTTTCAACAAATCAGGGACGAGAACATTGCCATTCGGAATGATGGTTGGCTAGCAGCGTGCTATGTGGTGCAGTTCATATTTACGAGGGCATTGGCCAACAACGGCGAACCGATCCTGCCATTATCCCCCCCCCCCCCTCATTTTAAGGGCGTAGAGCAAAACGTTATGTGTACCTCCGGGTTGGCGTCTGTTTGGGTGCTACAATTATTCAAATGGCGTAACAATGGACAGAGGTATCTCGATGGCGGTATGTCTACTACTCCGTATCCGAAAAAAAGGTGCGTTTTTCTACTAACGTTGCATACGTTACGAAGGAGAAGTATTGAACAATAAATTGTAAGTAAAATTACGAAGCGTAGAAGAACAATATTCCACCTATTACACCCGTAACTAAATACCGGCAGATAGGAGTTCTTAACTCATTTAAATCGTTCATCTGTTTGTATTTAGCGTGTGTAGGCGTCCTGGGGTAGCGAGTCCGATTTTCTCGCGGCACACATCTCAATGTTTTCTTGATCACATTATCATCACCAGGTGCCTGTGTTTGCTTTTCTCCCCTAAAATTCCACTATTCTATAAATTCCACTATTCCAATAATACTCCCTCTGTATAACATTGGAAATTATTACAGTAGTTTGTGACGTACACCACTCCGGCAGAGCCACCGCGCGTATCATCGCGCATATGGTACAAGCTCATGAGGGACATCCACACGAGAATACATGTGACACGCCTGTACAGCTGGGAGTCGATGTGCGACGCACGGCTCGTTTCTTTTTATGCTTACTTCCAATTGGTTCTCCTGCCTTCACAGAACATTGGTAGCCACTTTGAAGATTTCACCGTCGTCCCTCTCATGCCAGAGGTCTGGAAGGGCAGCAAAAGCACGGGAGATTGGGTTCCCATCCATCTGTAGCAAACAACGGGAAGCAATGTATTGCGGGTTCGAAGACGTCTTGTCCAGCCGAACTAACGTTTGTGCGGGGGTATTGTCCTCGGTGTCCTATGTGAAAGGAGAGTATCGTTGCATGCGAAGAAACAACGTCACGAGCGGAGGATTTGACTCCGTAGCAAACGGACGGCTCAAAACTATTATCTTGGCTGTACTCACTGTTAACCCCTCTTAATTCCAGAAGAGGAGTAAACGGCGTGTCACTTGGCGAACCCCTTTAGATGAATTTTTTACCACTTCTAGAAGGAGTAAACGTATGGGCTGTAATTAATATATTCCTTCCATTGTGTTCTGTAGCACTCATCACATACCAAATGAGGAGTGAAACGCGAACTACCAAACGAAATAAATGCAACACGTAAGTTTTGCACCACAGAAGAACGAATGACCTGCAACACGCATATATTATAGCCATAGAGATACAAAACAGGCACGAAGGGCGAAGTAGTACATATGTTCAAATTCGATTCCAAACCGCCTTGGCGATTAGTACCCAAGTGCCCAGTATCTACCGCCACACACAGCAATAATAAATGCGAGCCCGAAAAGTCATAGTACCTACACGAACGATACTGCATGTTCGGACACATTAACAGTGGCATCGGAAGTCCCTCACGGCAGTGGGGGAGGGGCGTCCTAATTTAAGGAGACATTAACTACAGGAGACATTGATGTGCATATTAGAAACGACTCGTCCGGTGCGATGACTGCGGAGGGCGTAACGCATATGGCGAGGTCACCTCGCATTCTTGATTAGTACTTTGATGCGAAAGCGAAAGTGGCGTTTGAACAGCACAAACTGAAATATGAGTTTATCGTTTCATTAAAGGCCTGTCGCATCCGTCGTGGTCCATTCCGCAACTATAGTGCCGTTTTACTCCGCGTTCATCACTGATATTAACGCGGAAAATCCTACGCGAATTTGTGGAGTTGTCCCTGTGCTGCTTCATGTAACGCATCGCAAGAGCAGTCGACGGACATTTAGGGTATTCCGGAGTTCCCTCTCCGGAAATGTCACTTGGACAAGGCCAATCAGTGAGCGCCCTTTGGCGAGGACAAGTCCAGTCAGAGAGCGGTTGGAGGGTTCTTGGCGTCGCGCTTTGCGCTCGATCGGCAGGCTCAAGGGATGGCGTCTGCTGCTCTCGGAGAGTCGATGATCGGCCTGTGGAATGTTGTTTCTGGTTCGAGTCGCACGTGTTCGTACAGCCAGGGGCGTAACACCGTGTTCCACGCAACCAATCCCGACAATTCTCACGTGCAATAAAGTGGACATGCAGAGCCACGTATGGATAAAGTTTCAAGCGCATAGTGCAACGCGTCTCTGGGACAGGCGGCGTCGAGCAAGAAATGTCGCATATTGCCCCGTGTTTCATCTTGCGCCACGTTACCGTGTGTTTCCTTCGATGACGCGATCATCAATCGCAATCATGATGTTCATTATTATGACAACCAATTCCCCTTTCACAAATGAGTGAAGAATGCCACCTTGTCTGGGCAGGCAGAGGGGGGGGGATATGTTTATTAAGAAAAAAGAAGGGAAAGAAGAAAAGAAAACGAGGAGAAAAAAGGAGAAAAGGGAAAGAAAAGAAAAAGGAAAGAAGAAAAGAAAAGGGGAAGACAAAGGAGAGAAGAAGAAAAAGGACATTGATCCGGTGTTGATCCATTCCATCGTAGGGTCGTACAGTGCAGACACTGTTTCCGCTTCGTGCATGTGACCACAGACTGTAAATCGGATGTATGCTGTAGGCGTTGTGGTGACAAGCATGAAGAGCTAGCGTGCCCTGACGGTGCTCAACTGAAATGCTGCCTATGTGGGGACCCTCACTATGCTGACTGGGACACCTGTAGCTCCCGTGACCAAGAGGTATTACTTTTGGAAATTATGGACTCTCGGCACTGCTCGCGTTATGATGCTCTAGCTGCTCTAAGGGGTCGTGGTTCCAGCTTTGCCCGAAAGGCCCAGAGGCCTGTCGATGGCGACCTGGAGAAGATGATCTCTGCTGCCGTGGAAGCTGCTGTAGCCAAGCTCAGGGAAGTCCGATGATTACAATGCTTGCGTCCCTCTTCCCTCCTTTGCAAGAGACCATGGCACCTCATGCCTCTAATAGTACCAGCATTCCCTCGGCTGAACCTATTGAGCATCTGCCCGCTCACACACCTCCATCTCGTCTCCCGGCACCCAGCCAACCCCAACCTCAGCTCAACGACGCCGAGTCTGCTGATCTTGAAATGGACTCCGTTTCTGCCATCCCCAAGCGTGGGGTCTCCCTGTCATCACCTGGTCACGGCATTCCTGGTGGAAAACGCAACAGGAAGGACAATAAGAACATGAACAAGTCTGATACTGTCACTGATGTCCTCGCTGCACCGGTTGCGGAATCCATTCTTAGTGATGGGTAGCCTCCGAATCCTGCAGTGGAATTGCTACTCGATACCCTCTGCTCTCCCCGACATGCATACCCTTGTTTCCTCTTTGATCCCTGATATTATTTTGCTGCAAGAAACATGGCTCGCGTCTTACCGAACCTTCTCTTTTCCCAATTTTCACGCATATCGTCTGGATAGATCCGCTGGTAAAGGTGGTGGCTTGCTGACTCTCATTTCCTCCAGACTAGTGCACTCATCCTGCATTATCTATCAGGTCATGTCACCGGCTTGTGAAGCCTTAATGGTGCAAGTTACTATGCCAGGGAACCGGCCCTTGTGCTTCATAAAAGTTTATTGCCCGACTGGCTTTCAACCAGCCTCAACCTTTGACATGATTGTATCTAAATCATCTGGCTCCTATGTAGTGGCGGACGACCTCAATTCTCATCACGTCATGTGGGGTCACAAAACTGATTCCCATGGGTGCGAACTCTGGGGCTGGATTTGCAGCCACAACATGTCCATAGCCAATGATGGTTCGGCAACGTTGTTACGAGGAACCACCCGATCTGTACTCGACCTCACGTTGTGTTCGTCACAGGTACGCCCGTCATCGTGGATGACGGTGACTTCTGGTACGTCTACTGATCACCTCTCCATTTATTTTGAAGTGGCATCAATGACCACGCACCTTTCGGTTGTGCCCCGTAGCAACCGTGTTCTCCGTGAAAAGAAGCTGCATGGCTACGTTGCTGCAGGCAGCTACCAGCCTCCGTGCGGTTGATCGCGCTGTGGCTTCGGTGTCGGCAATATTCCAGGCGATCGAGCAGTCCTCCTTTCAAATTACGAAGCGGTCGCCATCCAGTTGCGCACCATGGTGGAACGACGCCTGCACAAGGGATTATCGGCGGCGCAAAGCCGCTTGGAAGCAGTTGCTATACAACACCTGCTACGCTAACTGGAAGAAGTACCAGATCGTTAAGGCCTCATTGAAACAAACGATTTCTGGTGCAAAACAAGCATTTCATAACGGTCACAACTCCTTTCTGTCGCACCCGAGGCACCAAAAAGCCCTCCATCGCCATATCGCGTTTATTCGCGGCCAACGCTCCTACTCTCCCAGCAACCTTGCTGTTTTGTCCGACGCGGATGCGCTTCAACGGCTTGAAGACGTGGCCATAGGTTTAGCCGCACGATTTCAAAACACAGTACATCTCCCTCCTGCCCCGCCTTCACCTGGGTCGTCGCACTCTGACTTCGTCGCGGTTACATCGGCTGAGTTGGACTGCATAGTGCGCGCACTTCCCGCAACGGCTCCTGGTCCGGACGGTGTATCAGCTGGCGTGATTAAGTCCTTGTGGTCTTCCAACTCATGTGCCCTGCTCGACATTATTAATACCTCGTTATAGTCCTCGTGGATCCCTCCTGCATGGAAGGCGGCCAGAGTTGTTCTGCTTAAAAAGGTGGCCTCGAAGGGTTTGGCTCTCGACAACGTACGGCCTATAGCACTGACGTCTGTCCTGTGCAAAACTGTAGAGCGGGTCATACATCGTAGACTATCCGACTTTGTGGAATCTGCAGGCGTCTACAACTGCAGCCAAATAGGTTTCCGGTCGCGGTGCTCCGTCTGTATGGTCCACCTCAACCTTGAGAGCCAGCTTCGCCGTGCCCAAGAGATGGGTCAGTTCTCAGCCCTTGTAACATTGGACATAGCCCAGGCATACGACAGCGTTGAGCATTGTGTACTGCTGCAAAAGTTGGCGTCTGTTGGTACCCCGATGTATATCTTCTCATGGGTCAGGAACTTTCTCTTTGGGGGTCATTTCAGTGCTCAGACCGGCACCTTGTCTCATTGTCCCAGCCCCTGCACAGGGGCATGCCTCAGGGGACTGTTCTGTCCCCATTGCTCTTTAACATCCTCATGAGCTCCCTCCCTCTAGACCCGGGCATCTTGACTATCACCTACGCCGATGGTGTCGCCTTTTTTGCCTCGGCACACTCCTTGCACACGCTCTACACTAAGCTCCAGGGACATGTTGATCGCCTACTAGCGTGGACTCGTGAAGTCCACCTCTCTTTGAAGATCCCAAAGTGTGCGGTGCTCCTGATCCCTCCTCCTGGCTATCGCGGCGCGATGCCCCACATTGAGCTGATGATCGGCAACCAAAGCATCGACCAGACTACCACACTGAAGGTTGACAGGAGAGAATGCCACGGGGGAATACGAAGTTAGTCTTCTGAGGCAGAGCAAGAAAAGACGTTTGTCGATCCTGACGTTCCTGACATGGCACTGCTAAATGGCAGCGATATTGTTGACGTCTTGCCTACACCACGGTGCGCTGTCGCCAGCAGACACCTCGAGCCCTGCTATACGTTCGAAGTTGACTTTGCATCAATTAATTCGGTTACAAGAGTTAGCTGTCTATATTTTCACAATTTGTCGGAGTATCTCTCGAAAAATAATGTTTATTTTACGTGACGAGTATAAAACAAGATTTGTTCAAGCCAGTTGAGCTAAAAATGCCAAAGCTCTCTTTCCTGTATAAAAATACAACGATCGACTAGCTTCTTCGCCTCATTGTGCCTCACGTTCCCCTGCACATCCTCAAGCAAAGTGCATGACTATGGCTCTGCTAGGTTCCAAGTAATTAAATTTCACTTCCCACATCGTATACTCCATGCGCCTTTCTCATCGTGCAGATGGTTAGTTCGTAATTTCATTGCGAGTCTTACCGCAGAGTACTGTACCTGCGGTGAACGCCTTAGTTCGATGTAATGGCTTGTGTTAGAGAGAGGGGTTGCCAAGCGTTACGCCATCAAAACTGTTTTTTCGGATGCCTTTAGAATAAGCCGTCTGCCTTCGTTTTCCTTTGACGTCTGTGGTGTCAAGCAAGACAGTCTTTGGTGCTCTGCAAACAAAAATGTGTGAAATTATATACCACTTCAGTGCGTCTTTTCGTACATCGGACAGACAGGTCGCTCCGTGAATGAAACGATTGGGGAACACATGGCTAACGTTAAAAAGATGTGTGAATATTCTGAACCCATCAGCCATCTGAAGGAGTGTCCACTTTTGATGACACCCGAGTGCATGGGTGAGAAGCGCAAAGCCACTGGAGATTGTTTCGGGAGTCGTTGGGAATAGCCAGCATAATGAATGTTCCTTCCTCTCGCCCCTTTCTGCCGGTTTTTGAGGAAATAAGTTGGTTCGTCTCAATTACAACAACAACTTTATTTTGGCTTTGAAGAGTGGGGACGTTCATCGCCACAGGCGATCTCGAATGATATTGTTATCTTCCCCGATTTGTTGAAAACGGGAGGCGTACGCCTTTTTTGTGACACTTGTGCTGTTCATAATTGTCACCAAAAAGGCGTACGCCCCCCGTTTCCAACAAATCAGGGAAGATGACGATATCATTGGAGATGGTGGTTGGCTAGGAGCATGCTATGCGGTGAAGTTCATTTTTAAGAGTGTGCCTCTCAGTTTTACGCAATGACAGCTTGTGTTCCGCAGTTTTTGGAGGGTCGGAGCAATGCCCCCCTGCCATTACGAATACTGCATGGCGCATTCCCCGCTTGCAGCAACATTTTTGGAGTGCGAGCGGATTTTTGAAGCCCTGGAAGCATTCGAAGGAGGCCATGCATCGTGTCTGTATTCTTGGTGCATCAGCGGCTGCTATTCTTTGGTGGAGACTGCGTTGGAACGGACCACACACTCCGGCCTTCAGTGGGTGAGTGAACATACGGCATAATTACACAGACACTTCTTTCACAGTTCTTGCAATATAGCACGACCGTATAAGTTTTGCAATTTTGCATCGTTACCTAGAGCGCAGTAGGGTAGCGCTAGAGCGTCTACTGCAATAGATCCCTCACGTAATAAGGTAATTGGAGTAGATTTACACGTAAGGTGTGTCAGCCTATTTGTGTGGCAACTGCTGCACGTGCTGCATGGCAGGATGAGATAATTTCGACAACCTGGGGTTCCTTCGATGTGCGCCGTAGAACGACTCAGATACCGAGGTCTTTACTCTCTACGTTGCGCTACGTTACCACTACGTTACCAGCTACACTCCTGTTATGGCTAACAGCGGCGTAGCGTTTGGTTTTTGTACAGGGTGTGGTTTCAGTAAAGGGGGAATACAAATCGTACGATATGCTGTAACAGGAATTTCTCGAAAGGAACAGGGGGATTGCGTATGCCTGAAGTGTACGTTGATGCTCTTAGGTTTTGCTGACAAAAAAAAAAAGCCCTTTCTGGGGAATGTGAAATACAAATGTATTTTTGTAAGATTTTATTTTATTATTTTTTTATCACTAAGCGCTTCCGACACACACGGACGGTATTTCTGCATTTTCGTTCCCTGTAGTGTTAGACGGGAAGGATCGGTCTAGCTGAGTGAAGTCTGCGACAACGAGCCTGCTGTCGCAGTGAACGGAGCATGGTTCATGCTAGGTTTATGACTAGCCTCTTAGGAGCCCGAAAAATTCAAAAAGTGGTAGTCTACTGCATAAAGATAGGTATACCATAAAAATAGCAAGTTCATTGATAACCACTGTTTAACTAAAAAAACTTAAAATGTCGACCCTAGTTAAGGAATGTCAGTTTCAGAAAATCATTTTTCCATACCTGAGATTGGCCAGGAAGTGAGGTAAATCGTGGAGTTCGTAAAACATCCCTCTCGTATAACATTGTCAAAATCTCCAAATATAGTTTTTTTTGTTTTTTATGATGGAGCATAAAAGTTGTCTCGTAGAGCAGCTCGAGTGGCGGATCGTGTCGTGGACCGCTTACCGTTTAGGAGGTAATTGCTAAAGGTACCCTAAAGCAGCAGACACGCAGTCTACGTTAACGGCGTAGTTAACAGCTTGCAAACCCATCGCAACATGTTACAAATGTGACAGAGAACAGTTAAAGTAGCACAGAATTCATTTTTAGCGCCTTGTTTTCTTTGTATAAAACCGCTAAGCAGTAAAATGCACCGTAAGAAGTAATTCACCCCATAGAGTCATAACTATTGCAGAAATTGAATTTAAAGTATGCCGCAAAAAGCGACCGTGCGCAACGGCAGTGGAGAGCAGTACCAGCCTGTGATTTGCCTGGGACCTCACGCTGGCGCTACGCTGTCGGCTGCTGCTCGGCTGTGCGGGGTTCCGCAAAAGCATTACTTCTGGTTCGGTCACGATTCGGCCGCTCCTTCTATCGCCAGTTCTCAGGATAAACGGGCAAAGCTGGTTTACGGTGGCAAAGGGACAGGGTGCTGACCCCCACTGACCAGCGAACCAGAACGAGTTGCCCCTGTAACGTCATCAGTGACGTACCATCATACTTCTCTTCCTCGTTATACCGCGAGTTAAGGGTGAACGCGCCGGGCCATGTTTAGGTGAGTTCTTTTTTTTTCTCTGGGAGTAAAATTGCACACGTCAAAACCTTTCGTGCTATTCGGTAGAATGACACACACTTTCATCAGATGTCTTAATCTAATTTTTTTTTTATGGCCCTTTGTACTCCTGTAATATTTTAGGCAAAATGTGCGCTTTGTGCTATATTTATCGGAGGCGTCTTGAGGCTGTCAAAAAGAAAGTCCTTCATATTCGTCATTACTGTTTCCTACGAAAACTTCCTAGCTTTAAATCGTATGATTATGACAGTGTATTGAAACATTTACACCTGCACACGCTCGAAACACGACGCAAAGTTGCAGACACCATGTTCCTTCACAAGTATGTCTATTCACGGGTGAATTCTTCATTTTTTAAGTCATTTAAATGTTTGTCCTCCACGTGGTGCACTTCGGAATCCCCCATCACTTTACGGTGAAAAAATTTGCCCATCTGGTCCTATCACTCGTGGACAAATTCTGTTAAACTCACTTCCTTCGTCTTGTGACCTTTTCTCCGCATCCAGTGTATGCTTCAAGTGTGAGGTCACTTTTCTCGTTGTATGATTCTCAATTCTACGTAATTATATACTGGGCATGATATTCATAATTACCACCTATGGGCACAAAGCGTTGTTTTCTATCGTACACCGCTCTACTTCTGAATGTTGTTTTTGATTCATGTTCGACGTGAGCTTTTTCTTTTAATGTATGTTTTATGTATGTGTGATATGTTTATGTATGTTTGTTTGTGTTTGCTGTCTTTTTTTTGCGCAACAACATGGTAGGTCATAATGCGCCACTACAATGATAAAATGTTATGTTGTATGTTATTAACGTAACAGTAATTATTATGTTATTAACTGGTTTCACTCCTTACACTGTACATATCATGAGTTTAATGTAATAAGTTTTCTTTATATACCGGGTGTCTCAGTTAAGACCACGGGCTAAATAATTTGCGAACGGGTGCACCTATCGAAGAACTTTCTTTTTTACAAGTATCTGTCCGATACCACCTACAAGCCGCGCACCGTGTGAATGAGTGCGAGGGGCTCATTATTTACACGGAAATTCAAATGAGTTTTGTGAAAAACATGACTTCTAAAGCAGGGTTCCGTCGGCGTTAAAATGGGTACTACCTCTCTTCTGGTCCTTCGGTGGACACCTTTAAAGAAAACTCTGCCACTGAAGCGGGTCATTTGTTCCAGTAACTAATTGGTTTCGGCTTACACATTTTGTAGCGGCTGGACGCGGTGAAGCGCAAAGGGACGCTCTTCCACTCCCTTATCCACCAATGAATTGCGTGTTCTTGAACTTACCTCGCTATGGGAAGTGCTGAATAAAGGGTGCATTCCAAAACCTACTCGAGTCAACTCGGGAGTAGCTCTCTACCCGAAGCGTCGTTCCAAAACCGGGTCGAGTAACTCGATGGCGTCACTACCCGCGTTCCAAAACAAGGTGGAGTAACCAGAGAGTTAACTCGATTCAGCTGTCCTGCGAAGGCCGGTCAGGGAAGGTGCGTTCGAGTAATGACGTCATGCTTTTGTCGTCTGCTCTTTTCCGCCAAAGCGCGGTATCGAAACCAGCTGAACGTGTGGTTGTCGAAAAGCCTCGACCTCCACGACGGGTTATCAATACACAACTGGACACCGAAATGGCAACACTCTTCCGATGCGGATTGTGCGACATGGTTTTTGAGGACCAGGCGAACGCCTAAAGACATGTGAGCCGGATACATTTGCCAGAACAGTCTCGCTGGCGCGCTTTTCTATTTTGTCTTCATGTACGTTGCTTTTCCATTATCTATTTAGCATATGTTCACTAACAGCTGCCCTGCAATGTTTATTTGTTTCACTGCCTTGTAGCCACGTGGTCCTCTTAAAGACACAGCTCTATGTGAAACGTTCAAAACTATATTAGGAGCAAGGGCTATTACAGACCAGCATTATTATTACTTTTGTGAAAACGGGATTTTAAATGGAATATTACTTTTCTTCCTTTACCTTCACAGTTGTAAGATGGTTTGTCGGTACGTTCGTGTGAAGGTTTCTGATAAAATATGTACCATAGGCGCAGGCTAGCTGGTGTATAAATGCTTTGGTGGAACTTGGATAAATTCTGAGCTGTGGAAGGAAGGGACAACACGACAGAACTCTGTCACGAATTTCCCGTCTTTTCGTCCAAGCTCAGACTTCTTTCAGGATGAATGAAACAGGGAGCTTTTGCGCGCTTTACGATACGTGTACTATCAGAGCCGCTTCATGGCGCTCTGATTACGTTTTTTGTTTCCGCCGTTCAGCTCACATTCGACTCCGACGCCGCGGACATTTCCGTGAGCCAAACCACGCCCGCACCACTACACCTCAGTTCCAGGATTCCAACCAGCAGCTTCCACTTTTTGTATTTTTCATCTTCTGTCGTCATGATATTAACATTTTTCTGTTTTTATTTCTTTTGACTACCAAATGCAACGGGATGTACGTACTTCATGCATTGGGGGTAGCTAATGGCACGTGAAAACTTCCGTCCCACAAAAAATTAACAATAAATGACGACAATGTCAGCTGCTTTTCCCTTTCATTCTCCAATAGAGGGGCTTAAGAATAATTCTGCAGCGTCTTGACAGAAATACTACCGGACAAGCAATATCTGAATGTAACTGTACAGTAAGTAACTACATACACAAAGTGCTGAAAAAGCCAAATGCCCACTGGGCCGACAAGTCTGAGTTCAACTATGTCCGACGGGTCATGGTGACTCCTGTAGACAGCTCACAATACAGTCCCAGTCGCCGTTATCGTCGTCTCTCTAAAATAAATCTGACGCGCGCGAGATGAGATGGGTGCCGACAACGGCCTCCATCTTAGGATAGCCTCCATCGGAGTCCCCCATGCGTTCCCAAAGCTACTCGACCGTGCGCGTACGCTGTGGTCACATGGTACAACTCGGTCATGTGACCTACTCGACTCGAGGGTTTGTTTCGGAACGCACCCAAAAAATTGTAAGCATGTGATATCAAGGCACTATGTGATTAACTGTGTTTCCTCCGTGCGATCATAACAGAGAAAGGGAGCATATCAGTCAGATAAGCCGGTTGGGGACTGGCGTAGCCTGTCTGACGCTGTTACTTTTTCTTCATCACTCCCCGTTGCGAAGTAAGCTCACGTAAAGAACACGTAATTCATTGGTAGATAAAGGAGTGGAAGAGCGTCGTTTTGCGCTTCACCGCTACCAGCCGCGACAAAAATTTGCAAACCGAAATCAGTTAATTACTCTAACACATGACCCGCTTCGCTGGCAGAATTTTCTCTAAACGGTGTCCACTTAAGGTCCCAAAAGGGGTAGTACCCATTTTAATGCCGACGGCGCCCTGCTTTAGAAGTTATGTTTTTTCACGAAACTCATTTGAATTTTTACTTAAATAATGAGCGCCTCCCACACATTCACACGGTGCGCAGCCTGTGGATGGTATCGGACAGACACTTGCAAAAAGAAAGTTATTCGATTGATGCACCCGTTCGCGAATAATTTATCCCGGGGGTTTAACTGAGCCACCTGGGACACCCTGTATACAGGGTGTCCCAGTACATGTACATGTCATGTAACCTAAGTTTAATTATGTAAATTTTTGCGAAGTGAACTCGGAAATTTGCCAAGCAAATGTCACTTTTTTACCCCACCAATATGAAGACCGTGCCGAATTTACTTATATTCATCATAATTGACAGTGACATTCAGGATCTATCCTATAGGGGAAAATAGATGAACATCATGCTTCTCGGGGCACTTAGAGTCACTAAATAGGGAGCAGAGTAGCGACAGTGAGCCACGCCGGCGAGCGAGATCGCCATCTTGGGTCCGGCGCGGCTGCGTTGCCTAGCAATGGGACGCCAAATCTCCCCGTTCTCCAGTGGAGAACTGCGCGCAGTCGAGCCCGCTCGCAACCGAAGAAACCGGTTTTGAATGGAGGGGACTCAACATGACAACGCGTTCTTGGAAGGAGAAAACACGTGACATGATCGGCCCAATAGCGGACAGCGAACGGCGGCTTCTGCTCGGAAAAGGAATGCGATACTCTGTCCCCTATTTAGTGACTCTAGGGGCACTTTAGTATAACGCGCGAGGACCTTTCGAGCGCAATCGCTGTCAGTCCGACGAAAGGAGGTTGGAAACCCAGTCCACATAGTGATAGTAGAAAAAGTGACAGTTCCTGAAGTTGGGAGAGGGAAGGTATGGTCCCAGCCGAAGCCGGACGCGATAAGCTGTGTCTGTGTTATCTCTTTCTACCATGCCGCTGTGGGCTGGGTTTCCAACCTCCTTTCGTCGGACTGACAATGATTTCGCTGAAAAATTCGTCGCACGCTATCCTCTGCGAGCTTCATCGATCATGACTTTCCGCTATTTTTTCCGATACGATAGCTCCTCAATATTCCTGTCAATTATGATTAATTTGAGTAAATTCTTAAATTCTTCACATTGGCGGGGTAAAAAAGTGACCATTACTTGTCAAATTTCCGAGTTCACTTCGCAAAAATGTACATAATTCAACTTAGATTACATGACATGCACATCAGGAGGTGGCAAAAACCTAGAAAGAACAAATGCCATTGACCGCATGATTCTGTTTGGCGCAGTTCTTTTATTAAAATTCAATGACACGTTTTCTGGGACACCCTGTATAGCGCGTGTTCTCTGCCGGTTTTCATTCTACACGCAACTGAGAATAACTTACGAATTTCAGGTGATTCATATAAACATTACCTCACTGGCTGCACAGTATCCCATCCTAAGAGTAGACCTGCGTACGGTCAAAATGTGTTCCGCATTAGAAACACTGAAGTGCGATCAATGGCCTACAATCTCCTTACCTAGTGCAGCGTGGGTTGTTCGAGAGCGCCCGCATTGCAGGCATCACCCTGGTATCAGCGGACCGCCACTGTCATTCTGGTAAAACTCCATGCAGTCGTACGAGCTGCATGTGCCCTCGATGATGCCCCCGTTGTCTTTGTTGCTTTGCATCTACGACAGAGATTGTACGCCGCAGCTGAGAGCACTGATATCATTAAGATTTTCAAACACAAATCTGACACCTTCCCACTATCCTTAAGACTTTGGCGACCAGCACCCGACTCGCCCATCTAGCGAAAAACAGGCGTATAAGACAGCACGACACCGCCTGAAGGTTCCACTTGCGTCAGTGTTCTCCACTAAATATGAGCTTAACTCCAGAAGTAATAAAATATGTAATATATTGCCTTCTACGAACACGCCTTGGCTTCCATCAACCGGCGACAGCCTGCCGCATTTCAAAAGCGAAAGCTGTGACGATAGTTGTGCCGGGGATTTGAGACGCCGGATGTGGTGGCCATTCGCATTCTTTTGCATCACACTCTACTCACAATGTCATACTGCAGTCGCTAAAACCCAATCGTGAAAGCTGTTCGACGGTCGAATATCACACGCAAGAAGAAAGGAAACATAGCTTTGAATAATACTCTTACGAACAATATTTGGCAGCGCAGCCAGGCTCCAACAGCTCCCCATAGAGCCCATAGTTTGAGATAATTCACACAACACTGGGCACACGACCAATGAAATTGCGACGTGGTGGATACTATGCACAACCAGTCGGCCAATCAGGAGCCTCCATGTCTGGCTGGCTTTTCGGTCGGTCCAGGTAAAGTCCAGGTCACTAGGTACTAGGTCCAGGTAACTTTAGGTCCAGGTGGTCCTGGCTACCATCGACTTCTACTGGATTTCAGGCCTGCCGCCATAACTCGGTATTCAAAAAATCACTAAAGCGATTTTGGGGTAAAATAAAGATTTATTTGATACAAAGCACTATTTCAAAGATCTGATACATGGGTGCACTGTGCGTACAAAGCCCACTGCGTTGCTGAGACACTGTAACTAAGTTCGAACTTGAAGCAAAACGAACACACCGTTCAACTCCTAATACCGAACCAGTCTCATGAGTGCGTACCATTTCATGATGAGCATCTTCTTTCGCTGCCTGCGGTGCATCCATTATAGCGAAGTGAAAAGCGCTTGTGTGGCACGTAATCCTGTCTTTGCTGACAGTCCTCGAAGTCCAACGGCACTCGAACTTGTTCTTCACGCTCCAACTAATGAAGCATTCCGGTGCCGCAGTTGACAAATTGTTCGTGGGATAACAGTTGTGTCCAGAAACAGCACAACATGCGTAGACTCACAAGGACGAACTGATAAACCCGCGAACATATTTCTGCAAACTGTTCTGTCGATTGACACCACCGAACACAGGAAGACGACATGTCGGCCATGCTATTTCGAAACTATGCTGAAACGGCCGAGACGCTGTACGCACATGCGCGCTACAAAATGCGATTTCAAAACGTTCTCGACCAATCGGAGCGCGCGCACAGTCTAGGCCAATGGGCTTGCAACATGGTGTATGGGCGCAGTGGTACATACTCTACAGCCGCGTCCGCGGGTACCTGAGGAGGACTGGCGCAGCAACACGACAGCTCACCCCCCTTTCAATGCACCTACGCGAACTGCACGGAGAGTGGAGAGAGAGCGGGAGCGGGAAAAACAAGAAAACACGAAAAGAAAGACCGCGTCGGCGCTGGTAAGCAGTACAATATGCGTCACACTTTTTGCCGCTTATGAACGCGCCTCGCTGTAAGCGTCACATTAAAACATGTGCCACTTACAACGGCTGCAATCACATTTGCCGTTTCATACTTGTAGATAGAACGGATAAATATGCGTGCTTGTTAGCAAGCGTTACTTTACGCGTTTTCGACTTGAGGGCCACGGACGAACGCCTAAAATAAGTGTTTTCTTTCTTTCAGGCGGCACAGTAGGCGTTTCCAACTTTAGAGTGCAGAATCGCCTCTTCCCATTTGGATGAATACTGTTGGCCGCCGTCTTTAATGAGTGTGACTGACAAGAACGTCAACGTCCCTCTGACAACAGGGATCATATCGTGTAGCTTCCGTCCAAAAGTAGGACTACCCGACACTTGTCACTCGTGGCATGGTGCAGAGGAAAACTCTTTGAAGTTATGATTTGTCGTAACAAAAAGATTTGGGATGTTGACAAGGACGGTATAGCGCATCAATACAGATGAGGGGCAAACACAGTAGACAGCATGATGGCCGCAAACTTGCAATTGAATATTTATTCAACAAAACAAGAAACGGAAAGCATGAGTAAAAAAAAGCAGTGCACATGCAACGCGTGTAGAACTACATTAATCTCTGCGAAGGTAGGATCGGGAGAGCGATAAAGAGAAATGACTGTTGTGTCTGAAATAGGGAAACTCTGCAAAGTTATGACCAATATGATGTGGTAGCCTTGCATGGCTCACTGTAGCTGTGACACACTTTGAACAATTCCAGTAGTGGGGCTTCAAAGACAATGAACTTTCACTGTTTCACTGGGCATTCAGGTGTAGAGGATGCATCTCTAGAAAATTAATTCGTTTTCCTTAGTCATAACTATACCTCAAGCCCTCCTAGGTAGCTCAGTCGGTAACGTGTTGGCTTGCTGAGCTCAAGTTCGCGAGTTCGATCCCGACCGAGGACGGCAGCAATGTGGGGGAGGTAAACATTGCTTCCAGCACCGTGTGTCGGAGATTTCCGGCGCACGTCAAAATAACCCCGGGTGGTTGAAATCATCCGCAGTCCTACCCTGCGGCACGTGTAGCATGTCGCCACACTGGACAGACAAACCTTACGTGTAACATCACGGCACCATTATTGACTATACCTCAACAGGAAGTATTCCTGTACCCTACAAAGAAGCTAGTAGTTCTCATCGGTTTCTTCACTGCTGACGTCATACTAATGTTCTGCACCTGTCCAAAGACTCAAAAAATGTCACAAAGTCATGTGCAACATGTGACAAATCTAGTGGTTCCACCTGTGGACTTGGCAGATTCGGTGGAGTGGGGATAGATGTATTCACTGGTCTACGTCATGTCCTTTCGAGTGTCTTTGTGTCAACATGTGAGGAATGAAAAAAAATTAACATCTGGGGACAGTCTCACCCCTATTCTGCATCTTCAGCAATGACACAGCTGTAGCTGGTAGAAGCAAGAAGGGAGGACAAAGCCACAGCCAGGAAAGCTGTCACCCCTGGCCAATATGGATCGTCATTTTTTACATACCTGCTTTCAGCTATTTTTGTCATGATAACTTCAGTGCCTGGATCACAAAAAAGAGTAATAAGAAGGAAATGCAGAGTATGTTGAGCATTCATCCTCTATACATTTCTTACATGCAGACTTCATAGTGGTCGTAGAGATAGTGCTGCAGTATGCATGGCCGAGCTCGAGTACAGTTGTTGTTTCCTGCAAAGTAGGGAAGCTCATGATTACAAAATATCTCTGGTTCTCAATTCTTGCAGTGCAGATCTAGATAATTGTTTTTTTTTTACTGTGTACTTTACAAACGGTGTCCGTCGACGTAGACAATGTGCCGGCAGCATCAGTGTTATCCGATGCAGTGACTTCTATGCACAAGTCTATGAAATCATTGCAGTCATGTTGAAACAGTTTGAAAACTATTTCAGAAGAGAAACTTTCAAAACATTATCAAATGATGCGATCTCTACATACTACGAAGCAGTCTGGGGCCACTTCAACAGTGGAATGTCCCTAAAATGAAATGTGTTCATGTTGACAATGTCCAGTAAGGAACAAGTAGGATAATATAAGTTCAATTTAACACGTCATCGTTATAATATAATTTATACACGTGTGACACCTGTACATACCTTAGAAGTTGTGTTGAGCTGGTCACCTCGGTGAACCAGAATAACTGGTGACTGAACTGCAGTTTGCTTCGGACGCCTGCTGCGGCATCTCCGTAGTCATCGGCAGCAAAATGAGCTCAGCACACACGACAGGACTGCTGTATCTAATAGCCAAGTGCTTGGAACCACATTCGTATTCGCGCACTGTCCTGTGGAATCTTATGGTAGAAAATGCCAGGCGTCGAAGATGAACAATTTTTGCATCTCTGGACACCACAGCGTACACTAGGCATATCTAGGTCTTTCGAATACGTGGCACAGCAGCGACAGACAAGTCACAGACTTTCACTTTGTGCTTCGGGCCAGGAATTTCCCTACACCCCCCCCTGGCATTTTTGCAACACCCCCCCCCCCTGAAATTTCTCAGGTGACCCCACCCGACTCGGCCACCAACACGTTCTGGTAGAGAGTCCGGCGCAGCGAATTACATCCTGTACTGTCAAACTTGGGCTGTAGGACCACAGTCATGCAGATGATCGTACCATGCATTTGTCCAATCTGTGTGCTAGGTATTCATTGAGCTTCGTGAGACAAGGTGCTAGTCTTTTTTCTTTGCCGGTCGTGTGATTATGCATCTTAATGTGGAAATGCCGTTCATAATGAATCTGTATTCTAATGTACTGTGTTCTAACGTAATGACATGTACAAATAAATCTGGAAAGCTGCGCAGAGGTGTCACCATTGTGCCACAATCCTTTCTGTGTCTAAGAAAAATTCCTTAAGTGGAACCTTCACCAAGCTTACCCCCCCCCCTTGAAAGCTCGGCACCCCCCAGCAGTGAATTTCTGGGGAAATCACTGCTTCGGGCAACCAACAAACACTCACGGCGTGGACAATAAACGCGATAACACAGACGGCCTTGCAGACGGCGCGTATCGTAGCTCGTAGCGGCGAAGTAGGTGAATGCTTTATTAATATCGAAACTATGGAAGTGAACGTCATTTTTAAAATGACGTTTAGCTGTAACGATAATGTGCGTCAACTTTACAAAACTAACTCTCACGTGGTACGGGTTGACCAATCCCTGAACGCCCTGGACCCGAAACCCAAGTTGCTCTTTTTTGCCGTTCGTTGTCAGCACCGTCCATGTTACGGCAACCTTCAAAATATTTATACGTAAAAATATGTCGAATAAACCTCTACCCGACAAACGTCATCATGGCGTTGGTAGACAGACCGAAACAGATCGGAAGGGGAAAGCTGGATTCCACGAATGAGCAATTGTTCGCTGAAAGAAAGTAGGACCGAAGGTCGCTTCCCTTTCAGAGACCATCGTAATGCTCTCAAGACCGTGGCTTTCAGGCGCGACCTTGTTCGCCACTAGCTTTGAACGTAGTTCAACTACACCAAACTCGTGGCGTTGTCGAACATTATGACGTCATTTGTTTACAAACAGGTAGAGATCTAACCTCTACCCGAGAAACGTCATCATGACGTGGTAGACACACCGAAACCAAAACAGATGGGAAGGGGAGGGCTGGGTTCCATGAATTGGGTCAATTGGGTCATGAATTGGGTCATGAAATGGGTCAATTGTTCGCTGCCTCCTATTGAAAGAAAAGTAGGACCAAAGGTCACGTCCTTTTCAGAGACCATCGTAATCCCCTCAAGACCGTGGTTTTCGGGCGCGACCTTGCTCGCCACTAGCCTTGAACGTAGTTCAACTCTACCAAACTCGTGGCGCAGTCAAACATTATGACGTCACTTGTTTAGAAATAGGTAGAGGTCTATTCTTTTCGAGCACACGAGCAATTGTGTGAGCCACGAATAACATGCGGCAACGGGTACAGTAAAAAAAAAGCTCTTTCCATAATTAATGAGAAAAACTTACAATCCTGAATATAACTAGTTACTGTAACTAGTTCCTGAAAAAGGTAACTAGTTAGATATGAAGCTTTTCTTTGAAATGTTACAGTTACTAGTTACTTCTAACTAAGTTAGTCCAAGAGTGTTTTTTTGTATATCAGTAGGTTTCCTCGTTCTCGGCATTTATTAATGCGTGAGCATTAGAGGCGGCGTTTCAAGGAAAATTATTGGTGTCCAACCGTGGTGAAAACGTGGAGAGAGAAGTACGCACCGTAACAGAGAAGGAGGGCAGTGGAGTGTTGAGAGTAAGGGGAAAAGGTCACGGAGCGGAAGCCAATATACGCGTGCCGCGGTGGGTGACGTCACGGAGAGGAGCACATCTGCGGAAGCGGTCTTGGCAGCGCGCCAGATAAGCAGGCGGGTCTGAACCTACAGGTGAGCAAGGCGCGTATGGGCTGAATTCAGGTACACAATCAACGGGAAACATTCCCATAGACTCCAATGGGGACGTTTTTCGGGCAGCAGCAGCGCAAAACACGACCCCTGTGGTTGCAAGACCAATTCTACGCATGCGCATTCGATGTGATTTTTGATAGGGCGGCTGGTATCATATTCGTCTGAGGACGCTGGTTTTCATGCGTATCCATCATGGTAGAGCGCGGTGGTGGTTCTGTGCCTTCCATTGATTATTCTACTGGTTTACGAGGAAGACGTCAGAAAGTAATAAACACATATATTCGAATGGAAACACTGTATTCATCAAGCTTATTCATAGGTATGCGAATATGATGTCACTACTTTTCTCGAAAACACTGCACAGGCGTTGCAAAAATTATATAGTTACCGTATTTTCCGGTGTATAACGCGCACCCCTAAAAACGGACCGAACTTGAAAAAAAGTACCTTGTATAACACGCACCGGTGCAAAACGCGCACCGCAATGTTGCTACAAGCTTCTGTACTGCCACTACTATACACAATCAACTAAGGCGGTGTATGATATATGCGTATGCTTTATATGAGACATATATAGTTTCGCGTCCATTCTCCATCACTCAATCTTTCTGAAATGCATTCAGGATTATTGACTGCCTAATAGCATCCCTAAGCAGCATAATTAATTTTTATGAAGTCCAGCGCCCTTTCGCCCGTTTTGTCCACTGTCCCTAAGAGATTTGGAAGCAACTCACCTGCACACCCTAGAAGAGGTTAGAATTCGCACATCACCGACCAGAAAAGGAACTCAGTAGGAATATATTTCCGTATATAACGCGCACCGTTAGAAAACGCGCAGTACCTCTTGAGAGCACTTTTTTACTGTATAACGCGCGCGTTACAGACCGGAAGATACGGTAACAGACACATCACAGGGTTTCTTCCCAACAAGCCTCTTCAGGAAGAGGCATGCTTTGTGACTCGCTTTCCAGTATCATGAAGGTTGCCTTTAAGGCGGTCTTTATATATTTGCACGGTTCCTTGGCATTTCAGTGTGGATTTCCGTTCGTACACAACGCATCCAGGAAAGCAATTTCAGTACTCTGCACCTCGGAGGACCAGAAAATAATCGCCTGAACGCCTCGGTGTGTGTGTGTCGTCCTTGTCCCTTCGCGTTCGCAATCATGTTCTGAAAATAATCGATCAAATGTGAATCGTGCAATTCCGGTTTCTGCACGTAATAACTACCTTCGCAGAAATACGAGTATTCTTATTTTACCATTGTGCTCTTGCTTGGCGTATATCCGGGTATCCGGAACTGGTTTCTATCACATCTGTGCAATACAAAATCGCACAAAATACAATCGCAAAAGCAGACTGAATGAAGAACGATCCGACCACCGTGAATGTCTGGACGAAACTGATTTCATTCCGAAGCGCGCAGAGTGCGCTAGAGCGCTGGGCGCATGGCAGTACGTCATTGCCGTTGCCACAGAGCACACCCCCTGAACTGTAATAGGTCACTCCATAGGAAATCCACTGGTTACGGTCTTCCGTGGTCGATCCCGGGTGTGGGGGGCGGAAAGCGTGCGGGAGGAAATGGGGGTTGTGGCAAACACTGCAGGGTTGAGGACGTGGGCAGGACGGAGGTGGTCGTTGGAGACCACTTCGTCGCGCCCGTTTAACCGAATGGTGGTGGTTTTGGGGAAACGACTGAGGACGAGGCGGGGGCCAGAGTATGGCGGCTGGAGCGACTTGCGAAGCCAGTCTGTCCTCAGGAAAACATGGGAAGATGATGACAGGTCTTTGGCAACGTAAGGATGACGTGGTTGCGTAGAACGTGTTGGAGAAGGGCGTAACTTTGCGAACGCCTCTTGGAGACGGGTGAGGTAGCCAAGTGAAAGCGACGCGGTGTCGTGCTGAGGGGAGCAGTAGAATTCCGCAGGAAGGCGTAAAGTTGTCGCGTTGACAAGTTCCGCTTAAGAACAACTCAACTCGGAGTGAACAGCTGTACGAATGCCGAGGATCTCGATGGGTAGGGCGCAGGTCTATGTGTTTGAGTTGGCGTGACACATCAAAGCGGCCTTGAGGGTACGGTGGAACCGTTCGACCAGGCGATTGGTAGCGGGACGGTAAGCAGTTGTCTGCAAACGAGAGAAGCAAAATATATTTGTAAGGGACGTGAACAGGCGTGATTCAAACTGCCGCCCGCGGTCGGTTATGACTTCTGAGAGGACACCAAAGCGACTGACCCACGTAGAGACAAACGCGGACGCGACGGATTCAGCTGTTGCATCAGCTAGAGGGATGGCTTCAGGCCAGCGTGTGAATCGGTCCACACATGTCAAGATGTAGCGCTTTCCGTCGGCCGGTGGTAAGGGCCCCACGATATCGATGTGGACCTTATCAAAACGGGGGTCAGGATGGAGAAAAACCGACAGAGGTGTGACGGTGTGGCGATGGATCGAGCGTCGGTATTCGTGCGCTGCCAAACGTAGCGTGCTGCGATGAGTCGCAACGTGCGTCGATTACCGGGGTGTGCGATATTGTGTAGCTGATCGAACAGAGGGTGACGGAGGTCGCGAGGGACGAAAGGGCGTGGGGCGTCGGCGGACGTGTCACAAGTAACTTGAAATGTGGCTCCAGGCAGCGCAACATCGTCGAATTTCAGTGATGATGACGAACGACGTAAGGTGATAAGTTCGGTGTCCGCTTGCTGGAGCCGCTCGAGAACATTCAAGGAAAAATCAAGGGAAGAGGAGAGGGACTCTATGCGGCTGAGAGCGTCGGCCGAAATGTTATTCGAACCTTTGATGTGGCGAGTATCTGGTGAATTCGGATAGAAAAGCGAGGTGACGAATCTCGCGGGGCGGGTACTTTGAGCTGGATCTTTCGAATGCAAATACTAGCGGCTTGTGGTCTGTCAGAAGTGTAAGGTGGCGGCCTTCCAGGGTGTGACGGAAGTACTTCACAGCCGAGTGCGCCGCTAGGAGCTCGCGTTGTATTTTGCTGTATTTTGCGCTGTTGATCTTCTTTGAGAAGCGAAAGAAACCGAGAGGGCGCCAATGGCCGGCGATTTTCTGCTGAAGAACAGCGCCGATAGCGTGACCAGAGGCGTCTACCACTAAAGACGTGGGGACGTCATGAACGGGGTGAGCGAGGAGCTCAGCGTTGGCAAGACTTGACTTCGCTATCTCAAAGGCGGTCTGTCGCTCCGAAATCTATGTAAACGGTCCTTCGGCCTGCCTGAGCACCTCTTCCAAAGGGCGAAGTATGGTGGCGCAGTGTGGTACGAAGCGTCGGTAATAACTGATCATGCCTAGAAATCGTCGGAGCTGGCGCAAAGACTGGGGTGGTGGGAAGTCCATGATAGCCTTGACTTTGGTGGGAAGGGGTTGAATGCCGTCGGCGTCAAGGTGATGTCCAAGGAATTCGAGTGCAGAACGTCCGAATTCGCATTTCTCCGAGTTGACGACAGTGCCATGCTCGTTCATGCGCTCAAACAGGAGGCACAGGTGGTCAAGGTGCTGTTCTTCGGATGAACTGGCCACGAGAATGTCGTCAACGTAAGCGAGAACGAAAGGCAACCTCCGTGTCACAGCATCAATAAAACGTTGAAATGTCTGCGCCGCATTGCGAAAGCCGAAGGGCATCCTGAGAACTCGAAGAGTCCGAATGGGGTGGTAATGGCGGTTTCCGGAACATCCTCAGCAGCCATGGGAATTTGGTGGGCACCATGCAAACTGGTCGCAAAATCCTTGATATGAGGAAGGGGGTACCGATCAGGTACCGTCATGACATTCAAGGCCCTGTATTCCCCGCAAGGTCGCCAATCGCCGGTCTTCTTAGGGACCATGTGGACCAATGGGCACGACCAGTTGCTGCTGGAAAGGCGGGCGATGCCAATGGCCAACATGTGCTGATATTCGGCGCGGGCAATGACGAGCTTCTCAGGTGCCAACCTGCGGGGTCGGGCAAAAGCTAGCTGACCATTGGTTTGAATGCGATGGACGACGTCGTGTTGGACGGGACGTGTCCAGTCAGGTGGGCAGGTGATATTAGGAAATTCTTCTAATAAGGTGACGTATGGAGGAGGACCATTGGGGGGTCTTACGCCCTTTGGAGAGTCGACGATAGAAGAGTGTCGGAGGATCAGACCATACACGGAAAGCTTGGTCGTGGAGTCTATGAGGCAGCACCGAGACGTGTCATTGATGAGACAGTAATGGTTCAGGAAATCTACGCCGATAATGACGCCGATAATGAGGTTGTGAGACGGTAGCGACAACGAACACCCATGGAAAGTCACGGCGTAAACCCAGGTCAAGGGTGAGCGATCGTTCGTAGAAAACTTGGATAGGAGACCAGTTTACGGCGGATAGGCGGTACCATGCAGGTCGCTTGCGATCGCTTGCAGTAGCGGGCAATACGCTGATCTGGGCCCCAGTGTCTATCAGGAAACGGAGTCCGCAGCACTTTGCACGCACAAAGAAAATGCGACCTGGGGCGGGAGATTGAGGATCGCTCGTCGCCGTTAGTGAACACCTCGGGCGTTTCCCGGCCACCCACATGGGTCGCAGCAGTGCTGTGCCGAGGCCCCAAACTTAGCGTGATACCAACAAGGTGGTAAGGAGGGTGGATCGCTGTTTTTCTGTCGCGAACATGGAGATGGTTGTCAGAGAACACGATGGTTTGAGCTGCTGCGTGATCTCCTGCGGTAACGGTTTGGAGGAGAAGGTGGTCGGCGATGAAGAAGTGCAGACACGACGACTTTGGACAGATTGCGTTTCTGCCGCGAGTGCAGAGAAGTCAGTCGGCTGAGGAAGTGCGGCAATGGTGGAGGGTGTTTGGGGATGCATCTGGTTCACCACAGGCTCTTGTTGATGTGGCTGAGGTGTGTGTGGAAGAGATGCCACGGAGGCGGTGGTCCCAGCCACCACGATAACTTTGCCTGCAAGGGCGGCGACAGCCTGAAAGCCAAGGTCTGAAGCAGTTGCCAGCACCATCTGTACTTGGCTCGGCAAGCGTTGTAGAAACAATTCTTTGAGTAG
The DNA here is from genome assembly GCF_037126465.1 of Ornithodoros turicata. NCBI lineage: Eukaryota > Metazoa > Arthropoda > Arachnida > Ixodida > Argasidae > Ornithodoros > Ornithodoros turicata. The sequence continues at coordinate 1,315,998 of NW_026999342.1, forward strand.
ACCACGGTCGAAGGTGGCGGCTCGAGAGCCGAGAAGGTTCTCCATGTGGCGAAGCATCTGAGACGGCCTGCGATCGGCTAGTTCTTCGGTGACCAATAGGAGCTAAAGTCTTTTGCGCTCCGATGCCATAGTCCGACTGATGACAGCGTCTTTGAGAGCTGAATAAGGCTGTGTCGCAGATGGCTGAAGGAGCAAGTCGGAAACTTCCAGGGTGACCTCCGGGGCAGAACGGAAATGACATGATGAAATTTGCGAAGTTCCGGAGTTATTCCCGCTATGCTGAATTGTGCCACGACTTGCACAAACCATAGCTGAGGTTGTTGAGCAAAGAAGGGCTGTAGACGGATGGCGAAATGGGCAGTGTTGCATACCTCCACGCTCCGCATTGCGAAGACGACGACGTTCCAGTCCCCTCTCACGCGATCTCATATTCTCAGTTCATCCCCTTCTTTTCTCTTCATCAGTAAACAGCTCATCCCATCTCATTGTACTGTCTTCTCTTCAACAAATGGTGCCGTGACCAGTATTCATCGAACTGACCGGATCAGAAAGGAAGACTGCAGTGCACTGAGCGACAGACGACCGAAGCTGTTCACTGACATGTAGAAACCTAGACTGCTAATCAAGAGAAGGTTCTGCGCGCACAAGTATCATCCGTGTTAAATGACATCGAACGGTGCATGAACGACGACGAACAGGACCCGAACGAATTTGAAGAGCGACTCGAACGTCTTACAAATCTTAACGCAATACTAACAGAAGTTGACAGGCAGATCGAGCTTCTACTTACCGAAGATGAATTTGAAGACGAATACAAGCAGAAGCTGGAATACCAACATCGAGTTGAAACTATCACGTTCCAAGCAGAGATAGTCCGGAAGTCAGAAGCGACGGCTACAAGAACGAATTGAGCTTATTCCGCAGCTATGACCATAGCAGCATATTTCCACACCGACTGCCGTGATCGAACATCCAGAGACACAAGTTACTCGGCGGCAAAAAACACCGAATGATCCGGCTGTCACATCGGTCGACGCTAATACACTGCAACGTCCTTACTCCACCGGCAACAGGATACACAAAACCTACTGCGACCACATCGAAGCACTGCATGTGAATCAGGTTCCAAAAGATATGGCGAACGACTCGATGGATCGTGTGATGAATGCCGATAACGTTGACATTTGTAATGAAAGGACGGTACACCGCGAACACTACTCCTGACCAGATGACTTCGAAGGGTCGCAGAAACAGAAAGCCAATAGTCAACGAATGCCCAAGGAATTACCGAACCAAACGAACACCGATGTTCTCACCATGGCTACGACAGGCCTCAGCATACCACGGAACAAAGACACCAACATTTTAACATCGAAAGACACTGGCGAAGAAAACCCGCATGAAGCGTGGCTACAAAACCGATCTACTGCACGATGGAGGGCATCCACTAGCCACAGACTGTTTAGACTTCAACAGAATGTTTGCAAAAGATATCCGCATCACGCATCAACTGGCATGATTTATTCGGCACACGTATTTGCTGCACTTACACCGCCAAGAGAAGTGGTGTGGCACCAAGGCGTGGGACCTCGACCGCCTTCGAACGTCTGCTCGCGTCAGCGCGTCAGCGAATTTTATTCTCTGGTCGCATGGCGGTACGTCATTGTCGTTGCCATACGCGCAACAATTCACGCACCCACTCAAGCACATTCATCAAAACTCATAATATTTCTACGGTTGCTTACTTTCATAAATACAGGTTGATACAAAGCGCACACTAACGCACCAGCTTCCACCTTCCGCTGCTTCCATACCACGTGTTCCATACCAAGGGTCAACGGTTCAAAGCTCGCGCTCAAAGTTTCGAAATGCTTGCCGGCGGTTGAGGGAATGTGACCACGTGACACACATTCTAAATGGAAGAGAATGAGTTTACTCAAAGAAACGTAGGCTCGCTCTTTGTCCAGTGTAGAAGTACACCTATTAACCCGTTTTTTTTTTTTTTTTCGTGATGAAGCAGTCTTGCGAAGTGATGGCGCCCCAATCGATACTACCGTGGCGACACACTTGGCGCGGCCGCGAAGCGCTCGCGGTGACTCGCCGTTGACACAATGGGGTGTGGACCGACTACGAGTTCCAGGATAAGTAGGCCTCAAAAGAAGACGAATTCTGAGCGAAGGCGAGCAGCTGCCGAAACCCAGGAACAACGCAAGCAACGTCAGGCAGCCGATGCTGCTGCTTGGCGCTGAAAGCGGGCGAACCAGATGAATGAAGAGCGAGAGCAACGTTTCAAAATACGCCGCTGGCGTGGAAGAAATCTTGTGCCGTTGTTGTGGCTGTGTAGTTAGTAACAGTTAGTGATAGTTAGGTGTTGATAGACGTGGCTAGGGGTGGATACTTGTGGTGGGTGGGTCGGCCGAATGCTCATGCATTCCCGTCGCAATAATTATATTAATCGTCCTTCAACTTTTTTTTTTCTGAAAATTTGCGTGTTTATCGGCATCACTTTGGTTTCGGAAAAGTTGGAAAAAAGTATTATTCGGTAGTAATATTTTTAACTAAAAATAAATGCCCTAATTGGGGTATTTATTCTATGTTACCGGAAAAAATAAGGGGTCTCCCTGCTGATGCAACGAGGAGTAAAGGGATAGCAATCGCTGAATTGCTAAGGAATCGCTGAGATAATTTTAAATTATGCGTAATGATTTGAAGATATGGGTCAAATGTAGGAGCACAACTGCAATCAGTTATGATGTAATGCTAGAGAGGACAACGCGCTGCGGGGTTTGGTGTGAAGAAATAAGATCCGCTTACCCGAGTTGTAGAATAAATATTTGTTTGTTTCTTCTTCGTCGTGTACACGGGTTCAGCATATGCACAGTAAAGTCTTACGAGTGTTGAGATATGCATTTCGAGAGCCATTTATTTTAATTATCTGAAACATTCACACGAAACCCATGGGGACGACAACAGGTGTAACTGGATTTACTTGCAGCGCGTAGACAGCGGCCCCCAACATGGCAAGTCCAAGAACAACCGTTCGTTCATGTCACCAGTTACACGCCACAACGAAGCAAGAAGTCCCCGTTCCCGCCTTGGCAGTCTCCGTTGCGAGATGTTATATAACGTAGCACTCAAATGCCCGCAGCTGCCTCGTGATAACCTCAGCAAGCAAACACGCTTGGAGCTACGAATTACTATCACTCCTAGCAGCGGGCGGGTTCTCAAGCGACCCTCCGCACGCGAGCTGTATAGGGAAAAAGGGAGGAGACACATTGAATACCCTGACATATACCGTTGAAATACCTGACTTTTCTGCGCCCACGGTTCCCGTAGCGCCACTATCGTCCGAGCTGTCTTTTCGGTGTAGAACAAAGGAATTTCCCAGGAGGTAGCCCAATAATGTAGCCCAGTCTTTAAAACCTTGAACCGGCAGCAGCAAGACGGAAACAAATAAAACATCATATTTCTGCCGACACTGCGGGCGTTACCGTGAGGATTAACGCCTAGAACCTGTAATACACACACAGGTACACCATTATGTTTTCGTCTGTCATGCCGACACGCTCTTTCGTGTTTGTAACATGGAGTTTTGAGAATCCGAGTTCAACACTTGCGCTGGTAATTGGCATGGCCAGGATGCTCAAAGTTGCACAGAAGTCATTTTAAACACCCTGTCTTCTTTCTGTAAAACAGTTAAGCAGGCCAGTAAAGTGCACCATGAAAAGTAATTCACACCACAGAGTCAAAATTATTGTGGAAATTCAATTTAAAGTGGGCCGCAAAAAAACGACCATGCGCGACACTGGTGGATAGCAGTACCATCATCTGACCTTGCGCTAACGTCATAATGTATGCGGTCGCTGACTGGTTCAGAGAAATGTCATCTGCTCCTCGGCTGTTCAAGGCTCTCAAGAGGCACTCCTCCCAGGGAACCTCTGGCGGGACAATGAAATCCTGCACGCGCACGGTCACCCTTTCAATCCCGAATCCCCCCTCCCCCCGAGGAAACAGGTTTACGCGCTACAAAAGGAAGAAGCCACCAAGACAAAAAGCAAAAGACAGGCGCTGGCCTCGACTAGAGCCACTAAACGGGGAGCAGAGTAGCGACACTGGGCCACGCCGGTGAGATACCATCTTGAGTCCTGCGCCGTTGCGTCGCCGAGCAATCGGGCGCCAATCTCCCCCTTCTCCGCCGGAGAACAGCGCGCCGTCGAGCCAGCTCGCAACAAAGGATACCGGTTTTGGATGGAGGGGACTCAACATGGACAGCGCGTTCTTGGAAGGAGAAACCACGTGACACGATTGGCCCAATCACAGACACCGAACGGCGGTTCCGGCGCGGAAGAGGACTGCGATACTCTGTACTCCTATTTAGTGACTCTAGTCTCGACTGACCAGTGAACGGGAAAGCGCTGACATTATGCCGTCATCGGTCGTCCTTCTCCTCCTCGTTCACCCCACACTCTTAAAAATGAACTTCACCACATAGCACGCTCCTAGCCAACCATCACCCCGAATGACAACGTTCTCGCCCCTGATTTGTTGAAAACGGGAGGAGGAACCTATTTTGTTCCCTTTATGCACGGCACAAAATAGGCTCCTCCTCCCGTTTTCAACAAATCAGGGGCGAGAACGTTGTCATTCGGGATGGTGGCTGGCTAGGAGCGTGCTATGTGGTGAAGTTCATTTTTAAGAGTGCACGGCACGTGTCGAGAGTGAACGCGCGGGGCATGTTTGTGTGCGTTCTTTTTTTTTGGAAAAAATTGCATACATCATAACCTTTTGTGTTATTGGCAAATTGACGCACAAACTTTCATTTGACGCCTTAAACTGAAAATATTTTGGATGGCCCTCTGTACTCCTTTAAGCACAAGCCGTAAAACTGAGATTAAATGGAAGGAAAGGACACATCTAGAATGAAACACAAAAATGCCACTGATCGCGCTCCGTGTCCAACCCTTGCAAACGGCTAACCAGCCAGGGTTCATAATGGTGTGAGGTCACCCTTCACTGAAAATACAAACAATGAAACGGGTCCCTCACCTAAAAATTACCAGACCAGACACGTTTTCAGAAAGGAAAGTGATCACTGGAATTTTCCTTTTTTCTTTCTTTTTTTCTGCCCTCTCACAGGAGAAAAGTATTGCTGCCACTTTGCAGCAATACCGATAGACTCCCTTAGCGTTCCCAACTTAAAGCTGTTTTCAGAATTTTTCGGAATATGCCGTTTTTCCTAAAAAGAATTTTCCGGGGACATTTTTCGGCAAACGCCGAAAACGATAAACCCGACTTGTAAGTGATACGCGTTCTCGTTACCGTTGCAAGTACCACTAAAGCATGCCCATATAAAGACAGAGCTTTAACGTGCAAGAGCCCAGCTACTGCATAGAACGTTCTCACGGTGATGAGAGGTACACGGAGAGGGCCTATGTGTTGTGTACCTCTCCCCGTCCTGTTTCAGTAGCGCTTTAAGACTATGATTTCTCGGGGTGTTTTGCGAGACTATTTGCATTTATAGCTGTGCAAAGTGCGATGCCTGTTGAAGCAGCAAAAAGTGAAGACTGCTGGGATATGGAAAGGACGATGCAGCTTCTTAGTGTGTTCTGTTCTTGTCTTCATCTTTTGCCCGTTCCAGGGCTGCAACCCGCCATGATTCGCTGCTTCGAACTATGTCTTATTAAACGTTTTATGATTTCTACACCTTAAGTGTATATCTGCTTCAATTACTACCGCAATGATTGTTCCAGTATCTTAACTTGTATCGCTTGTGTCATTCTCAATGATTGAATGCCAAGATCCTTCTTAGTGGACAATAACATCACAGATGCTGTAATTCCGAATCGCGCCTGTTCCTCGTGTGCTATCCTGTGAAACTATATTTTCAGTGCGCAGAATCTCACTACGTTTCATAGCCTGATCTGTGTTGAAACCCATGTTTTTCGTGATCGTGATTTGGCGAATTAGGTAAGTTATTGGCCTATGACGGCGATTTCGAAAGCAATTTTATGCGAAGTCTGTGAGAAAACGAGTCAGAAAATAATGCTACTGTTGATAAATTACCTTTAAATATTCCTTTGCACCCATATTTTGCTTGCTTAGTTGACTCGAGCAAACACCAACTGTCTTCCCTCCCACAGTCTTTAAAGGGACAGTCTGGACCCCAGATGTGAAATAAATACGCGTTATCAGATGATTCCTTACATATTTCCGAGCCATCATGCAAAATATTACGTTTGTATTCGCCTCCGAGAAGTTGCAATGCAATTTTCAACTTGCATCTTCTGCCCCCGACTGAAAGCCGCACTTCGAGCAGTCGTGAGGCCAGGAGCGTTCACATCCCGTCTTTCCGGCGTCTGCTTGCCTGGCTGTACTCCTCTCGGCGGGCTGTGTGTTGTGGTTTATGCGTTGCAGTTGATGGTTCCCGTATTCACAATACACATTCCTGCTTTTTATTAGCAGTGACTGGTTACTGCATATGTGACGGTGTTGAGGGATGAGGCACAGGTGTTGTTTGGTGCATCGTGTTGTTCGTGCAGAACGAAAACACAACGTGAGTGTCGTTTTTCGGGTTTGCGGAGACCGAACCCCTAAAACAGTTGCGAATAGCCAGTATTCATCGTCCTGGATAAAAGCTCCGTGCAGTACCAAAGCCTTTTGAAGAGACAAGTAAGTGTCGACCTCGTTCTCGTCAAAAATTTGGCCTACACAGCATAAACATTTGTCAGGTGGATCTCTCTGAGTTACAGTAGCAACACCTGCATAACAAAAGACATACGCTACATAGTTCGGAATAACATAAGTTATTAAACCAAATCGCCAATACCAACTGGGTCAAGTCTCAACTGAAAATCTCACTTTGCGCCTCAATCAAGCGCCGATTGTTGTTGTGTCGTCTTGTACAATTGTGACGTCAGGAACAACAGTGACGTCACCGAAAAACCGAAACCGGATATGGGTTAACCGTAGGATTTAATTCATTTTCTCTAAAACGGAGAAGTTTTCACCCTTGCTATTTTACGGGGATTATATACGTGTAGAGGACAATTGAATGCAGTCGCAATCCGAATACCCTCCGGAGGTCCGGACTGTCGCTTTAAAGTAAGCGGGGGAATAAATATCGTTGAAGAAGTTGCGCCTCAATAGGAACTCAATTGTGAACGGAAAAAGGATGTGTACATGACGTGTCTTGTGTCTAGCTTCGAAAACGAGGCGCAGCACGAGAAGTGCATGGCATACTTCATTTCACTTATTTGTTTTTATTCCTCAATCAATCAACTTCTTTCTTCCAGGATAGAAAATCCCGCGACGCTAACACAATCACCGTGGCGTCAGCTCACCTACGCTTACCTCGTCGGGTTGAATGCTTGGCTTCTAGTGTTCCCCAGTAGTTTGTGCTGTGATTGGACGATGGGCTCTGTGCCTCTTGTGACGTCGTTATCCGACGTCCGCAACCTGGCAACTCTAGTGACGTTTTGTATATGTGCACAGGCCGGTAGGGCGGCGCTTCGAATTGAAGATCGCTTCAGGGTGCCTTTAGTCATGGTAAGAGATTACCTTTCCCCAACCCTGGTTTTAAATTCCTCCCCTATAGGCAGTACATGTTACTTTTTTTCCCCCTTCGCTAAAGAGTGTGAAATGTAACAAAAAAGCACGTGAAAGTGGTTCAGAAATCAGGGCCACAATTATGAATTCGCATAGCAAGCGTTATTATATACAGGGTGTTTCAAAAAACGTGTCATTGGGACTTGATAAAAAAACGGGGCGACGGAAAAATACGGGGTAAACGGCACTTGTGTGGCAACTGAATTTGCCATCTCACTCTTAAAAAAGAACTTCACCGCATAGCACGCTCTTAGCCAACCATCATCTTGAATGATATCGTTATCTGCCCTGATTTGTTGAAAACGGGAGGCGTACGCCTTTTCTGTGACACTTATGCGGTTCATAATTGTCACAGAAAAGGCGTACGCCTTCCGTTTTCAACAAATCGGGGCAGATAACGATATCATTCAAGATGATGGTTGGCTAGGAGCTTGCTATGCGGTGAAGTTCATTTTTAAGAGTGTCTTGCAAAAATATTTTCGTCTGATTTTAATTAAAAGAAATTGAATTTCTTTAATTGAACTCCAAAATTTCCCAAGGCAACCTAACGTTTTTTTTTGTTTGTTTTTTTACAGAATTAGAGAGCCCGTAGCGAACTTAGTCAGATCCACCAAGAAATCCGCTCGATATTGCAAAGGGAACTGCCCAAAAAAAGTCCCGAAGTTGAGGCTTGAGAGTTTCGGGTATTGAACAGCGCACCTAATCAGTCGCAAAGGTGCGCGGAGGGCAGGCATGTTCCTGCCCCATGAAGCTAGAACACTTTATCTCCGGACCGGCGTGCAGCACAAGACGCGCTGCTAACAAGGCGGGTGACATTCCACCATACGTTGATAAGCGGCAAACAAAAATGATTCCGCCCCTTTTTTCCCGCACTGTTTTTTTTTTCCCGACCTTCTATCTTTCATGGGGGCAGGAGCAAGTCCTCCTCTCCACGAACCTTTGCGTCTGATTTCGAGCACCGTTGAATACCCGAAACTTTGAAGCCTCAATTTCGGGACTTTTTTTGGGCAGTTCCATTTGCAATATCGAGCGGATTTTTTGGTGGATCTGACTAAGTTCGCTACGTGCTCCCTAATTTTGTAAAAAAAAAAAAAACGTTAGGTTGACTTGGGAAATTTTGGAGTTCAATTAAAGAAATTCAATTTATTTTAATTAAAATAAAATGAAAATATTTTTGCAAGATGACAAATTCAGTTGTCACACAAATGCCATTTACCCCGTATTTTTCCGTCGCCCCGTTTTTTTATAAAGTCCGAATGACACGTTTTTTGAAACACCCTGTATATATCCTTATAAGTCCCAATAAGTACTACACCAAAAGTATCACCTGTTTGTAACTCAAGTAGCAGAAAAGTACCGGTCGTTTTTTTTATTGCTCTCTTTAACTAAAATTTATTGACACGTTACAAGAGACACCCTGTATATACAGGGTGGTCCACCAACCATGATAGAAATTCATAGTAAAAAACGTAGGCCCCGGAGAGACATGCGGTCAAGGGATTTTTTTCTGCCAATAACTTTTGCCACATATTGGTAACATTTTTATTTCATTTCAATTGACGGAAAGTTAATTTCTTGAATTGAACTCCGAAATTTCCAGAGGCAACCTAACGTTTTCTTTGCGGAAATGGGTTCCCCGTGGTCATTTTACTCAGTAGAGCACATAATCCCACTCGTAATGCAATGGCAATTGGTGAAATAAATTCGCCGAAAATCCCTGGAAATGAGCCCTCGGCTCCGCCTCTTTTTTGACAGCTCGTAGTTTGAGCCTAAAGCTGCGAAGAAAGGAGGTTACATTGAGACGCCACACGAGGGGGAAAGGGTTACAAGCCTTACCCACGGAACTAACACGCGCGATGAGTTCGGGAATCAGAGCTACCTTATCAAAAATGAGGTCGCCCGACGGCTAGTAACCTCTTCCCCCCTCGTGTGGCCGGTCAATGTAACCTCCTTTGTTCGCAGCTTTGCGCTCACACTACGAGCCGTCAAAAAAGAGGCGGAGCCAAGGGCTCATTTCCACGGATTTTCGGCGAATTTATTTCGGCAATTGCCATTGCATTACGAGTGGGATTATGTGCTATACTGAGAAAGATGACCACGGGGAACCCATTTCCGCAAAGAAAACGTTAGGTTGCCTTGGGAAATTTCGGAGCTTAGTTCAAGAAATTAACTTTCCGTCAATTGAAATGAAATAAAAATGTTACCAATATGTGGCAAAAGTTATTGGCAGAAAAAAAATCCCTTGACCTCATATCTCTGCGGGGCCTACGTTGCGGGGCCTAAGTTTAATTATGTAAATTTTTGCGAAGTGAACTCGGAAATTTGCCAAGTAAAGGTCACTTTTTTTACCCCACAACATGAAGAGCGTGCCGAATTTACTCAAATTCATGATAATTGACAGTGATATTGAGGATCTATCCTATCGAGAAAAATAACCGAACATCATGCTTCTCGGGGCACTTCAGTATATAGAACGCGCGATGACTTTTTGAACGCAATCGCTGTCAGTCCAACGAAAGGAGGTTGGAAACCCAGCCCACAGAGTGATAGTAGAAAAAGTGACAGTCCCTGAAATCGGGAGAGGGAAGGTATGGTCCCAGCCGAAGCCGAGCGCGATAAGTTGTGTCTGTGTTATCTCTTTCTATCATGCCGGTGCACTCTTAGAAATGAACTTCCCTGCATAGCACGCTCCTAGCCAACCATCATCCCGAATGACAACGTTCTTGCCCCTGATTTGTTGAAAACGGGAGGAGGAGCCTATTTTGTGGCCACCTTGCATGCCACATGCTTGTGGCCACATGCATGGCACAAAATAGGCTCCTCCTCCCGTTTTCAACAAATCTAGGGCGAGAACGTTGTCATACGGGGTGATGGTTGGCTAGGAGCGTGCAATGCGGTGAAGTTCATTTTTAAGAGTGTGTGGGCTGGGTTTCCAAACTGTATATGTTTCAAATTGACGTGCTGCAAACTTCACGCGACGACAAGTAAACACCGTGATGTTAGGCTGAAATTTCAAATAAACGTTGCGATTGGCCTTCGCGCGCGAGATCGTGAAGAATCACGGGCCAAGTGATGTACGTATTTAACGCGCAGATATTGCCAATTTTAAGGTCAGTGCCAGGGAACTACCCCAAAGCGCCTAGAACTCATTAGGCACTCAGCGGTGTTATTTCGTGAGCAATATTACGTACTTGTGTTTGAAGCATTGATAATGGCAACGCTTTCAAACGAATATGATATTTCTTTCGGATTGGCACTGATCCCCGGAGGCTTGGTTCCTTATTGATGGAAGCGCCGAAAACACAATTTCGCCGTTCGTAAATTTGTCCTGTTGAAAAAGGAATAGAAGTTTAACTGCGATTTGGACTGCTAATAGCACCATCTATCCGCAGAGCTTAGGTAAAAACAACTACATACAAAAAACATTATATGCAGTGGTACACATAATATTCACTGGAAAGCACTGTAAAACGTCCCTACACTATGAAAACTGAACTTCACCACATAGCACGCTCTGCGCCAACCATTGCCACGAATGATAGGGTTCTCGCTTCTGATTCGAGGAGTGAGGGAGGCGTGTACGGCTTTTTTTTTTTTTTAGTTATCATATATCCAAACTCACACAAAAAGGTGTACTCCCTCATCTCTCTTCGAGTCAGAAGCGATAACCCTATCATTCGTTGCAATGGTTGGCGCAGAGCGTGCTATGCTGTGTAATAAAAGCATTGCAACGTATCTGAAAAGCAATTCATTTTATGTCTCCGGCGTTCCTCCTTGTCAGTTACATAATTACATGAGAGATGCAAAGCCTCTTGATAAGTAATCATTTCTAACGGCACGTACATAAAATATTCACTGTTCAGTGGCTCACATCATGTAATCCTCCAGGCGCTGTCCATGCTGGTGATTCCCTACCTTCCAGCTTCGAATGTTTTCTTCACCGTCGGTTTCGTCGTAGCTGAGAGAGTCCTCTACTTGCCTAGCATGGGATTCTGCCTCCTCGTTGCGTTAGGATTTGCGCGACTTTGCCGCAACCAGTAAGTACACAAAATACTTGATATTTCAACTCTCTTGTCTTTCAAACAATGAAGGCTGAAGCTTTCTACGTAACAGGGCACTTTGCTCACGTTCTGCCTGTTATATTTATCAAAAAAAAAAAGAAACACGAGCCAAGTTCTGACCGCAGCAGCACGATAGCCGAATAAAGCAGAAGCAACAGCGAGGGCACTTAAATGTTCGATTATGAAAACGTGGTCAGGAATGGTTTCGGAATGTTAGTAATGTAATGTTACAGATCGCGCGTCCCATTATATGTATTGTGCTTCTTCTGTGCCGGATGTTCAGCGAGAAAGTGCCTTTTCGCACCCATGTGGGAAGAGGTGACAGCGATAATTGAATCGTTCAAGCGCAATAAGGTAGAGATGTGGCTCACGGTTGTTGATGTTGTTGATATCGAGGAAGAAAAATTCGTCACACGACAAATGCGCGCGCCAGCCAATGCGCGTTCGGCTGCTTGTTCGCTCGATCTTCTAAGCCGTTCGCGTGCTGCAGCGGCGCGCCGAGCTCGGATGTTGGAGTCAATGAAGCGCTGAAACGTCTGGGCGCCGTTTCTTACCCGAATGGCATACGCAGAACCTCGAAGAGCCCGAAAGGCGAATACGATGGTAGTCTTCGGGGTATCCTTTTCGGCCATAGGTATCTGGTGGTAGGCGCGAACGAGGTCGATCTTCGAGAAGATGGTGGCGTTTTCGAGGTGGGCTGCGAAATCAAGGATGTGCGGCACAGGATAGCGATCTGGAAGAGCGCGGTAGTCGCCGCAGGGGCGCCAGTCGCCGGTTTTCTTGGGCACCATATTGCGCGGTGAAGCCCAGCTGCTGCTGGATGGGCGGATGATTCCAAGCATGCGCTCGAATTCCGCCTTTGCGATGGTGTAATTTTCGGGGACGAAACGGTGCAGGCGAAAGTGGACTGGCGGGCCGCGAGTAATGACATGATGGACGACATCATGCTTGACAGGGCGTGTCCAGTCCGGTGGCTTGGTGAGTTCCGGAAAGTCTTCGAGAATCGCCGAATCGCCGACTGAGGCGCACAGTATGAAAGGGTGTGGCCGCTTGGTACAGGGCTTCGTACAGACGTGTAGAAGAATCGAGAAGGCGCTTCCGGGAGATGTCGACGAGCAATTGAAAGTGAGTGAGAAAATCGGCGCCGATAATAGCCTGGAAAACGTCGGCGACGTGAAACAGCCAACGGAAATCCCTGCGGAGACCGTGGTTGAGGGTCAAGGACTGCTGGCCATAAAAGGAATGGTCGAAGCATTCGCAGTCATCAGTAATAAAGCAAGGCTCACGGCGGCGATGGAGTTTAGTCGCAGGTAGGACGCTCACATCGGCACCGGTGTCAACGAGAAAGCGTCAGCCAGAAACACGGCATATGACGTAGAAGAGGTGACTTTCCGTAGAGCCCTGTCCATCCGTCGCCATTAATGACTGGGCGGGGCATCTCCCGTCCACGAGTACGTTTGCAAGCAATGCTGGGCCTCGCTACCGAAATGCTGATGGTACCAGCACATGGCGGTGAACTGGGGAATTGGGGAGCGACGGCCCCGAGCAAAAAGATAACGTCGGCGGTAGCGGCGTAGAGTTGGAGAGCGGCTGCGTGTGGTGAGCGCCGCGACAAGTTGAGTGAGGTGACCAGCTACGTGAGGGTTCCTATGGTGGACATGCAAGCCGAAAGATCTTGAGGAGATGATGGAGAAGGTGCAGGAGGAGCTGAAGTGGGAGGGCAAAATGTCTACGTTCATGACATAGGGTAAGGCGACCTCCATTACAGCGTCAGCAAGGGTGGCGCGTCCGTGGAAAGATTCGAGGCTGCGGCGAGGACCATTTGCGCGTTCCGCGGAAGCCGTTGCAGGAATAGCTCCTGAGTAAAACCGTCACTTGCTGAGGCGGTCCCGTCGCCGAGCAATTGCTTTAACGCCGCAACAGCCGCGTAGGGCTTCAGTCCCTGAGCTCTTCAGAAGAAAGAAGCTGTTGCAGGCGGGAGCGGTCGCAAGAGGCTTTCGCTGGAGCAGTTCTGACTTGAGCTTGTTGTACGGAGCATCTAAAGGAGCAGAAGCGATGATGTCATGCACCTCTCCAGCGGCATATGGAGAGAGCGCGGAGATATGCCATGATATAATTTGGTAGCCTGCGCTGTAATGCCCGACAGATGGAACTGAACTTCAGCTTGGACGAACCAAGTGGCCGGGTTCCCATCCCAAAAAGCGGGCAGCCTGAAGCTGACGGCGGAGATGGCGGCGGGACGCCGAACCGGGCTGAAGGAACCGACTTAGGGGACGGGTTGGGCGTTCAGTCTCTCGTGGTCATAGTGGTGTAGCTGGTGTATGGCCGCCATCTTTTTCCTTTTTGCCCATTCCACGCCCTCTAAAACGTATTTGCAACAACTGGCTCAACCTAAAGAACACTGTAAGGCGCTTCAGCTAACCAGCCTTCAATGACATTGACAAGGAAGTCGATGTTGAAGGAGCATCATTTAGTGCACTGTATAATTGCTATGCGCTTGAGAGGAACAACCTAAAAAAAGCATGCTCTTGAACGGACATTCAAGGCTCTCAACTGGCAAACATTGAGCAACAGAATGTGAAGCTTGCGGTTAAGATTTCCAGTCCCTTTGTAGCCGAAACACACGTTACGTTATCAATGCTGCTCAACATACGTTATCAATGCTGCTCTCTATGCATCGTAACTCAACAAGTTGTGCATAAGCAAAATACAACAATCAGAAAGCCCTCTCCTAGAATAATGAAAAAGGGACATTCAGCGTCATTGCTCAATACATTCCGGAGGAAGAAGACAGCTGTACAAGAAATCAAGGACTCCGGTAGTTGCCGAACTGAGTTTAATGTAAACAACAAAATGGAAGAGAAGCTTGGTGAAGCGAGGTCACGCGGATGAACCTTTATAATTCTTCCTTAACACTCCCCACGCAAACAAAGTGATGTACAATGAAGTTTCAGCTTCGAGTCTGTACAATAGCTGAATTGGTCTTGTTCCCATTGGACAGCTTGATTTCGCTTGCAGGAGCGCACCTTCTTGTCAGGGCTGGTGCGTACCTCTTTGATTCGTCCAAGAGAACACGATATTCGCGAATAATTTCCCTTGGAGACAAGTACGACACCTCCAACTTTCACACTGTCTGAAGGTCGAGGTGAACAGATATTGGCGGACCACAAAACTAATATGTATTCCTTTGTCCACTTCTTCCAAAATAGCGTGGTCATGCTCTCTCGATAAACCCAACGTCTTCGTATACCTTCCGAAGTTGACGTGTCCTCTGTTGTTACGTTGTCCGGAGGAAGAGCTGTGAGCCTTTTCCCTACAAGGAAGTGAGCAGGGGTGAGGACTTCTACGTCGTCTGGATCTTCCGAAATGTAAGTAAGTGGCCGCGAGTTGATGATCGCCTCGAGTTCTGCGGTAATGGTTATGAGCTCTTCATACTCCAGGGTACTTTTGCCCAAGATCTTGCGTAGGCGGGTCTTTACGCTGTGTACGAGCCTCTCCCAGAAGCCTCCCCACCAGGCCACTGGTGACGTCACTGACCGTATTTTCGTGACTCTGTTTGCCACAAACGGTTTCCAGGCTTTTGGAGAGCCGCCGATTCAAAGCAACGTGATTTCCGAGTCGGCCCGTAGAGGTGCCCGTGACTCGGGAAGGGAGAGGGCACCCGCTACAAATTTTAAGAGGCGAGAAGCTATAAGTGCACCCATTAGTTCGAGTCTTGGTAGTGATGTCTGCTTCACGGGAGCCCCCCTGGACTTCGCCAGTAGAAATGTTGCACGTGAATGTCCGTCGGCGAACTCGGCGCCATAAGCTTGTGTGCTGGCATCACTGAATACGTGGAAGCTGTTGTTTGGTTCAGAAAAAGTCGTGAAACGAACCGACCTTTGTGGCAACGCAATACGCGATAATGTTTGAGCTTCCTCACACCATGTATGCCATATATGCAACAAGTCCACCGGCAGCCTCTCGTCCCAACCTAACCTTGCAAACCATAGGCGTTGGAGCAGTATCTGCAGTCACCACAAATGGGGCAACATGGCCAAAAGGGTCATACACACGTGCCACAGCTTGGAGTACACAGCGCTTAGTGTCTGAGCATTTGTCCGGAACCTCACAAAGAGACTTCATGCTATATTGAATTTTATCTGAAGTCATGTCCCAACAAAGTCCAAGAAATTTGCTTGTGGTAGCTTTTGCAGCGGCTGTGCCTTCTGCTTCGAACATTGTTTGTAGCATAGAGCTATTACTAGTCCACTTCCCCAACTTGATGCCTGCTTCATGAAGAACGTCTTTAGCCAGACGATGCAAAGCTGTTGCTTCATCAGTAGTGTAGGCCCCCACAACTAAGTCATCAACATAAAATCTACTTGAAAGCAACGCTGCTGCCTCAGGACAGACTACCGCTGCGGACTGTAAGTGATGTCATAAAGTTGCAGCCAGCAGGAACGGGCTGGGTTTTGCACCAAAAGGAACGCGTGTCATTCGCCGATTCTGTACATGTGGTAACGGTTCGTCACACTTTGGAGTTGTCGTGTAACAAAGGAAACGTAAGGAATCATGGTCCAATTCGTCCAAAACGATTTGCAGAAAGGCTTTCTCGACGTCTGCTGTAAGCGCTACTGCGTAAGTGCAACGCAGAAGAAGCTCAAGCACGTCCGGGTTCAAGTTAGGTCCGCACTGCAGGGCTTCGTTAAGGGACACACAACCAGGGCTTTTGATGAAGCATCAAAAACAATCCGCACCTTGGTGGTCTCACGACCCCGTGAGATCGCGTGTCCATTTTTTTAGATATGCGCGTATAGTCTGGTCATACTTCTGTATTAAAGCGGGATCCGGAAGCAACTTCTTCGTGATATTCCTGAGCCGTTGAGTCGCCAGTGCCTTGTTTTCACCCAGCACAGGAAGCTTCTCCAAATTCCAGGGCAGGCGAACTACATATCTCCCGTCTTCCAGCTTGGCGGTAAAGCGAAATTCTCGAAGAACTGTGTCATCCTCCAAGTGAACATGAGAGAACTGATGTTCTGAGACTGAAACAACATAGAAAGGACAAATACATACCATCCACCATCTGTCATCAACTCCAAGTGAAGTTGTTCACGGTTTAGGATGCTTAGATGTTCAAGATCCCAAAAACGCTTGTAGTTGCGTGTCTTCACTGGAGATTCCCGACTGCACACCAATCTGCATGACTCCAATTTCACTTCCTGGCCTTACTTTGCATTCCTTTAAATTGTCTGTATCGGTGCCTTGAACGACCCAGCCGTCTTTGCTGCAACTAACTCCTGTGAGTGGCGAACAGTTGCTCCCGCGTAACAATTTCCCAATAATAGTCCGATCCGATAAGGAGAGAGATCTCGCAATCTGGCGTCAAGCGTTCGTCAGCGACGTCGAGGCCCATTGTCCTGTAGCGCGATCCAAGGAGGGACAACCGGAAGCCTCGGAAGGTCAAACGAAAATAGATTTATTCGCAGCGCACGGGGACCGTGCTAAGCTCGGTGCGCGGCGATGACGATGATGCTACATAGCCCCCCCCCCCCCCCCCGCTGGAGGAGACTTATAGTCTCCAAGTGACTGTCTTGGGTGATGGGCTGGACGGGGGATGTGAAAGTGGAGAGAAGCTTGCCAAGGCTTCAGTAGAGACGTCCGGATTCAAAACATGGGCCGGCTTTAGTCTGTCGTTAGAGACAGTCTCCTCTCTGCCGTTGACCTTGATGATCGAGGTCTTGGGGGTTCTTGAGAGAACGGGATGAGGCCCAGTGTATGGCGGTTGCAGAGACCTGCGTACGGCGTCGGTCCGCAGAAACACGTGGGAGGAGTTCATGAGATCGGGGCTGACGTAGGGAGACTGGCTGTGCCGCTCGCGAGGCGGGGAAGGTCGAAGGCAGCGGAAGGCTTGCTGAAGCTTAACGAGGTAGGCTGCCGAGTCACCTGGGGAAAGCGTGGTCTGGGAAGCGTAGAAGTCCGACGGCAAGCGAAGCGTGGTGCCATAGACTAATTCGGCGGGGGAACAATTGAGTTCGGCATGCAGGGCCGTGCGGATGCCTAGAAGCACGACCGGAAGAGAAGAAACCCATTCGGCTGTGTTTCCAATGCACATGAGGGCGGCCTGCAGGGTGCGATGGAAGCGTTCTACAAGGCCGTTAGTTGCCGGATGGTAGGATGTCGTCCGGAGACGCGAGCAGCCTAGGAGCTTCGTGAGAGCGTGAAAAAGGGCGGACTCGAATTGTCTTCCCCTGTCGGTGACGATCTCCGAGGGAACGCCGAAACGGCATATCCATGTGCTGACGAAGGCAGCAGCCACCGAGTGGGCGGTCATGTCGACAAGGGGAACGGCCTCCGACCACCGCGTAAAGCGGTCGACGCATGTCAAGATGTACCGTTTCCCTTCGCAGTGTGGCAGGGGGCCGACAATGTCGACATGTACCGTGTCGAAGCGGGCGTCGGGAGGAAGGAAGCGGGACAGAGGTGTGACGGTGTGGCGGTGGATCTTGCAGCGTTGACAGGCCTGGCAGGCCTGAGTCCAGAGCCGAATGTCCTTGGTGATACCGGGCCAGACGTATCTTGCGGAGACAAGCTTGACAGTACGCCTGACACCAAGGTGGGCAAGGTTATGAATGCTGTCAAAAAGCGCCCGACGAAGGCTTACTGGAACGAACGGTCTAGGGGTGCCGGACGGGGTGTCGCAGATGACGGGTGAGGTAGTACCGGGCAGCAGCACGTCTTGCAAAATCAACGCAGACGGGGAGCGTCGAAGGACTTCGAGCTCATTGTCTGTTTGCTGGAGCTGTGCTAGTCGGTCGAGGGAAAAGTCCTGGGATGACTGAATGACAGCGAGACGGCTGAGTACGTCCGCGGGAACGTTGTCGGGTCCCTTGATGTGGATTATGTCCGAACAGAATTCTGACAGAAATGCCAGGTGCCTGATTTCTCGTGGCGAGTAGCGGCAACTGGACTTTCGGAAGGCGCCTGCCAGCGGCTTGTGGTCCGTAAGCAACGTGAAATGTCGGCCTTCCAAAAGGTGGCGAAAGTGGCGCACGGACATGTAAGCTGCCATTCCCTCCTTCCCTCCTCAGATTCCCTCAGATTCCCTCCTTCCACCAGTGAAGACGGTAGGAAAAGTTGTGAAGGGCATGCGTCACATTGGAGGTGGGGCATGCGACTTGATAGTGAAGTCAAGGGCTGCCGCTGAAAGGCTGAAAGCCCTTGGTTCACTTACAGTGAAGGGCAGCGTGATTGAGTTGGTCTCGCTCGAGTCCAACTTGGTCACGGTCACGGTTATTTCGGTACCGGACCCCATTCCCGATACCGCGGTAGAGACTGCACTCACGGGATATGGGCCAGTCACTAGGGTGAGCCGTGAGACATTCCTTCAGAAGGAATTGGAAGGAATCGAAACAGGGAAGCGTCGTACTGTACTGAAGGTACTGTACTTGACCTGGGTGTCAGTAAGCTTCTTAGAGAAAAAGGCTATTGAGCGCCAGAAGCCAGAGATATGCTGCTGGAGAACTGATCCGACGGCCTGGTTGGAGGCGTCAACCATTAAGGTTGTCGGGGCGTCATGGGCAGGGTGGGCCAGCAGGCTAGCGTTGGCGAGGTTTGACTTCGCTTGGTCGAAGGCATACTGACTTAGGGTGGAGACACAGTGAGGAATAAACCTCCTGTAGAAATTAATGAGTCCCAGGAAGCTGCGGAGTTTACGGATGGTGTCGGGGCGAGGAAAATCTAGGATGGCTTGCACCTTGCTCGGAAGAGGTCTGATGCCGCTAGCGACGAGGAGGTGGCCAAGAAATTCAAGAGAGGGGCTGCCGAATTCGCATTTCTCTGCGTTGATGACGATGCCGTGGTGAGCGAGCCTCTCGAAAAGTAGGCGAAGGTGCCGGAGGTGCTCTTCGGCGGAGGAGCTGGCCACGAGTATGTCGTCAACGTACGCGAAAATGAATGGTAAGCCCCTGGTCACAGAATCAATAAACCTTTGGAAGGTCTGTGCAGCGTTGCGGAGTGCAAAGGGCATCCTGAGGGACTCGAACAGGCCGAAGGGGGTGGTAATGGCAGTCTCCGGAACGTCCTCAGGAGCCATGGGAATCTGGTGGTACGCCTTCCGCAGGTCGATTTTTGAAAAGATGGTGGCCCCATGCAAACCAGCCGTAAAGTCATGGATGTTAGGCAGGGGGTAGCGGTCTGGAACGGTCTTTACGTTTAAAGCCCTGTAATCTCCGCATGGTCTCCAGTCCCCAGTTTTCTTGGGAACGATGTGGAGGGCCGATGACCAGCTGCTGTCAGATGGACGAGCAATGCCGATTTCCAGCATATGCTCGAACTCCTGGCGGGCGATGACAAGTTTTTCGGGACCGAGACGGCGAGGCTTGGCATGGGTGGGATGTCCGGTGGTAGTTATACGGTGTACCACGTCGTGTTGCACCGGGCGAATCCAGTCGGGAGGTTGGTTGAGGCTAGGGAACTCTGCAAGCAGGGCTCCGTAGTCACAACTCGGATTGGCAGGTTTCAGGCCGAGAAGACCATGGCGTGGGGAGATACGCGTCGACGAAATGCCGGCCACAGACAGGTTGGTAGTAGAGTCGACAAGCCGACGGTGGAAGGTGTCAACGGCGAGACGGTAGTGGCTTAAAAAGGCCACGGCGAGAATGGGGTGCGTAACGGCGGCCACGAGGAAAATCCACCGGAATTGACGGCGTAAGCCCACGTCTAGTGCCAACGATCTTTCCGCGTAAACGAGGATAGAGGTGCCGTGCACAGCGGAGAGGTGGTGCATGGCAGGTCTTTGTTTGTCTGCAGCGCTAGCTGGCAACACGCTGACTTGGGCGCCGGTGTCCACCAGGAACCGGAAGCCGTGAGATTTGCAGGCAATGAAGAAAAGGCGACCTGGGTGAGTGTTCCGGGGATCACTAGTCGCCGTTAGTGATCCTCTCTGCTGTTTCCCGGCCAGCCGCAAGGGCTGGCGCAGTTGCGAGCCGCGGCGCCGAACTTGGCGTGGTAGAAGCAAGGCGGAAGGCAAACGGCTGGAGGTCGGCTGGGTGAAGGGGTCAAGCTGCGCCGTCGGGGGGTGGCCGACGGGATCGAGGTCGGCGACGGGGGCGCCGGCTCGACAAGGTTGAAGCGACTACGTCAGATAACCGTCGAATTTCTTCAGTGAGCGTGGTCAACTGAGAGGAAGAGGGCTGAGCGGTGGCTGGGTCTTGAGAGGGTGTCAGAGCAGCTACCGGAGCTGTAGAAGCCGAGATGGTGGGAGAACTCACTTCAAGAACCTTGTCGGCAAGCTTGGCCAGTGCTGCGATATCCAGGTCAGAGGCGGTGGCCAGAACAACCTGTACCTGGCTGGGAAGGCGTTTAAGGAACAATTCCCTCAACAGAACCCGATCGAAGGTCGCGGCGCGCGAGCCGAGGAGGTTCTCCATATGCCGAAGCATCTGGGAATGTCTTCGGTCGCCGAGCTCTTGTGCGTCGAGCAGGAGCTGTAGCCGCTTGCGCTCGGAAGCCATTGTGCGTTCAACGAGCGCTGTCTTGAGAGTGGTATAGGGCTCGGTGGGTGAAGGGTGAAGGAGCAAGTCAGAGACTTTCAGCGAGATGTCCGGAGGTAGAATGGAAATGACATGATAATACTTCCGCGTCTCAGTAGTGATGCCTGCGAGGGCAAACTGCGCTTCAGCTTGCACAAACCAAAGCTGGGGTTGCTGGCTGAAAAATGGCGGCAGGCGAACAGCAAAATGGCCGACCTGAAACTGGGCAGCAAAGGCAGGGGCGGCCTGTTCCACGGCCCCGGGCGGTGCAGGGAAGCGGGGCGCGTCGCCGGTTGCAGAAGGCTGCATCGTAGCAAAGGCCGGGTCACCAGTGTAGCGCGATCCAAGGAGGGACAACCGGAAGCCTCGGAAGGTCAAACGAAAAGAGATTTATTCGCAGCGCACGGGGACCGTGCTAAACTCGGTGCGCGGCGATGACGATGATGCTACAGTCCTAAGTTCACTTGACAAATCGTTATGCAGCGTCGGAATCGTGTTTGAGCATATCTCGTCGTGTTCGATTGCTTCGATCGTCGTACTGTGTAGCAAATACTGACTGTGTAGCGTAACCTGAACTCAGCGGTATGTAGTGCAGCTTGGAACGTAGTTCCCGAGGTTGTGAATCTGCAAGGTCCCAGTCCGTAACGTTGTGCATGCAAGCTGAGTCGAAATATCTTTGCGAACAAAGCTGCGTTGACTTCCTCCGTCCAATAATACTCGTACTAACTGTCGCTGTCCGTCCATGCATTCGATCCATACGTTCGCTGTTTGTAGTAAGATATTGGAACTGCCCTGCGCTTTGAAGACGTTAGGAGAGGCAGAGGACACAGTTGCGGTTATGTCCTGAGTAACAACATGTACAGTCGGAGATGATGATGCTCCTGGAAGGTGTCTCCTGTCGCACTTACTGCATCGAAGTCGGTAGCGCACTCGGCAGTTCTTGGATAGATCTGATCGCCTGCCGCACAAGAAGCAACGCCCTTCGCGGCGCAAGATGGCTCTCTTCTCTGCCGAGCTAAAGGTGCTGTACAAGCTTCCATCGAATGCTCTGTTGATTTGCACAGTATGCCGACAGCAGACCTTGCGCTTGCTTGTGCAGTGCGCTTGCTGTTATAGACGCAGCAGAAGGGCAAAGTGAGGCGGTCCTTCGACGGTTGATATTGTCACTTTGCAAAGCGCTGGCGGTAGCTCTTCGAACGCGCTCCCGACACTCGATCTCCTAAGACACTCTTCTAAGACGTCCAACAGACGTGACAAATCATCGGTCGTAGAAGTGGCTCCCGTGTCTGCTGTAGAGTCCGTTCCTTACACCCGGTAATACTCAAGCTCGAGTGCCGACAGAATTTTCCTAATGACTGCCCTGTGAACGGCAATCGCGTACTGGCTCCGAGGTATGACCATACTCTGCAGGTTTCGAGTCCTAACAGTCACGACTTCATGCAGCAACTGTAGGCCTGGGACGTCGTCCATGGACCGCATTGGTGCAAGATCAAATAGTGAATCTAAATGTTCATTGACGAGTAGTTCATTTTTGCCGAATCTAGTCTTGAGAATATCAACGGCGGTTTCATAGTTTTGTCCCTAATAGTTAATCCGTCCAGAGCGCGGGCCGCTGGTCCAGCCACGAGAGGCATCAAGTATTTCGTCTTGTTGACCTTCGATAGCCTTTGGTTATCATCAATACCTGGACGGAATTGGTCCCAAAATCTCTGCCAACGTGAGAGCTCACCACTGAAGAGTCGATCTTGAGCTTCGTTAGAACGATACCCATCCGGCTGGTTGGCAGAAGGGAGAAGATGCGTACGCAAGGGTGGTTGAATTTATTTGTCATCTGTCTTCCGGGATGTTGTGAGGCCACCAGCACAGAACGGACTTGAACTACGGTGCTTGTGATGGACTCTAAGTCACGGTCGCACGCTTCGCATTCATTCTCTAAGGACTCCTCATCGATGATTGCTTGAATGTCACTATCCATCTGCCATAGAGTTGACGCCTTGGTTTCTAGAAATTGCAACTTTGCCTTTAGCTTATCGATAGTTGGAGGTGATAGTGCCAAGAGCGCCTTGAGTTCGTTGATTATTCGCGTAACTGTTGAACGTGTGGTAGTCCGTATCCGCTTCAAGCCCTCCAGGTTTTCCATGCCGACGTCATTCTGCAAGCCTCGCCGTTAGGTCTTGACGAAAAGGAACCGGGATTCCCGGGTTTCGGCACCATGTACAAGAAATCAAGGACCCCGGTAGTTGCCGAACCGAATTTAATGGAATCCAGAAAATTAACGAAAAGCTCGCTGATGCGAGGTCACTTCGATGAACCTTTATACTTCTTCCTTAGCAAGAGCGATAGGTGCTCAACCCTGGACATATTCAGAAACTTTTGTTTCAACACGTTCTAGCTGTACATACGCTGTTGAACAACAACAGCAAGCTGCTGGAGATCAGCAGCACAGGGGAAAGCAACAAGCAACCCCTCAGAAACAAAAGATAAAACTCTACAAGGCGAATACTAACCGTCCCATTTGATCTCAGCGTTCTACGGGTGCCATTCACTAACGTAGTCAATGTTGCATCCAAAAACATATGTACCTGTAATTATACGCCTCAAAGTACAACTTTTGCACGTATTTCGAAGTATGTTGCAGACAGACCGCTCTACAACTGTTCTGGACGCGGTATCAAAAGCCACACGACTCCAAACGAGCAGTAAAGGTGTTCAACTCACCCTCGTTATTGATTTCATATACTCGTAACGAAGGAAGCCGTAAGGGTAACATCTCATTACGGCCGAAAGTCTCATTATGGCCAAAAATCCTTTAACTTCAAGTGTCTCATTACGACCGTGCTCGTGCTTGCTCGTGCTGTACCAGCCGAGGACAGCTGTTTCGCTCTATTTGGAGCTCGTCGGCGCGGCGTAGAGAAGTGACACGATCCTGGGTCGGCGCTAACAGTGCGTCTCGCCGAGACATCACTGTGGAGGCCGCATGCAGTGCAAGCCAGCAAATACATATACAAAGGGAAAATAGCCGAAGCTCTGTGGCTGCACGTTGAGCATATGTTTATAACTTGATCGTGCACTCCCAGCCGAGGACAGCTGTTTCGCTCTACTTGGAGCTCTTCAGCGCGGCGTAGAGAGGCTGTCCTCGGCTGGGAGTGCACGATCAAATTATAAACATCTGCTCAACGTGCAGCCACTGGGCTTCGGTTATTTTCCCCTTGTATAATATATATATATATATACATATACAGGGTGTCCACGCTAAGTGTGAACAGATTTTTTAAAAATATATATGACTTTTTCCAAGATGAAATCAATTGCAATATAGCATATGCTGAAGGGCACTCCCTAGCAGGGCATTAGCAAAGTCCAAAGGCAATGTCTTAATTAACTTTCATTAATTAACTTTTTAATTATAAAAGCTACAAAGTTATCTCAATGAGAACGTCTGTTCCTTTCGGTCACCTGATATCGTAGCCGTTTTCAGAACAAAAATCCGTTCGATAGATCGCCCGCAAAAAATTCCTGAAGGAACGCCATTTTTCTTTATTTTGTTCATTGCGCTTCTTAGAAGACGCGTATTTCCTTCATCCCCAACGGGAGAGGGGGAAGCAGCACAGTGCCGCTTCATGCGTCGAAGATGAGCTTTAACTTGCGGAAACAAAACAAAAACAAATGTATCGGGTGACTCTATCGGAACTGGCCTTATCTTGGGTTGCATTTTCTGCTTCCTTTTAATCTTTTTTCCAGGGCGCGAGAGGCGATAGTGTGCTCTTTCTCCCTCTCACATTGGGGGTGAAAGAAAGACGCGTCTTCTAAGAAGCGCAATGAACAAAATAGAGAAAAAAATGGCGTTCCTTCACGAATTTTTTGCGGGAGATCTATCGAACAGAGTTTTGTTCTGAAAACGGCTTCGATATCAGGTGACCGAAAGGAACAGATGTTCTCATTGGGACAACTTTGTAGTTTTTATAATTAAAAAGTTAATTAATGAAAGTTAATTAAGACATTGCCTTTGGACTTTGCTAATGCCCTGCTAGGGAGTGCCCTTTAGCATATGCTATATTGCAATTGATTTCATCTTGGAAAAAGTGTTATATATATTTTTAAAAAATCTGTTCACACTTAGCGTGGACACCCTGTATATGTTTACAAGTCAAGCGTGCCACAATCACAGCGCTGTGGACGGCCGTTTCGAGCTTGTTGGCTCTCATCGGCACAGCGTAGGGACGTGACATGCTCTTGGGTCGTCACGAACACTGCGTCTCTGCAAGACATCAATGTTCCACGGTGTTAGCAACACCTCTGGAGGCCGCAGTGCAAAGCCAGTAAGTACAGGTACAAATAGAGAAATGAGCGAATGCTCCATGGCTGCACGTCAGGTATATGTTTACAAGTCAAGCGTGCTACAATCCCAGCTGTGGACGGCCGTTTCGAGCTTGTTGGCTCTCATCGGCACAGCGTAGGGACGTGACACGCTCCTGGGTCGACACAAACACTGTATCCCTGTGTCTCTGTATATATATACAATAGTGGCCCTAAGGGCGCACTGCATGGCTTATACCCTGCTGACTGTATGCCCATACCTGGCTGCAAAATTCCATATCAATACAAGTCACAATACACATTATGACTTTTGGCCGTCATGAGACATCTTCGGCAGTAATAAGACTACGGCCGTATTGAGACTGGCCGTAATGAGACATTTGGGGATGATTATTGACCGTCTGGAGACCTTTGACCGTAATGAGACTTCGGCCGTAATGACATACAATCGCTCTAAGTGGCTCGGCTCGCCGTATTGTAATTGTACGCAATTATGCCGTAAGTCATGAGCACAAACACTGCAGTAAAATTTCATTCCTCGAAAGTACACGCTGGATCGCTGGTTCACATCGAGAAAATGAGTGAATTCGTCTTCGGAATAGCATCTCTGCCGAACTCAACCACAGCAAGCGTACGCCATTTGTCTTCCCGTCGGGCGGCATGGGGTGACGTCATGGAGCTGTGGAGGGGCCTCGTATATCTAGGTGGTGTCGGCAGAGCGAGAGGAAGGAAGCCTTATGGTGATAGAGCTAAGAATATTTCTTCACGGTGGCTCAGGTTGATCCGCTGAAGCGTTCAAGAAATGTGATCACTATTTTGCCTCGTAAATGCGGGAGCAAAGATAGATTTTTTTGTGCCATCTCCGCTCCTCCCATGGAGGTCCCAGGCCCCCCCACCTCCCGAAATATTTCTGGTTGTGCCCCTGGTGGTCGTAACACATCGTCCCTATTACAAACGTATTGCTTTTCATCACATTTCCACAGAAACTTGCCAACCGAGAATCTGTCGTTCGCCGAAGCATGCTTGCTGAAATTTGCATTTGCGGAACTCTGTGCTCTGCCTCTCTGGAACGTATGTATTACAGTTTTCTTGTGGCTGGGGGCCTTATCTCGCGACCCATCACCATCAATGACTAGCTCGTGATGACAGATCTGTTGATAAGAAGGGAAAGTCGATCTTTCTTTCTTTGGCTGTTTCACGCCCAGGAAGGGGGAGCGCGAACGCCCATTTCAGGAAATTCCATGATGTGAAAAGCCTGAGTCTGAACAATAAATAGAGGAAAAGCACATGACAGTTGGCTTGCCGTCTATGTCATGCTCTTAGTTTCAGCAAACGCTCCTCGGAGAACGGCAACTTTTCAGGCGTCAAAAACTCATTATAACCTTTCGATTTTGATTTGACTAGTCCATATGAATCCGAATTCACGCAGGAAAATGCCGCCCTCGCTTGTCTAATTTTCGAGCTAAATTCTCAAAAATATCTTGGTTAACAACTGTACACTACCTAAAGGAAGTACTACACTACTACACACTACCTAAGGTAAAAACTTTTATGAGTGTCGGTAACTTTTTTTGCCATACCGCTAGAGTGGTAAAAAACTTTATGAGTGTGGGGGACTTCTATGTCATACCGCTTGTCTTTATGAATTAAATGACACTTTTTGTCCCCCGTATAATGCTGCTAAAGAGGATATCGTATAATACATCGCTTTCCTTTCGAGACGGCAGTAGCTAGAAAATGTTTCATAATTTCGAACCGCTCATGTTGTACGACACAAACCGGTGCACGCTATGCAGGCCAGGACCCACCGTTTACCTATGTCGTGCCGCTTATCTCGTTGAATGCTTCAGACCATTTAGCACAGCGTGCATTACTCCGTAATAGGCCATTATAAGCACCATTTTGTGCGTGTACCACACTGAAGAGGAGTTCTCGGTAAATTAGCACCGACTTGACTGTGCAGCCAGGCGCCCACAGCTCCCCATAGAGCCCATAGTTTGAGATAATTCAGGCAACACTGGGCATACGACCAATGAAAATGCGTCGTGATGCCTAGCAGCCAACCAATCAGCAACCTCTCAGTTTGGCTCGGCTTTCGGCCGGCCCTGGCTGCCATTGACTTCTACTGGTTTTCATACATGGCGCCCGTTATTCCAAAATAACTAAGACATTTTTGATAGGCGAAATACATATTCATTGATGCAACATATAAACTCAAATGCTTGACTCATATATTCACCGTGCGTACAGGACGTTTCGTTCCTTGAATAGACAGCAACCAAACAAAGTTCGAACTTGCAAAGCACACATACAGTCTACTTCTGGAGGCGAGCGAAGTCCACGAGTGCGTGTGTTTCACAGATGAGCATCTTCTTCTCATTCTGGCGATGCACCGTAGGTCACACAGTCACGGGAAATACTTTTGTCGTTACGAACACTCTCTTCTTAGTCACTGTATTTGAAAATGCGACAGCGCTCGGAAGTGTTCCTCAGGCGTCAGCTCACCAAGCATTCCAGTTCCGACACGGCAAGAATGTCCGTAGGTTGACACTTTATCGGAGATCAGTACATGGCCAGAGTCACTATAGCTCACGAACAAACCCGCGCGTACACTTCCTCTTCGGTCGTTGTGGTCAACCGACATCGGCGAGCCGCGGAGACGCAGCGACCTTGCTTGGAGCTGCCCGCCTGGCCGACTACCCGCGAAAAGTGAGCTGTCAGATATTTCGAAACTTTATTAACCAATCCCGGAGCGCGCATCCTCCTTTGGCCAATGGGCATCCGTCATGATGCCTGACGATGTAATACCAGGGGCGCGAAGCTGTAGTAGAAATCTATTGTAGCAGAAAACTCACGTGACCTCCGGAGCTGGACCAATGGCTGAGGACTAGCCACCCTATTTTTTTATATTTTTTATTATGTCGCGATGACGTAAATTACGTGTCATCCGTTTCTCCCTCTACTTTTCTCCTCTCTGCTCTGCTTCCCATTTTCTTTTGTTCCTTTTTTTTCTTCAGTTCACTGTTTTTCTGATTCGCGTTTGTCGGAATGCAGTGTGAGTTACAGAAATACGACGAAGCCTCGGTTGTTTTTTTCACATGAAGTATTTTATTGTGCGACATACGGTTATGCAAGCAAGACGTACACAGCATGACTGCGGTAACGAAAACAACATGACATTAATATTGCTCCGGAATTTGCTTGAAGCGTGATAATGTCGGACTGCCTCTGGCAAGGACTGCTACTGGGGACTGGAGCTCAGTGGCTGCAAGATGAAAATTAGTATCAGATAGACAGCTATGCATGTGAAAGTTGCAATGTAAATAGAAATAATAAAGGTGCTACTGAACGCGAAAAAGAAAGGTGGAAAGGTTGTGAGAAGCTCGCAGCCATGGGGTATGATGAGCGACTAGTATAAAAAATACCTTCTATTGCTCTACTTCACAATGATACATTCAGGCCGAATAGCCTGACAAACTTGGCTTTAGCGCTACGTACAGAACAGTCAACGTCGAACGAAACTTGTCCAGCGAAATCACCAAGTAGCATCAAACCTTTATACAGTACGACGTGAGCGGGTATTTAATCATAACATTTTGATGATATTTTTTCACGAAAAGAAATTATATTCTACCATCGTATCTTCAAAGCTACACTGACTGTCTCGGTCACAGCGCATTCCGGTCCCGATTTATGATAACTGTTAAGCAACTTATTCCCAATACACGAAGTGAACGCGGTGTTGTAAAGCAACAAGCAATGACAAATCACTTACCTGTTGGCAGTCGTTGACCGGGTATCAGGTACGAGGCGTTCGGACGCTCGAATAGTTTCTACACCAAGAAGCAGAGCAGAATTGTTGCGCAGGCATTTTCTTTGGCAGCTGTGACTGTTCGAGGACACTCACATGATACAGCTTGCGTTTTTAAACAAGAAAAATCAGAACTCGTAGTCCAACCCAACCGCTACACAATACGAGCCGTCTGAAACGGACGCCGGCGACTCCGTGGACGCCGGTTGCAACCGGCACAGCCGCCGCGCCGTGCGCTGTCGCCTGTTTGAGCGCTCGCGAACAAATTTGAAAACGGCCAATCATAGCTCAGAAAACGAATTCATCCTCATGGGAACCAATCAGTAATCACTAGCCACCGGATGTGTCCATGACGTTCAATTCATGACGTTTTCTGACGTCCGATGACGTGAAACGAATGAAGCGCCTCACTTTAGCCCGCAAACGAACTGGCGAGTTTCGGGCCCTTAGTAATACCACGTGACTGTGACGTGATTTTATTTTTCTACTGCCGCAAATGCGGGGAGCTGTGGAGGCCTGGTGCAGCTGCGTCTGTTGCAAGACAACGTTCATTCGTTTAATGACCTTGAGCGGCACACAGCTTTTCGTTTTCAACTGGAATTGCCGCCCTCACCAGTTAGTCGCCTTCAGTCAAATGAGGCATAACCAGAAGCAATAAAGTCAAGGCAAGTTCGTGAGACGCATAGCGAAAGAGGAAAATAAAGAAACATGGAATGGGAAGTAACAGGAATTCTAATGGTTCCTAATTGTCCGAGTTATTTCCTGCATATGATGCACGTGTAGAGAAATATGTTGCAGTTATGTATCTCCCGTTAAGGAGAATACCCTGCGTTAGAGCTCTGCACCGGGCCGGACTTGCTATCGGCTGTTTGCTCCGGACCGATAAAATACGCCAACACCGCGGGCCAGGTCGGCCGGGCCGACAAACATGTTTCTGAGAGTCAGGCTCGACGGGATCACGCAGCTAATTCCACGCAATAGATTATTATTGGTTCATATCGTCACGCGCTTGCGTCATTCCTGTTCATATATTTGCAAAAACAAGCAAGGGACACTGCATTATCTCTATGATTCGACCCTCTATAACGTTCTCAAAGCCACTTCACATTGTTCCTGACTCCTGGGTCCTGACGTATTTCACAAACACGTTCACAAAGCTCGGGTAAGGATTAGGAGGATGAGTTTGTTGACAACATCCTCTACCTCCACAAAAACTTGGTAGTGTAACGATAATGCCCTTGCTCGCGTGCGTTCTGGATTTAATTTGGTCTCGTGCTGTTGTGGTGTTAAACCGACAGTTATTGTATGTTTGTGGTCGTGTCTTCTCTTCTTATAAATGTACCTATAAATTTTGTTTGATAAGCGCTAGAAACGCGTACGTCACGGTTGGAAATACCAGGCCGGGGTCTACTCGGTGAGCTAGTGGGCCGGGCCGGGCCGGGTACTATTCGCCGAATCACTGGGCCGCGTAAAATAATGAATGAACTCAGATCGGGTAGGGCCTGGAAAAGGCGGCCCGTGCAGGGCTCTACCCCGCGTTACTAAACAGCTCTGTCATTGTTTTCTGTAATTATTTCAGCCAATACGAGGGTATCTTGAAGGTGTGTCTCATCGCCCTGTTGATGTCTCACGTGACGAAGACCTTTCTTCGAAATTACGACTGGTGAGAAATTCTGTACCGACAAACCCCTTCTTTAAGGTCAAGACGTAGCTTCTCCAGAACGCGAAGCTCTTCTAAATGTACTCATAGAAGAGCCGTTACTTCTGGAGTATAACGATTTTGCGCCCAGCATAAGTTCACCATCTGTAATTCTTAGCCAAATTAAAAAATGAAAGTACTGGATTGAAGTCAGGGGTTGAGAAGTACCCCACCGGCACATTCAAACATAATTTGTATACATTCAAGTTGTCATATAGCCTTATTTCGACGCAGGAAGTTTACAAGACAGCAGTCCCGGCATCGCTCGACATTGATTGCATATATGCCTTAATAATCACTATGTAAACTGTACCGGTCAGCGTTATTCTCAAAGTGATACTGCGGGAGGAACACCGAAAATGGAATTATTTGTACTTCGTTCCCGTCGGACTTAACTATTGAAGCATGAATAATTCAGAAGCTTACGCACGGGCAGGGACGATCAAGTCTACCTATCTTCGTCTAACCCATAATATTAGAACATGCACATTTGTGAGCACGTGGTGAATTTGAAAAAAAGTTTTGCAAAAAAACATTGTTTAGACCAACACCGTACCGCAAGATACAAATGTACATCAGGCACTTAGAACACAGACATTCTCTACGAAGCAAAAGATAAACGTTTACACTCATGGCCGGCCATCCACTCTTGCTGTTCAATTTCACTAGGTGGTCAGAGCAATCCCTGTACAGTGCAGCTCTACGTGTGAACGACCGAAATGCAAAGATGCATAACAACATGGGACGAGCTCTGGAAAATGTCAACATGTATCAAGAGGCCTACATGCATTACAAGAAGGCCATCACGTACGTAACAAGTTCTTGCATGCATAACTACTACCTGCAGTGCGATGACTCACTCAACCTGTGTACATTTCCAATGCGTCGAAAATTTTTGCCTGAGTTTCGAAAATCTCTTCAAAAAATCTCTTCAACTCTCATGCAATGCACTCGAACGGCCGATTCCAGTCTCGTGCTTGATATTCATGGAGAGATGAACTGAATTTAATTGGAGACTAATGTGCAAGTGTGATATCGGTGATGACGAGGACGGCTTGCCGTTGTGTGATAACCAACTGATAACACCACCACCAAGTGTGATAATAAAGCAATATAAAGTCCCCCGGGGACAAATACCGTGCTGTGGATACGGGTCACTGCGATCTCACAGGTTTGAGCGTGAGAGACTGTGGGTGACGTGAAAGATTGAATTGAAACAGAAATGTCGTAACTTACGGTGAATAGTGGAGAGTCACACGTGACCACTTGCTTGCAGGTTACAGCCCGATGATATTCGAGGACACCTCAATATTGGCCGGATGCTGATTATTCTCGAGAAGTTCACAGATGCGGAAAGCGTCCTACAAGAGGTACATGGTTATCTTGCTCAATGGAAAGAAACTTAAACGGGTTGTGACACTTGACCGCTGATTATGTGGGATAAATGAAAAAGACGGTTATAGTCATATACATGTTTTACAGCAGCAAAAGGGGCAATAGACGCGCACGTAGGAAATCGTCACCGCTAATACCGGAACTCCTCCGATGGTATCTAGTCCAATAAGGCAGCTACTGCAGAGGTCACGTGCTTACGAGAACCAATAGTAGAGACTCTCACATCTCTGACATCAGAGCTCGACGCATGAAATTGTTCGAATGTTTGTATCTCACCAACTATGACATGTTGACAGTTTTCTTTCTTTTTTTGTCCCCGAATACTCTGGTGCGCAGTACAATGTGTGCATAATGTAATGAACGACATCTATCGGGGTCTCACCAATGTAGAGCATTTTCGGCACAGGTTGAACAAAAAATGCAGTAGCATTTTCTAGTGCATTTTCTAGTGCATCATCTACTGCATTTTCTGTTCGGCCTTTCCCCAAAACGCTCTACATTGGTGAGAGGGATGGGACTGAGCGTGAGCTCCACGAACATTTTCGTGAACATCGCCGTTTGGCACATCTACATATTACTTGTAGTATCAGCAACCATCAAATTACCCTGGTATCCCAGCATTTTTCCATCCCCAATCACACCATTGATAACCTGCACGTGATCGTTCTTTGCTCTGGGTTTCTTCTGCTTTCACACGCAAACGGGAAGAGGCCCGCCTCATCCATTATCAGAACACTGTTCATCCGAGACTTGTTTTTCGGTTTTTAACTTTAGTCAAAGTGTGTCACACATTCCGTCCATTCAGCACGTGTCGTGCAGCCAGCGGGTGCCTGGGCGGCATGTTTGTCATTCTTGCCCAGGTGTTAAATTTTCCTTCGGTTCCGGTGAAGAGCAAGTGCTTGGAACGCTGACGGCTACTTTCATTCAGTTTTCTTTTTTTTTCCTTTTTCTTGCCCCAAAGTTGTTCTGCCCCCCCTTGGTACCCAGGTCCCATCGTTGTGCTCCTTTTGTACCGCGTGACTTCCAGTTTTTCCACTCCTCCTTTAGCTGATGAAAGCTCATCTTGAATATAAGCCGCCGAATAACAAGGAGACACGAGACAAAACGCAAGACACAGCAGGTGCTGCGTCCGGCGTTATCTCTCGTGTCTCTGTTATTGGGCGGCTTATGTTCAGGGTGAACACCCGCAAATAGTATTTCTAGTGCAGGTGGGATTCAGACAGGCCAGTGTATCCGAAATGTAATTCGTATAACTATGACGTCAGGTCTAAGATTTGATTGATTTCAGGCTTTCTTCTGGTTACTCCCCCGCCCCCTTTCCTCTTCTGCTTTCGTTTCCTTTTCTGCTTTCATTCTTCCGCTAGTTACAACAGCGTAGCGCATAATGGAATATGGGGATAGAGGCAAGAAATATGTACACTATGCTATCCTCTATGCTAGTGCTGCGCTGGGTAGGCCTTCAAAGGTCTCGAGAAAAACTACATTTGTGCCATTTAGCCTTCGTTGCAGTATAAGACGGTGAAGGTGGTGTAGTAAATCATAAACTTCGCTTTCCATTGTAGGCACTTACTTTGCTTGCAAAGCCTAATAAGAACAGGACACGAGTGCCTCGAGTAACGTCAACGCACCTCCGGCTGTACCTCTGCTTGGCGTCACTTATTTCCAAGGACGATAGGAGGCATCAAGAAGCGGATCAGGTTAGTTACGGCCCAGTGCAACTCTTTTACCGTTGTGTGAAGTACAGGTATTTCAGTACGTAACGTCCACTAGAGTAGCCTGCACTACTTTAGACTTTCCTTAATTTTCTTAATCATAAGAGTAGACTGTTCAGACTTAATTTTCTTCATGTACGAGTATATCGAAACAAATTTCTTACTGACTGACTTTATTATACAAGTTTTCTAAACAGCTGCTGTGCTGGAGCAGCTATCTTGTTACGCTTCATCCGTATTGATTGAATGAGCTGCTACTCACGAAGTACAATGCCAGGAGTCTAGTGTCCCTATACCGGGAAATCTGCATCTACTCTAAGTGAGAGATCACAATGTGTCACAGTACTATGCTACCAATCACGATCACATTGCGCATGCGGGAGTCATGCACGGTTCATGTAAAGAACACAAAAGAACATTGTAAATTAAGCATAATTTTTTTTTAGTTGCAGAGTGACCCATTTTGGTTCGCTTCACGTGAGTGGAAAGTTTAGCTGATAAAATGGCATACAATCCGAGAGACTCGTGGACAAAATCCATGACGACCAAGCCTTGGCTTAGGCACAACAACACCAGGATGTAACGTATAACACAACACGAGTTGTTGTACCTTAGTCCTGTACGTCCTGTTGGTGTTGCACTCAACCTCAGGCCTCGTCGTCATGGATAATTTAGCTGCTTCGCGTATCATCACACATTTATTTGTACCCGACTGAAAGCCTGGAAAAGAAAACATTGCTACAGAAGACCGGTCAGAAGTAGCACACCCGACTACCACCACCACCTAGAGAAGGAACAATCTATGCTAGATGGTCATATGCCGTCAACCTCACTTTTACCCACGGTGTCGAACCGAACCCGAACCGTTATTTTTGCTATTTTGTTATTTTTAAACCGACCCGAAATTTTCATGACACTGTTGAACCGGAACCGGAGCAGAACCGTAAAAAATAATAGCGGTAACCGGTTCGCAACAAAACGGTTCGGACATAAAAGAAATCAGCATAAGAGTTCCTCACAATCCCCGAACGAAGACACATTGGTATCATCATCATGACTCCATATCATGGATTTCAGAAATTTTCACCTAGCAGTCAAACGAGGATGTATAGTAAGCATACTTTCAGCGTCGTTTTAACACGTTGAAGTGCAGTTGTCCCCATAAGCGCCGATGCGCCTCACGCACGAGCCGCGGCGTCTACTCTTCATAAACGAGGCGCCACGCGGACGAATGAAACAGGAGTGGAATAGGCCAGTTATGTAGCTCTATAGGACGAATATGTGATTAAGTAAGCGCCCAACATTTCCCTTTACACGTGAGCAGTAAATATTAAACAAGTCATAAACACGAGAAGTGGAGAAGGAGCGTACGCAGAACGGTGCCTGTTTGATTGGTCGTGGACTCGTGGTTTGAAAAATAAACGCGGTTCTGCTTATTGGTAATGCAATTGTGTCGTGACACATTGCCTTTGTATTATGGATTAACTAGTACACTGCTGTGAGCTCGGACAGAGTAAGGCTGGCAGGATTATTTTCGATATGCTTCAGTACGGTTTCAGATCGATTCACGCTGCGAATGCAGTGTGCCGGCAAGTACTGTCGTCTATGTAACGCTGTTCATCTTATTAGGCTTCCTTTAAGTGTATCTTCTGGCACTGTGCGTGTTAAAAAAGAGATTTTGGGAACAGAAAGGAGCAGGACTACAACGCTTCATAAAATCATGGACTCTATTTGCAGTAAGTGTACATCCATTTCTCCTTTCTCTCGCTAAAGGGAGTACCTGACAGCTAAAAACGTCAATGCAGACAACAGCAGTACGCGATTAGCCACGCATTTCCTGCTAAAAGCAGTTTTATAGAACATATAAAATAGAAGCGTTGAACCGGTTCGCGAACCGGTTCGATTTTTGGCGTGGCTGAACTCGAACTGAACCGGAACAAAATCAAAGCAACGCGAACCAAACCCGAATCGAACCCGTATTTTTTGCGGTTCGACACCCTGCCTTTACCTTCACCGATAACAATTGTACTTGAAGGAAATGGAACCACTGTGCACGGACTACAAACGCACTATTCAGTCAGTGAGCGAACTGATCTCCATATCCTCTGCGTTTCCTTGACGACGTCATTAATGACACAGAAGGGCATAGTGTTATCTCGTGTATCGACCTTGCCGGGGGCCCCTGATAGAAGAACGAAAACGTTACAGGGCCTTCATCACGCCATTTAGAGCTGTCGTTTTTAAAACCAAAGCGAGTACGAAGTGTATAGTTATACAACAGACCTAAAAAAATCACCGTACTCTTTGGTGCACTACCAAACGTGTATACAGCAGACGATGGACGGTGCCTGCGCTGTGAAAGCACATGATTTGCGTGCGGCGCAACAACAAACTCGAGTTGTCATCGCCTTCGTGCAGATACATTGCACTGGCAGCTGCAGTTGTGGCGGCATCACGCGGTGCCGTTCAGCACACACGCTGCGCTTATGCGCACCGACGTTTACGTTCGACATCGGCAAGTGTAGCTGTCACTCCTTGGACACCGACGAAAGTGTGTTTTGCACTGCGATGGACAGCTTATTCGTAGTCGAGACTTTCCCTGTTCCCCCGTCACCGGCTGCAATGGCTGCGCCATGTTGTGTGACCCGACGCTGCCGCATTTCGGGCGTGTCTGCCCCAACGTCTTCCGGACATCGAGACATCTGGTCGAGAGTAAGCCTGCGCACCCACATACGGACAATGTGTGCGGTAACGCGAACGCGGCGTCATAAACTCTTGCTGCGGGGTAGGAAAAAGTCGCTTCCCCATTTCGTCGATCTCGCAATGCACGTTTTTTTAGCGGCATGCCGCACATTCTCGACCGGAGGCAGTCCACAGGAGAGAGCATGGATAGGCGCGGCAAGCCAGAGGCGGTTCCGCTCATCTATACCGCATGTTGGTACGTACAGGCACTAAGGCCTCGTACCCACATGCAAAAGGGCGCCGGCAAAAGGGCGCCGTAAAGCGTACGCGGAGGGCAAAATTTTTCCCGCGATGCGGGAGAAGCCGCCTCCGCGTTCCGCTTTTGCTCGACAGCGCAATACACGATGTTTAGCGGCATACCGCGCATCTTCGTCCACTCAGGTGGTCAACGGAGATCCCGTCACGCTTTTCTCTTCTTCCGGCCACCCACGCAGTCTGCAGCACGTCGTCAGCGTCGACAACTCGAGAGCGTCTATGTCGACATCTTGAGAGGCGCAGGTGGTTGCGGCTTCTGGGCGGCAAGCACTCCTTCTTTCCTCTTTATTGCAGTCTTCGTTGCTGCCCAGCGGCAGCCCACAGGCGTTTTCCGCGCATGTGTACCGTATGTGGGTACGGACCCTAATGGAGGCGGCCTTTCTGCACGCCGCTTCCTGGCATTCTCGGCGGCACGTTGCTTAAGTTCATCTTCTTTGGCGAACGCATTTGCATCTCCTGCTGCAATGGCGGCACATGTGCGAGCTTTATACTAGAACGAACGCTCCGCAGCTCGTCACCTACACTGCCACACTGCGGCATCCGCGTGGTGCCGGACGACGTTACAGCATTACGCGAAATGCGCTGTGCAGACACTAGGGGGTTTTAGCACGTCGAAGGCGCTCTACGAAAGCTATGCCAAAGAGGAAGCTGTCAAGTCGAAGAACGGTAGCGTGATATCAGCCACTTCAAAGGAATCATGTGCTTATCGTGTTTTCGGAACAGCTATCGTAAAGACCTTCCAATCTGCTAAATCTCCCTACTAAGCCTCCGCAGGAACGTTTCTTCTCAGCCGAGGCGACGCGACAAAGAAACAAACGAGGGGAGAGTGCGCATTGCGAGAGTGAGGGCGTCCCTTTCCGTCTCCAACCAACGTGACGCGACGCGACTACACCGAGGCCTCAAAGGAGCGTTAAAGAAATTATATCGCATTTAATGCATGCACAACGCGAAGTGGGAACGAACAGTCGTCGAATGCGTAGCAATTGGAATCGACTTGGCTTCGTCGATAGAGTTCCCAATCCCTGCCAGCATTCCGGTGAACAAATCCAGCAGAAACGACACTGGTATTCCATAGCTCTGCAGGGAATATTCATCGCACTGATGCAAGACGCCGAACACCGGTGAACGAAAGCACCGGAACAGAGATGAAACGCCTCAATGCGTAGGGGACGTAGTGTGACACCGCGTCGTTTAGTACTTTATGCAAGGCTTGACAGAATTACTTGACCGTGCTAGAATCGTGTGCAAGGTGTCGCAAGTGTACGCAGCTGTGTATACGGGCACAGATGACCCGGAGCTCGCTTGTTTGTGTTTCTTCTCTTTTGGCGTTTTCGGGCTAGCGCGTGCGACTTCGAAAGTATTTCAATATATTCGGTTTAGAAGAGACATTCGTTTCTAAATTCTATTGTCCAATTTCATATTGGATTCTGAATTCGAGTAGAATGTATTCCTTTCGGTAATCGAACAATCAAAACATTTCGCCCAGTCCTACGAAATATCCATATTCATCAAAGCCCGTCATGGAATTTATTTCACACCATTTAACTTTTATTACGACCTTTCATAGGCTTATCATAGGCTTTTCTCCTCGCGTTGTGAAAAGGCTGAAATGCACTGGGCGTTTTCATCTACTGATCAGTGTTTCATCTCCTTTTTTTTCTTTGGACGACGCGCGCGTGCTCGGCGTGCACTTGACCTAAAAAAAGTTTTCCAAAGCGCGTGGGTATAGTACGCGGTTGTACTGGGCAGAAAGTTTACTTTGGAATTTATTTGTTATTTTGCTTTTTGGAAGAGCAAGCCGGCATCAGTCTGGCTGACATTTCTTATTTTCTTTCTATTAAACATACCCCGCTCTCTCCGGGAGCTAACATCGACAGACACGGAATTGCTGGCAATAACAGAAGCGCTTAAGACTGCACAAGACGCGAACCTAACCATCACGGCCATAATCACGGGCTCACGGGGCGCTATTTCCCGTATCAAATACCAGTACGAAAGATGCTGCTTCGCAAGAAATGCCCGGTTCCAAATAGCACGGCATGAATCGTAGGTACTGCAGTATAGCTACAGTGGATGCCTTCTCATAACAGCATAGCAGGCAGTGAATGCGCTGACGCCCTGGCTAAAACACAACGGCGAAAATCAGGCCCAAAGTCAAACTCCCCCAGGGAATTTCTGCTGCGCGAATTCAATCAGAGGGTAGGGTAAGGTGGTCTATGTTGAAGACAGTTGAACTATTTTGTTAATACCAGTCAGAATAATCGCCTAAATTGTACCATAATTCGTTAACTGAATCCCCACACCTTTGAGAAATGATCCACGAATTACTGTGGTGCTAAACCAGATATTTATTCCGTACGAGCCAAAAATGACAAGCTACATATTTTCATCAACTTACCCCACCCTATGCGTAAGTTGAGGACATCAAATAATTAATGCCGGGTTTAAATTTTGTCTTTTCTTTGGGCCAGCCGAAACGGTCAGTCACGAGTAGTGCACATGAAAACACAGGGCAATGACACAGCATCATAATTAATTCAGGTCATATTTTGTTAGCTGAGGATCAAAAATGAGCAAATTGGAAGTCAATGCTCGCGAAAGTTACATATGGGACAAAAAAGGGGCCCCCTTAGCTCGACCACATCTGCAAAACAGCGTCTCACGTCCTTCTAAAAAGCCACGTGCAGAACGTCAACACGTTACTTCAAAGCCCAGACAACGGCTGTGCTCATCCTGGTGTCACAGACGAGAAAAGAATTATTGCTAAGAAAATGCCACCTCAACTTGCCCCCGTCTTCAAGTAGCCCCACTTTACCCTATGTGTGATGGCTACACCCTGACGAGCAAACGAGAGACGAATCTGCACCACCACTCTGTGCATCTGGTGTCCATGTCAGGCTTCCCATCTCCTTCGCATTCGATCCCTACACACGTTCCCACGACTTCATGGTCGGCCGTACTCCGAACCGTGGACGCCCGCACTGTGGGTAAACACAAACCGCGGCGCGTTTCAGGCGAAACAGAGGGGCGCGTTATAATGGACTGCCCATTCACATCGGACGCAACACGCGGGCCTCAGCAAGCTGTGAAGCCTAGAGTTACTAAATATGCTACGCTTCAGAGTATCGACACTGAGTTCCAAGAGCGAGCATCCGCCATCTTGTTTCCGCGGCACGCTACCCACGCGCACGATGCCATCTATCGTGCGCGGGTGAAATGTTCCTTTCATTTGCAAGCAGCAGTTGACGGCCTTGAGCTCACCTTGACATCCTCGGGACGCTCTGGTTGACAATACATGGACTATCGCACAATAATCATACACGCTTCTCTATTCTACAGGGAGCATTATGTTAGCCGTCTTTGTTCCTCAAATGGGGATGATATCGGTGTGGTGCGGAAACAAGATGGCGCTCCTGCTCTCCCTTGGTCCTCAGTGTCGATACTCTGGAAGCTTATTTAGTGACTCTAGTGCAGCCGACCGCCACATCTCAACCCCTGCTCGAGGAGATAGGCGATCTTCTGCCGTCCAACCACCACCGTCAAAAGAGCTCGGCTGAACTTTTTCCAGGACTTCGAACCAGACTTGTGCGTAATTGCGTTACTGGTAATAAGTTACTTTTTTTAGTAATTTTTCGAATAATCAGTTACTTTATCATAGTAATTTTTCAGGTAATTAATTTTCTGAGTAATCGATTACTCAGTAATTGATTACTTTTCCAGAAAAGTTTAACTTATCTCTCAGATGTTCTGCCCCAAGTCAAGCCCCTCGTGCCGTCAGCCTTTGTTGGATCGTTCTACTATAGCAAGTCGAGGTCATTGTAACAACATTCTGTAACTTCAGTGTCTCTCTCCCTAATCTCTTCCTACCCCAGTGTAGTGGTACCTCATGCTTTGGGTAACATCTCATTACGCCCGAGAATCCTTTAATCCCCAAGTGTCTCGTTACGGCCAAGATCTCATTACGGTCAAAGGTAGTCTCATTTCGGCCAAAGATGTTTCATCACGGCCAAAAAGAAAACAGAAGCATCCACCATATTAGCAATCGCTGTGTTTTATGCTTCCCAAAGTGTGTCCGAGGCGGTGTGCCCCCACGGCTTGTGTCACACACAATGGTTCATGCACACAATACTGCGACAGTGTTTCATGCATCCCTCGTGAAAAATGTTTTTATTCTCATACTGTGTCATACGATATTTGTATGTGTTACGCCATTTTTATCTCATTATTCGAGCAACATCCTACTCATTTGTTCTGTGAGCAAACTGTTTGTGTGTGTTCTGAAAAGTTACTCCAGAAGGGAGCCCGCTGGGAGCTCCACGAGCCACATGACCTATGACCATGATCTTTTCCCCCACTAGCTGCCTTCTACAATTTACGTCCACCTGAAATCAAAAAAAGTACATAAGGTGCTGAACAAAACGACATATGCTCTTGTTTGATGGTGACCATAAGACATATGCTCTCAACCAGACTTTTTTTTTCATATATTCAAAACATATTCAGGAAATCAAGGACATGACAATTACGTCATAATGATGCAGCTGCATAGCCAGAAAAATATTTCAGAAGGTGTTTTATGAGGCTTTACACGGGGTGGAGGAGTCTCCCTCGTCCGTGATTTATCCAGACCCCCGCTACACCCCCCAAATGTTCAGTGACACCCCCCTAACTTTTTTGCCTGTGTGCTCCCTACAGGGGGTGCCCTTGCGATTTCAGCTTCAGACACGTCTGTAATGATATGTTAAGCTGTAATGACGTAACTTGTGGAAACCTACGTTCCCACAACCTCGGGGCGTCAGCCCGTCCGTTCCGTGCGCGAAGAAACAAGCAGCACAACGAGAAATTCAAACGAACATACCAGGCTTATTCAGGGAAAAGCAAGCCAACAGTCCAGCCAACAATCACACAACCAACCCCCGTTTTCCCTCCTGCACCGCATTTTATCCTCTATCCCGAGCGGAAAACGCCCCCTAAACACAACCGGTTCCCACCGGTGCTGCCATCCAGGCTTCCGCTGCAGAACCACGCCACAATTCCCCCCTCGTAAGGGCCAGTTCTCACTTGGCGACGCCCGACGCGGCGCCGTGAGGGGACGGTGGAAATAGACGCACATTTCCGGAATCGGGAGAGGAGAGACGTCGAGCCAAAAAAACACAGGGGTGGCATTCAATGTATTGCTCCGTAGACGAAAGCGTGCTGGGCGAACGCAATGCATCCTGGACATGTCCTGGTCGCACGTCACGGCAAACGTCAAAGCACACGTGACCTTAAAGATGGCAGCGCGCGTGATCGGCGGCCAATCGGTTTGTAAACAATGCGGTTGTGGTTTCTGCGCAACGTTTTGGATGTCTTTCGATCACGGTAATTATTTTTATCCGCTAATCTCGCAGTAAAACGCGCAGTTTTGCACATAAGCCCTCGTGCTGTTGACGACCTCCAAAGATGTGATGACGACTGCGCGTTAAGACTCACTGAGCCGATGCGATGTACTTAAACTAAGGAGAAATCGGCTACCATGTTGCGGAACAAGCACCGCATGGTTTACGCTGGCAAAATACGTTCATCTCTTCGTGTTACGAGGACGGAAATATGTCGGTAAGCGGCAAAACGACATGTAAACAAAGTCACATGACCTGAAAATGATGTTTTATA
Organism: Ornithodoros turicata; assembly: GCF_037126465.1. Lineage (NCBI taxonomy): Eukaryota > Metazoa > Arthropoda > Arachnida > Ixodida > Argasidae > Ornithodoros > Ornithodoros turicata. Next base: position 1,358,759 of record NW_026999342.1, read on the forward strand.
TGACGTGCGACCAGGACAAGATGGCAGTTTTGCCAAAAGCACCCGCTTGAGGGTAGTTACAACAATGGCGGGTTTGTGTCACCCCTGTGCAAAAAACTGCCATGCCGACCTTCTTTCACGACGTCGGCGAGAGCTGCCGCGAACGACAGCTGGCCACCAATTAGGTGACACAGAAAGGTCACGCCCCCTGATTTTTCGTCTGCTTTGGACTACGGAAGGGCACTGTGGTGGGAACATGAAAATCGTGCGCGCTGACGGGGCGGCGGAAATAGACGTGCATTTCCGGCGTTTGGAGAGGAGGGGCGTCGAGCCAAAAAAATTTCCATGCCGGTCTCTTTCACTACGTCGGCGAGAGGTGGCGAGAACGATACACTGGCGACCAATAAGGTGACAGAGAAAGGCCACGCCTCTTCAGTTTTCGTCTGCTTTGGGCGACGGAATGTCACTGTGGTGGGAACATGGAAGTCATGCACCTTGGCGGGGCGGCGGAAATGCGCCTCTACTTCGGCCGCCCGTTCGCGACGTCGCGCCGGGCGTCGCCAAGCGAGAACTGGCCCTAAAAGTCCATCAGATCGTCGGAAGCGTTGAGGATAGTGTCCTCTGAAGCTTGGGGCACAACTTTCTGTCCGACGGAGGCGAACGCAGGACTGGGTTGACCGCTCTTCAAGGTTCAGGACTCGGTGAGGAGGTCCAGCCTCAGTCGTCTGAGCGTCGCCAGGACGGCACCTACCTCTGTGGCAATACGCGCCGCTTCGGTGCGAGCTGTGTGGAGGGGGCCTCGGCGATGCGCGTTTCTGTGAAGTTCCGGAACCAGGCAAAGCGGACATAATAGCCGTCTCTCTTCCTGCGTTAAAGGTTGTAGGTATAGGGTGGTATAGGTATAGGGTGGTATAGCTATAGGTAGGTATAGGTATAGGGTTAAAGGTTGTAGGTGTAGGTCCGACGGGTGGCGCTCCGACAGCGTGAGTCCTTTGAACGGGGTTGGTGTCTTGGAGAGGTCGTCGCCTCTGAGTGGTCGAGTCTGGTTTTGCCAGCGGGAACGTGAAGCCCAGGAGATGGGTTGGCCATTTGCCACCACCGTCCAGGTGGCGACGGAGTGCTGTTGAGAGTGAGGAGCCTGCGAAGGCTGGTCCTGAGGACGGGGAGCGTGAACCGAGCCTTCGCGAGGACGGAAGCGAAAGGCCGGGTGGCCAGGGGAAGCGCGGAAACCCGAGGTCTCCCATGTCCGACGCCTCGGTGCTGACTGCGGGAGACGTTGCATCTGCGAGGGAGAAAAGGGAAACGGTAAGAAGGCGGCTTCAAACCGTGGGCGCCTGAGAAGGCACCCCCCTAAAATAGAAAGCGGAAAACTGTGGAACAGAAATCACACTAATAAAGCACTAAATCGCAAGCACTATGCTTAGCGATGGACATAGCGGCAGCTACGTGCGCCGCCTGCGGGGACGCAAGTCGTAGCGGCTGGACGCAGGTCCGGGCACGGGATCCGGGTCCAGGTCCTGGAGGGAGGCAGGTTGCAAATCGGGCTCCTCTCCGTCAGGGTCTCGGAGGTGGTAGGACTTCAAGTCCGAGATGTGAACTGGCCCAGTTTCTTCGCCGGTGTCGCAGCGACGAAGCCTGTAAGTCAGGCCGGAGGAGCATGCACTTACCTCAAAGGGGCCATCCCACCTACCCTGCGAGTGAAGCTGCAAAGCCTCGTGACGCATCACTTAGCGGGCGAGTCCGTCGAAGGACGAGGTCACCGACGCCGTAGGTGAGGTTTCGACGTCCACGGTTGTACTGGCGAGCCTGGTCCAACATTGCGACGTCCAGGTTCTCCCGACTGTGCGCAAAACACTTGCGCCGTGGTGGGCGACGTCGTTAGTGTAATCATACACGCAGGACAATTGCGGGCACATTGAGTAGTGGCAGCAACCTGAAAACGATACATTTTCTCGTTATATATGAGTAATCAAAAATATACCTTCCCACATGTTTCGTTTTGTCGTTTGTAAGAAGGTCTAGTAGGGGAACAGCTCTTGGTTGGTCACATGCAAGCCACAACGCGAGAGGTGCCGATATTCCGATTACGCGATCAAAAATTAAAAGTCTAGAACCATGCACACTTCACCATGCAACTACTTCCCCAGCATCGTTAGACACGATACCCATGTATCCACGTACAGTGTAATGTGAAATGATGTGCAGGAATGAAAAAAGATGCCAACATACCTGTCATCCAGTGTCTCTAAGTTTGCTTCGATTTTCTGACAGTTACCATGAAGTGCAATGCCCGATTCACAAGTTCCCGTTTCGCCATTCTCATTGCACATTGCTGCACATTTCGCAAGCGTCACGCAATCCCACGTGACCCCTTTTTTGATCAGTGAAAATAACTCGCGTCATAGACATGTATGTTCATCTCAGCACTAATCACGTTTTGCATGCTATAGAAGGAGGGGGGATCAATACTCTTCCTTTCGTGTTTTCATATCTTGTTGTTTTGCTAATCTCACTTCGGATGGTGTCTAGCAACGTTGGATACCTCGTTTCTTCTGTCAGCGAGCAGTTGTCATTGTCTTTCGAGCAGCGCGTGTTGTTCCGGTGAAAATTGAGTTGAATGAATCGTCACAGTGCCAACGTGTATCGCGCAGTGTTGACCAAGGCCAAGAACCAAGAATTCTGGTGAGTTATGCTTTCGTAGACTGTCTGGCTTAGCAGTGTGCTATCCACGCATAGTTGCATTCTCATACGAGTAATTTGACTGAATCAAAACAGCCGAAGTGCCTGTAATAGATGTAGCTCGGTATGTGTTAGTAGATTTGCACCGTTTGTAGTTCGTTGCGCGTTTAGGAACAACAAATTTATTCGAAGTTAAGACACCGATAATGCCGCGCCGTACAGCAGCATTTATCACTGTGAGCCATATTTCATTTGTTAAAATTTGTTGTCATATTTGTTCAAAAATAAAAGCGAAAGTCGGCGTACTTGAATTGATCTCCTTGAATTGCTTACGGCGAACATCTGCAAATGTTGCGCAGGCTTTTGCACCATACTAAGCGCAATAGCATATCTGATTAGAATAGATATTTCAAGAGGAAGTCATTTAAATACACTGTTATTTATAGCTATTTTCCATTCCAGTTATGTTTTGTGGCTACGGGAAGGATTCCGAGAAAGAAAAACAACAACAACATGGCTAATGGGATGTTGCTGCCCAGGGAGTGTTGGCTGAAGAGGTGGGCTGTTAAGATTACAAATGTATCCATACGGTTCTGTTGTGAAGTGAAAAATTGTGTAGTAGTGCACGAATGTTAATTCGTGCACTCCTTTTATAAGAAAGAAACAAGAAAAGGAAAGTCATGCATGCATCATTTCATGAATTGTTATGTATCACTGTCTCATATTCGCATGTTTCCATTAAGTGAATGAACTAATGCAACTAAATTCATCTCATGGTCATGCCTTGTGTTTACATGGAAGTCACATTTTTAAGGCTTGTCATTTTTTTGTCTAGATGAAGATTTATGTTAGCCTTGTATGAAATAACGGACACATATCAACATGTATACAGCTTGTGCACATTAAAACCAGCCATGTAGAGTCAAATGCCTGTTTTTTTTAATATTCTAGCCTATTCACGGTTGCTCTTTGCTTCTTGCAGGTCTACTCATTCCAGAAGCAAGAATTGTACCACTGTAAAGCGAATGGAAATAAACTGCCGTCGACTGAGATAGGTGTTCCTTCTTGGCCAGTGACTGTAGGATGGCTCCAAAAAACGTCACAGCAAAGCCAATGTTCATCTAGCTCTCCACAAGTAGCTAACTCCACATAGTAGCCTGTTGCTTCACAGCAACATCAACACTACCTTGGGAGTGTACACATTACACAATATGCTGCATTGTGCTGTGGCATGATAACATACTGATTGTCTCACAATATGTGTATATATATGATAAGGGCCCTAAGGGCACACTGCATGGCTTATACCCTCCGGAATGTATATCCATATCTGGCTGCAGCATTGCATATCAATGCATGTTACAATACACATTTTGACTTTTGGCCGTTATGAGACATCTTCGGCCGTAATGAGACTACCTTCGGCCGTAATCAGACACTTGGGAATTAAAGGATTATCGGCCGTATTGAGACTTTCGGCTGTATTGAGCCATCGGCCGTAATGAGATACAATCCATGCTCTGGAGGTTTACTTTGGAGGTCATAGGGAAGTTCCACGCAATGCTCTTCCACAATCGGTTCAATGTCTTCCCGGGACAGAGCTACCTGTCACAAAGGTTCTTGTTTGTCGTATTTTTTCAACTGTTCCGCTTTGAACGTTTCTTCTTTTTTGAGACACACAAAGACAGGTGTATTTGCGAAAATACAGTGTAACGACAGGAGTAATGCGTTACTTTGCTACTCGTTACTCAATTACATTTGGAGTCGAGTAATTGGTCACGGTAATCAATTACTTTTTTCGTGTCTCGGGCACAAGTCTGCTTCGACCCTCATGGACGGCTATAAAACCGCGCAGCTGACCAGCAAAAAAGTTACCCGCTCTCCTAGATACCTCTCCCCCGAAAACAATATGTGTCAGGGAGGCCGACCGCTTGTGCACTCGTCCCCCCCCCCCCCCCTTTCCCGCTCTGAGCGATGGCCGTCGTGGAGTACCCAAAGTTGCGTTTGAGGTAGCCCGTATTTATTTTCGGGGCATCAACAATAAATGAATGAACGGTGATAATGTCATTGGAGATTCAATGCTACCCCGGAGTGGAACCTTCCCCACTTTTAGAATGAAGGAAGGCACAATGCGTGGCATAGATACATGGGTGGATGGATAGATGGCACGCACAGATTACTACTGCAAAATACTCATAAGTGAATATGGCAACATTGGTGCTCGTCATTCGCTCTGTACGCGTCCCGTGTGTTTTGGGCGGTCGTATAACGGGCGTTTCCTAAGGCGTAAAGGCTACGACGTGTACGCGACATTTTGGCGCTGAGAAAACATTCCATGTGTGAAGATGCCGCGACCGTGACATCAATACAAGAGGTACGAGATTCATCCGTTACTTCGCTCGTTATTTACCTGCGAACGAAACCATTTCCTCTTCTCTCAACAAGCAGAGTAATGCGGAGCCGTCTGCCATTGGTCTACTCAGACGATTTACCGCGATGGTGCTGCTACTATATGTTCCCAGTAGCTTCCTCCTCCTTCGTATGTATTGATATTAATGCGTCAGCATTAGCAGCTTGTCAAAATGGAAAAGGCTGTAGGTAAGTGTGTGTGTGTGTGTGTATCAGTGTCTGCGATGGTGATGCCTCAACGAGGCAGAGGTATAAGTGGACATGTAGAGGAGATATAAGATTGTAAATCTAAATGGAGGTAAATGATTTGAAATTGAAGTAGTCGATGGTAATTAAGAGTAAGAGGTAAGGGTAATTGAAGGTAATTAGAGGCAATTAAAACAAGAAAGTCGAGTTTAAAGGCAATGAATGTAAGATATATGTAATTAAGACAAAGGTTAAATGAAATTAAAGAATACCGAAGGTGACCGCAGGTTATATCACAAGTAATTAAATGTACTTAAAGGTAATTAACGTCAATTAAAGGGGAATTTAAAGTAATTAATGCAATACACGTAATTAAGGATAATTAAGGCAATTAAAGGTTACATCATGTAACCTGCGGTAATTAAGGTACTTAAACGATAATTACAAGGTAATTGAAAGTAATTGAGGCTAATCAGATGTTATTTAAATGTACATACATATAGTAATTGAAAGTGTCAAACCGGAAATCAAGCATTGACTGGATGTGGACAACCAAACAAAACACAACAAAAGGTGGTTAATGATAACACGTTCCTCTCGCATTTACCGCTAAATCGCCAGTAAATTTTGTATAAACTGGAAAATGCAAAAGTAAATTAATGGAAACGATTGTCAAGAGACAGGACGCTCCGGGTTGTTCTGCTTTTTGAGAAGAGGGAACGTTCCTTTTGTACTGCTGTCAAGCTGGCGACATGTTTTACTTTGCGCGTATAATGTCGTTTCAAAGCATAGATTAAATGAAGGGCAACTCTTCTTCGCTAATTTTAGTTCATCTATGTCGGATACATCCTACGCCCTTCCGCGCATTGCAGTCAAGACGTCACGTGGCCTATGAAGGCGCTATGTTCTAAACTGTCATTTAAAAATCGTCATTTCTATCACGGTAATTCGTACAAATGAGATCGAAAACGGATTGACGTGTTACATTCTTGTTAATCCTTCCTTTGTAACAAGTACACCCTTCCTCCTCCCTGTACCAGGTCAGAGGTGGGCATCCTCACTGGGCCAGATGGGGATGAGGACGTCATCACGCTCACCTCGTACACGTTGAGATAAGGTTAGCTGAAAAGAAACAACCAGTGAAAAGATGAGTGAGATGAGATTAGGAAAATTTTCGAGATCGAGGTGAGGTGAGGAAAAACTTTTACAAAAAGATGTACGTGCGAAGAAACTTTCCCAAAATGGAAACTCCCATATTAGATAATGAGAAATATTCACTTATTAATTTTGTATTACTAATTAAGAACGTACCTAGATGTAGAATAAATTAAATAGGCTGTATGGGGTGGTCAGAATTATAGTTACAGAACATCGAGAAAGATCAATTTTTAGACAGTAGGTTTTCTTGCACTTGATGAATTTTCGAAAGAAAAGCTATGGGGCGTTTTCCCAGGCCGTGTCCTTTGTTTCGGCAACTTAGGCTAACAACCTAGTTCTACTAATTAGTAAAGGTAATGAATGTATATTTGTGCTCTAAGATACGAACCACTAAATGGCTTTGATACATATGACCCCTACCCTCGAAGCATCTTGTAAAGTACTATGGATCGATGCTAATATGAACATTCTTATGGAAGGTTTTCCTAAGCAACGTGTTGATAGGTGTGCTCTCAAAAAAGAAGTTAATCGCGTTATCACAACTGATTTGTGTAAAGCGTGGCACAATTTTTATGACACAGAACATAGCTGTGTAACGGACACAAAACCTGCCATTGTCAACAAATCCGATGCCTTTCTTGGGATGCATCACCACATACACCCTGAAGGTAAACAATTGCAGAGAATGATCACTACTGGTTTGTAGAGAAGGAATGGCGCACGAGATCTTGTGGCAATTACTAACTGTCACAAAAGGGGGGGGGGGTCGAAGTAGCTTGCCGTTGCTGGCCGCTCTCAAGTGGACATCGTCACGACTCTAGCCAAAAAAAAAAAAGAGGGGGAGAGGAGAGTTGACGATTTCAAGGTGAGGCATAGGTAGGATGACCGATACTGATGGGACGGAGGCACACTGTAGATGAGAGGTGCGCTAGAGTGGTCTTTCCGCGAGGCCCGTTTCTTGAAAAAAAAGGCACGAGGCCGCGAGTTTTTGTAAGTCGTTCTGCACAAGAACCTTCGGGGGTTAAAAAGCGACTTCTCCATATAGTACGGTCCTAACAAACCACTATTCCGAATGCTATCATTCTCCTTCCCGGTTTGTAGAAAATGAGAGGAGGCGCCTCTTGGACACGTTGTGCATGTCCAAGATAGGGACCTGGTCCCGTTTTCAACAAATCAGGAGGCAGAACCATATTTTCGAAATGTTGGGTTGCCTAGACGCGTGCTATGTTGTGCATCTCGGATTTAACAGAGACAATAGACAAATGTCGCCACTGTTCCTTGACTGAAGAAGCCGGCCGAGGACGCATGATCCCCTCCTGCGAGAGTCGTCAAGTTGACCGCCTGAGTGTGGCCGGCTACGGCAAGCAGTTCCACTTGTTGTTTTAACAGTGCACCCTATTTTCTATCGCAGCTCTACAAGCAAGTAATGCGTCTGAGACCAGATTTTGCCGAAGCCTATATTAGTCGAGGCGATTTTCTTCTGCGAACAAACAGGTAAGTATCAAAGCTTTACTCATGTACGCATATTCCATTGGGGATTCCTTAAAGGAGCACAGAGGGCCATCCAAAATATTTTCAGTTTGACGTCTGATGAAAGCATATGCGTCAATTTGCCGAACATCACAAATGATTTTGATGCCTGCGGTCTTTTCCCAGAACGCAACGTACACAGACACAGTCGTTCACTCTCGACTCGTCCCCCGGGGTGTAACAAGGAGGAGAGGGACGACTTATACGTCATAACGTCTGCGCGGTCAGTCGAGGTCACCGCTTGTCTTTTTCTTTTTGTGCATGAGCGCTTTCTTCTTTTGTACTCGATTAATCTGTTCCCTTAGGGGGGATTAGTAATTGTTAGGGTGACCGTTGGCATGGAATATTTCATTGTCCCGCGGGAGTTTCCCCTTAAGGCCACGCTTCTTCAGAGCCCCGCTGACTAGCAGACGACAGCTGCCTAGCAGACAATATTCTGAACCAGTCAGCGGGCGCGGACGATAGAGCGTCAGCGCAGGGTCACAGGCTGGTACTGCTCTACACCACCGTTGTGCACGGTCGCTTTTTGATGTCGTAATTGAAATTCAATTTTTGCGATAAATATGACTCTGTGGGGTGAATTTCTTCTCAGGGTGCATTTTACTGGCCTACTTAACAGTTTTGTAGAAAGAAAACATAGTGTTAAAAATGGCTTCTGTGCTACTTTATTGCTTACAGGACTGAAGAAGCGCAGAACATGTACGAAATTGCATTGGGGCTGGACGACACGAACCCCGATGTCTTATATAACGTAAGCAAATATTATATCAGCTGATATCAACAAGAGTTCTCCAATAAATTAGAGCCCTATGCGTGTCAAAATGTCAGAGAACATTCTTACACCTTCAGCAGTCTCATAGAAACCACTGTTAAGTGCAATGCGACTTCTTTTTTTGACTATCTGTGGCGTAGTATACGTGAGTAGTCGACCGGGCACTGCACCGGGGACCGCAATTTCCGACTAAATTTGTCTCTTGTGTTTTATATAATATTATATCGCGCAAGAAACGATTGTCGTTATACAGCACGTCTATGTCATGTCAGGCGACTAAAACGGTCCTAAGGATTTCTCAGGTGCCTGGCGCTTTCGGGAAAAAGAAATGTATCGTGTAAAGAAGAGACAAACTCCAGAAAACAATGTCGTATTGAACGGAAACGTGGCAGGATTGCAATGTGTAAGTATTTCTGGATTGTAATTGATAGAGTGTTATATGTAATGGGTACTTGTGAGTGATTTCATCTAAACGAGTGAATTATGCGCCTTTACGACAGACTCTCTTTGACACCTTGATTTGTCACGTCGCTTAGTATTTAATTCTAAATGGAGTTAAATTTTTGGGTTCAGAATTGACTAAAATGGTATAGGGGGTTGGGGGATAATATGTCTATTATGAAAAAACAAAAAAGGCGCAGCCTTAGGAAAACGTTTTGACGCGGCCTCTAAGGAGTATATTTAGATTTTGACAACAGAAACATCGCCGTTTGTGAATTTCAGCTCGGTGTTGTTCACATGGAGCATGGTCGTAATGAAGAAGCCTTGGGATTATTCGACAGAGCCCTCAAGCTGGACCCGGGTCATCAGGTAACGCTCATGGGCAATACTCAGAATGATAAGCTGGTTAGCCTTGTGCGGGGAATTTATGTTTTTAGTCTACGTGCCACACGTGTGACCTTCTTACGGTTTTCAGCATGTGCTGCAGAATTCAGCGGTTCTTGTTCGCGGAACAGGGAGGAAAAACGAGAGGTATGCCACCATTTGAATATCTATAAACTCACTATTTAATACTGAGTTTATGCAATACTGACAACTTGTCATACCTAGTACACATTCGAGCCTCTTTGTTATCATAACTCATGGAAGTTTCTCCCAGAAAGCACGAATATTTTGAAATATGTTTCTGGACGTAAGAGTGATCCAGGTTTTACGTCGCGATACAATTACGATGTGACGGCCACCTGAGGGCTCCTCCCATCAAATGAAAACCGTTTCTAAACGGAGGCACATATTTTTCCTCGTGGAATGAAAGTCACAGACGGAAGAATCCCCTTCATTTATTCCTCTCTTCCTCAAGGTGCTGCATGTGACAACTCTCCTTCGAGCCCTTTTGCTCGAAATCCACACGTTTTGTTTTCTGTCGTGACGGCGGCACTGGAGGTGCGACCGGATAATCCCCTCTTCGACGTTCTTTTCGTACCGTCAGAGGGTCCTCTTTCACACCTCCTCCTTATGTATTCCATGCTGCAGGGGAGCAGGAAATCAAGCGCCAAGGCATCGCCATACTTGTACGTAACGGGTTACAAGTAATTGCGGTACTAGTAATCAATTACTTTTTGAATAATTTGGCGAGTAGTTGATTAGTTTTGCTATAAAGTAATTTTTCGAGCAATCAGATTACAATTTTTGGGTAATCTAGCTATCGCCGAGTTATCGACTACTTTTCGACTAGGCATAATTCGTGACGAAGCCAATCTACAGGCTCCTTGCAGCCTTCCCTTTCTGGGACATATTGAGCTGGTTGGTACATGAGCTGTATGTTGCGACGGAGCCGAATAGAAACAAGTCTCATTTTCAAAGTTTAGTAAGGACAAAATGATACAAACCGAATTAAGCACGGGCTGTACCCGACATTTTCGCTCTCTCCCCTCACCCAGACCACACACACAAATACACATAAATGGGATGATGATGTGGTGGGTCATTGCCCGCCGTTATGGCGATACACTGACCCATTGCGCTTGTGGAAGGGATGATGATGGAAAGGTGCCCTATTAGAGTTCGTTCATTAGTCCAGTGCTGGAGAGGAACTCAGCAACAACTCGTAGGCCTTGCATCAGATGTGAGGTGTCGGACCATGGCCCGAGAATTTTGACTAAGTCGAACTGGCGTTGATCTACGCGTTGCAAAGCAGTTCCCATGAGGGCGCGCTCGCGATAGTACTGTCCGCAGACCAGGAGGACGTGATGAAGGTCACACCACACGTGGAACAGAGGCTGGACGCGCCGACACCGAGGAGGTGTTTGAAAGGGGTGGGCGACATCACCACCCACTCTCTGCTTTACTCCGTTGACCCCACATTATCCCTCTCCCCCGCCGAATTCCACGTTCCTTTACCACAGTCTTCCACCGCATTCACTTTTTTACCGCTTTTACACCGGCTTTCACCCAGACCACGTTCCCTTGCTAGTAAGGTTTTGCTGATTTTTTGTCAAAGTTGTCGTCGGGGATCTATACACACTAATTTTTTACACATATATGTTAGTGTAAGAGTGGTGTATTTTGCAATATACACTCGCAATTGTGTATATATTCAAATTAAACTAAGACACCTCACCCTTCGATTTGACTGGAATGCGAGCAGGGCTATAGAATTTGCAGACGCTCGCAGGACATGCAATGTATATAGTATCTGTTTTCTCTTAGAAAGGGAATGCCTTTCTAAGCGAGCTTTTCTTTCGTCATCCCATTTATGTGATGTTTCAAATGTATCTCTAAATTTAAGCGCGTATATCAGACTGTATAATATGGCGTCCAATATAGCACCAGTTTGGAATTGCTATATTGGGAGAACGCAGTGCATTACATGTTCATGTTATGCATTTACTTCGGCTTATATGCGTGACACACTCACTATAGAAAGCTGCACACGTTACGCCATTGCTTAAGGGTGTTGATTGACACCAAAAATTGAATCAGGGTATCGTCAAACTACCAGTGTAGACCAACACGCCGCACACCCGCTAAGTAGATGTTACACCTTTTCAGAGGTAATGTGGGACGGGTATACTATGACTTACACCCTTTTAAGTATAAATGTTTGCAGGTGTTGTGAAATACACCCTGAGAGGCAGGTGTATTTCATTACATCTACAAACTTTTACTCTGAAAGGGCTGTGAGTTATGGTACACCCACCTTACACTCAAAGGGTGTAAAAAAAGTTTAACGTGTAACACATTTGTCCTTGTTCTTTCTTTCTTTCTCATTGTCTTGCCTGTTTCCACGACTTGTCTGACATGTACATAATTAGATCGAGATAAGATATCGGTGTGATTAAACGAGGGTGCACATCCGCACGCTACAGTGTGGCTCGCTAACCGTGAGCCCAACACGTCTCTTGTATTTACTTTGTTTCTATGTTCCGGGAGCCTCTCGTTTACACCGGTCGTACGCACAGCTGCACTACAAGGGCATGGAATAAAGGACAGCCGACGAATGCTTCTCTGTGTCCAACACCACGAGCAGCACCGTCGTATTTCTTCCGTACATTCGTCGAGAGGAAATTTAACTTTATTTGGACAGACGGGATCAACCTAATTATGTGCCTTTCGCCATTTCCTTGAAGCGGTTCCGTGGATATAGGGGATGACCTAGGGTCACTAAGAGTCCTATTTAGTGACTCTGCTCCTATGCTCCTTCCGTTTCTGTTTCAACATATACAGCGGACAGCTCCTTTGAACACTACTTTGCTTTGCCATTACAATAAGTGGAGGGAGGTAATTCTAGTAGCATTCCGCACGTGCATTTCGTGTGCATGGCGACACCTAAGTCTCTTCCTACCGCGACCTCCTGAGGTGGTCAAGCTTCAGATATAGTGAGTCACCTGGAATTTTCAAGTTAAAATGTAGGGCTGTTTAGTGACTCTAGCATGACCAAGCGCTTCTATTCTGAAGGCCTTAAGGGTCAATGCCTCGGAAGGAGATGCACAGAGATGGTGCTCAGGACGCTGAGTTCGTATAGTTGCGACAGTACTTCCTTCGAGGCCTTCTTAAAGATATGTTCAAACAACAGATATGATCTATACCGGTGAGCAATTCAAAATTGTGCAAGCGAGCTGGTGTACTGTAAAAAGAGGTAACATTTCCTTGAGTTTGAGGAACATGCAATACGAAGAGGGCAACACGAGTCTTGTACTGAAATAAAGTTAAAATCCGGGCAGGGTGGTGATCCATTCTCAAAGTGATAAAAAAAACAGTGCGAGGGGACAGCGAAATGGACAAAGAACGAGATAGGACGAGAACTGTGCTATGTTTGTCTCGTCCTTTGTCCCTTTCGTTGTCCCCTCGCACTAGGTTTTTTTATCGCATTTAGAACACGTCTTGTGTTGTCCTGTTCGTATTGTGTGTTCCTCAAAGTCAAGGATATGTTACCTTTTACTATAATCTATATGTTGGTGGTGATTTCAATATTAACCTTTTTGACAAGAATAAACAAATATTGGAATTCGTAGACGTGTTAGAGTCCTACGGCTTCTCTAATCTTATCACTAGAGCCCGGATTCCTAGGCAAATGCCTATTTTTTTCGTGTGGTCGTAATGGTACCTCTTCGATACATGAGCACGAACTGTATGCTAGGGAACCTCCTGTATCGATTTGATAGTGCCTATAAGTGCCATACATATGTAGAGCGAAAAATGAGGCGACCAGGCTCTACTGAGGTCGATGGGTTTAATGACGGTTAATGGCGATGAACCGAAAACGAAAGCTCGGGTCACGCGCAGTGCTGCGCGTAACCGATGGCGGTGCTGGTGATGATTATGACGCTGCTGCTACAGGGCTCCCCCCCGTGGCGGATGACAAGGCTGGCGAGGAGGGCCGAGGTTGGCGGAAAGGTCGGGCGCCGAGGCCAAGGAGTGCAGGAGCCGGACCCGAGGCGGTGGGCGGCTCGTAGTGTGCGAGCTGCGGCGCCCAATGCCCTCGACGTGGAGGGGGAGGAATGCTGGAGACAGGAGCTGAGCACGGGCGTAGGGAGGGCGGGTCGGGCGATACTAGAGGTGCCGACTCCAGGAATGCGGGCTTAAGCCTGTCGATGGCCACAGTGTCAGGTCCCCGTGGAAGATCGAGGTGGAAGAACTTCCCGGCTCGCGAGATGACCCTGTAGGGGCCGTCATAGGGAGGCTGCAAGCTGGAGCGCACAGAGTCCCGGCGGACGAAGACGTGGGTGGCTTGATGAAGGTCGGGGCTCACGAACACGCGTGTTGCGGGAGCGGAGCGGGTAGGCGTGGGCTTGAGGTCCCGGAAGAGCTGGCGGAGACGGTCGATGTAGGAGGAAGGGTCGTGCACGAGCGGGGCCGAGGGGGTGAAGAATGATCCGGGAAGGCGGAGCGGGCAGCCGTAGACCATGTGGGCCGCGCTGCAGTCATCCTGGCGGATCGCGGCGCGAAGGCCAAGCAGGACGAAGGGTAGACGCTCGGGCCAGGTTGTGTCGCCGTGGTCAGTGGCGCGGAGGGAAGCCTTGAGCTGCCGATGAAGGCGCTCGACCAGGCCGTTGGCAGCCGGATGGTAGGCCGTGGTTCGGATGTGATGGGTTCCGAGGGCGCTGCACAGGTGACCGAAGAGGGCCGATTCAAACTGGCGTCCTCTGTCCGTGGTTACAGTGGACGGGACGCCGAATCGGGAAACCCAGGAGAAGAGGAATGCGTGGGCCACCGTCTCTGCCGTGATGTCAGGGATCGGCGTTACCTCCGGCCAGCGGGTAAAGCGGTCGATGCACGAGAGCAGGTAGCGGTAGCCTTTGGCCGGAGGAAGCGGGCCGACCAAGTCGATGTGGACCTGGTCGAAACGTGCATCTGGCGGAAGGAACCGCGATGGAGGCGAGATGGTGTGGCGGTAGATTTTGGACCGCTGGCAGGCCAGGCAGGCCCGCGCCCAGTCACGGACGTCGGCATTCATGCGAGGCCATATGTAGCGCTCTGCGACGATCTTTTGCGTGCCGCGCACGCCAGGGTGGGACAGCGAGTGGAGGGCGTTGAAAACATGGCGGCGGAAGGCCAGGGGAACGAAAGGGCGCGGGGTACCAGTAGAGGTGTCGCACCATAGACTTGCCGTCGAACCGGGGAGCGAGATCTCCCGAAAAGTGGTGGATGAGGCGGGGGAGGAACGAAGATTGGCGAGATCTTGATCAGCGTGTTGCGCCTGGGCGATGCCGTCCAAATCGACCGCGGGGGGCGGATGGAGAGCATTGACGTCCGGCCGCGAGAGTGCGTCGGCAGCGGCATTGTCTTCGCCTGCGACGTGTCGCACATCGGTCGTGAACTCCAAGAGGTAGCACATGTGGCGGGTTTCACGAGGCGAGTGGTTGAGGGAGGGCGATCGCAGGGCGAACATGAGAGGCTTGTGGTCGGTGTACAGCACAAACGGGCGGCCCTCGAGAAAATGGCGGTAGTGTCTGCATGCCAGGTATGCGGCGAGGAGCTCACGCCCGAAGGTGCTGTAGCGTGTTTCGGCTGGCGAGAGGCGTTGGGAAAAGAAACCGAGAGGTTTCCAGTTGCCATCCTGACGCTGTTGCAAGACCGCGCCGACAGCAGCAGTGGAGGCGTCGACGAACAACGCTGTCTTGGCGTCAGGACGAGGATGGTGGAGCAGCACAGCATCTGCCAGGGCCTGCTTGACTTCTACGAACGCGCGTTCTGCTGCCGGTGTCCACTCCAGAGGGGCAGCACGGGCCTCTTTCGGATGGTCAGCGCCGAGAGCTGCGTAGAGAGGCTGGAGCAAGGCAGCACAGCGAGGCACAAAACGTCGGTAGAAAGTCACGAGGCCAAGGAATGAACGAAGTCCTTTGCGAGAAGTGGGGGCAGGAAAGTCTCGGATGGCCTGGACCTTGGATGCGAGTGGCCGGATGCCTTGCGGGGTGATGGTGTGTCCCAGGAAGGTAAGGGTGGTAACGCCAAACTCGCACTTCGCGGCATTGATGGAGACTCCGTAGTCCTCCAGGCGCGAGAACAGGGCGCGCAGGTGGGCGCGATGAGCCTCCGGAGATGGACTTGCGACGAGGATGTCATCCATGTATGCGAATGCGAAGTCCAGGCCGCGGAGCACTTCGTTGATGAATCGTTGGAATGTCTGCGCAGCATTACGCAGGCCAAAGGGCATCCGCACGTATTCAAAGAGGCCAAAAGGGGTGGTTATAGCAGTCTTCGGGATGTCAGGGGGATGGACGGGAATTTGGTGATAGGCTTTGATGAGGTCTATCTTGGAGAAGATGGTCGCTCCGTCAAGATTCGCGGTGAAGTCCTGAATATGGGGAAGCGGGTATCTGTCCGGTACCGTGACGATGTTGAGTGCACGGTAGTCCCCACATGGGCGCCAGTCACCAGGTGTTGCTTTGGGCACCATGTGGAGAGCGGAAGACCACGGGCTGGAGGAAGGCCGAATGATCCCCAGTTCGAGCATGTGCTCGAATTCCCTCTTGGCAATGACGAGGCGCTCCGGAGCCAGCCGTCTGGGGCGAGCGAAGACAGGGGGGCCCCGTGTCACGATGTGGTGAGTGACGCTGTGGCGAGGTGGGCAAGAGGCGTGAGATTGGCGCAGGACAGCGGGGAACTCCGTGACAATGTCGGCGAAAGCAGTGGGCAACGGTAGCCGTATGGTGGGACTAATGGCGGCTATATGCGCTGGGGCTCCATAAACGTGCAAAGAAGTAGTGTTGTCGACGAGGCGCTGGCGTCTAATATCCACAAGAAGGTCGAAATGGTGGAGGAAGTCGGCGCCAAGGATTGCGAAGGGGAGGTCGGCGATGGTAAAAACCCAACGAAATACTCTGCGCAGGCCGAGGTCGAGGGTGACGGAGCGTTGACCGTAAGTTGAGATGGTGGACTTGTTGACGGCCTGCAAAGCCAAGTCTGGTTGTCGGTGTCGTTTTTCTGCGGGGGTTGGTGGAACGACGCTCACGTCAGCCCCGGTATCCACCAGGAAGCGACAGCCGGACACGCGGTCCGTGATCCGGAAGAGCCGGCTGTTGTCGCCCCCAGCCATGCCAGCCGTTAATGGTTGGGGGGAGCGTTTCCCGGCCACGAGCAAGGGGCCTGGCAGTTCCTTGCGGCATCGCCGAATTTTCGATGATACCAGCAGAAGTGGTGCTGAGAGGGCGAAGGAGACCGTTGACGGGATGGCGAGCAGCGACGGCAAAACGGGCGCCGAGGGGAACGTGGTCGCTGCGGGGGAATGGCGTCCACCCGGTTCACCAGGGCCGCCACCGTAGTCTGGAGTTGCTGGAGCGACGTGCTGATGGCATTGATTGCAACGTCCACCGGTGGAGGGGAGGTGCGGGGGGCCAGGGCGGCAACGGTTTCTGGTGATGGAAGGCCAGCAAAATCCAGAATACGGTCCGCCATCTTCGCCAAGTCATCCAGGCGGGAATTTTCGCCGGCGGCCAGGATCATGCGTACGTTGTGGGGCAAACGTTGTAGGAAGAGTTCGCGTAGTAGTGAGTCGTCCGTGGTAGGGTTGCCGGCGAGGTCGCGCATGCGGCGTAGGAGCTGGGTGGGCCGTCGATCGCCGAGCTCTTCCCTGTTCAGAAGCTGCTGCAATCGCCGCTCCTCCGAAGCAGATGTACGGCGAATTAACTCGTCCCGTAAGGTGTCGTAGGGCAACTCGGGGTGAGGGTGGATTATTAGGTCACGGACTTCCGCCGCAGCTTCGGGAGGAAGGTTTGCGATGGCATAGCCAAACCTTGAGGCTTGAGAAGTGACGCGGCGTCCGTCGAAGAGAACCTCCGCCTGCGCGAACCACAGCTGAGGATCGGAGATGGAGAAAGGCGGCAGGCGGAGCGGTGCCACAGAAGCCTCGAGCGGTGGAAGTGGCGGTGGCCGGCTGGGAGGCGAAGAGCTGGTGGAGTGCTGGTCACCGTTCATGATGGTGGAACGCTAAGACATCACGTTCGGGTCACCAGTTGTAGAGCGAGAAATGAGGCGACCAGGCTCTACTGAGGTCGATGGGTTTAATGACGGTTAATGGCGATGAACCGAAAACGAAAGCTCGGGTCACGCGCAGTGCTGCGCGTAACCGATGGCGGTGCTGGTGATGATTATGACGCTGCTGCTACACATACATGCCATACTGTACATATAATCAGGTTAATGCAATAAATTTTCTTTATATATAAATGCCTATTTCGGCGTGAGTGCCTATTTTTGCGTATATGCCTAAAATTCAGATTAAGCATGAAAAAATGCCTATAATGGCCGGAAAGCGGTGGCGAAACACCGTTGTCCAGGCAAAATTGACATGGGTGACGTCGCCCGTCCTTTTGACACAATCGGGCATTTAAAAGAAGCGAGTATCTCAAAGTAATGGAATGTAAGTTGATAATTGAAAATCGATTACTCGGTACAGAGCTTACTCGTTCTTTCCCTCTAGTGTCCCGTGGCTCGTTATTAAAAAATATAGGCACGTTTCGTAACGGTTTTGTGTCAACCTAGATTGCAACTTTTCTTTTTATTTTTTTATTTTTTTTTGCTAACGAGGGGGCGTGACGTATGGGGCAACCTCAGCAAGCTCATCTCCTTGCGGGCTATCAGGTGACACCGAACGCAGGTCAAGTCACCGGGCGTGACACGAGCGAAGGTAACATCGCGTCCAGTTTGAGCAGAATTGATCCCCCATATTTGCTACTATTGCGACCCTTGTGGTAACGCTGAGAGCGAAATCCAGAAGGCAAAGCTTTAAAAGTTCGAGGATTAAGAAATTTTACCGTCACACTAAAGCTCCCGATGCTCGAATATCGCCAGTGCATGCTGCGACAAGTCATTCGGAGAAGTGTCGTGGAACCGGTGGCAATGGCTAGAAGTCTTGTCTTTTGACCATAGTAGGATCATGATGGAAATTGAGTTCTTTCATCATAGCAGGATCAATAATTTTTGCATTTCGTGCAGCAAAAAATTAGGAAAACAGTCACAACAGTCACAGCCACCATTTACGGTATTGTTCCTGCGGATAAAACTTTCACTTCCTTTTTGCGCTTTCAGTACAACAGATGAAAAACCTGATCAATTTATGGCGTTTATAATGTCATTTTCAGTGCCTAAATCAGGATTTTTAGCGCCTTTATAGACGCCTAAAACAATTTTTTCTCGTGCCTAAAAATCCGGGCTCTACTTATCACTCATCCTATACGGGAATCACGACTATTGCCATGTCGAAAAGCTCTCCTGACCTATCGCCATGGCTTCAGTGTTTCTGAAATGTTTCAAGGTAATGGAGAGAAAAGACGAAAACAATGTTGATATGGTAGTCGAAAATAAAAACAACAAAAACAATGTGTTCTTTAAATGCATAATGTGTTCACGTAAGCAGGAGCTCCTATCCTGTTCAAATGCGATGAACTCCAATCTCAGAAAACGGGTCAACGTACGTAATTTCGTTTTGTACGTTAGGTAGGCTTGTAAGCTAATTTCGCGGACTTCAATTAGCCATATGACTTATTATTGAAAGTAACCTTCAAAGTAACGCTTTACTTTTTAGCCCATTACTACATTACAACTGTAGCCGAGTAATTTTCAACGATAAATTTACTTTTGTCACCAGAGTAATAGTGACGGTAATCAATTACCTTTGTCGCGTAACGTGTACAAGTCTGACCGCAAAGGCCCTCACCGTGACGACGCACTTACGTCTTTCTGCGGACGCATTCAAAACCCTGTGTATTCCAATGATTTACAGAGCCTATAATAAATTAGAGAGCAGCATAGAGCGAAAAGTGAAGCATGAACTCCGTGGAATACAGTAGCCGTGGAAACATATATCTACGACCTCGAAATCACGGGCGATGCGAAGTATGTTGTATCGCTGTCTCGGCATTCCTCGCCGAGAACTTTTTCCTCTTTAGCATCCTTCGTGGACGCTTAAAGGAGCAGATTAAAAATAAATCACGCAGAGCAGAAATTAGATACATATTCGCACAAAGCTCCTGTCAATCTGCGACGTCATCTCATCCGCCCAATAGCGGGTGGGACTGTCTTCTGCCTGCGGTCGTATTTGGCACTGCGCGTCTCACACGGACAATCTGACAGAGTCAGCGAATCGGTCGCCTTGCTCCCGCGCAGTAGCAGACACAGTCGTTTGGCAATGGCACAAAAGTGATCGGATCAACTATCTTCCCGGGTTGTTTTGTCGTTACTATACCCATGTGTTACGTCATACAACGTAAACCCTATGTTAATATGAAAGGGATACAATACATCAGAAGCAAGCGAGCTAGAGGCATACGCCCAAGTTCGTGAGGGCGCCTACCCGTGTCATGTAATTCATGGGTAATTAATAGAGAGTGTTGAAGCTGTAAATATACATATTTCCTTCGCTGTAGGCTGGAGAGGATTGTGCACGGCAGTGGTGGCGAAGACAGATATTTTCACCTGGCCATGCTGGCACTGGCCAAGAAGGACACATCAACGGCTGAGATGATGTTCCGAAGATCGGTGGCGGTAAGCCAGACAACTCCCCTCTGGGACGATATTTCATTCATGCTGATGCGTTGTTATACGGGACAGGGGACAAATGGTTAAGGAAACCAACCTGGCGTGCGACTAACAAAGCAAAGCCTTGGAAGTCTAGCACTGCTTTGTACTTTCACTATGTTTATTCTCAACGGCAGGAGAAACGGGATATTTTCGGGAACAGCAAATTATTCGTGTTGCTTACGACTTAGCAATTGTAGCCATATCAGTATGTTTTAATTATTGCGAAACTTGAACTTACCTACCTTGTGATTACCTAGAATTTCAGGTTCCTCCTGGCCACAGAATTAAAATTTAAATCTGCTGCCTCTTTTTAGTGTGTGATATCTGCACATATTCAATATGCGGCATTTATTTTCCGAAATCTTAGGCTACACTCATAAAGGAGGTAAAAGACAGTGCGATCCCGGCCGAGGATGGTACACTCTTAAAAATGAACTTCACCACATAGCACGCTCCTACACTCTTAAAAATGAACTTCGCCGCATAGCACGCTCCTAGCCAACCATCATCTCGAATGATATCGTTATCTGCCCTGATTTGTTGAAAACGGGAGGCGTACGCCTTTTCTGTGACACTTATGCTGTTCATAATTGTCACAAAAAAGGCGTACGCCTCCCGTTCTCAACAAATCAGGGCAGATAACGATATCACTAAAGGCTATGGTTGGCTAGCAGCGTGCTATGTGGCGAAGTTCATTTTTAAGAGTGTAGCCAACCATAGCCTTTAGTGATATCGTTATCTGCCCTGATTTGTTGAGAACGGGAGGCGTACGCCTTTTTTGTGACAATTATGAACAGCATAAGTGTCACAGAAAAGGCGTACGCCTCCCGTTTTCAACAAATCAGGGCAGATAACGATATCATTCGAGATGATGGTTGGCTAGGAGCGTGCTATGCGGCGAAGTTCATTTTTAAGAGTGTAGCAATGCAGGGGGAGGTAAACATTGCTTCCACCATCTTCTGTCGGAGATTTCCGGCGCACATCGAAAGAAGACCAGATGATCGAAATTATCCGCAGCCCTACCCTGCGGCACGTGCAACATGTAACTACGCTACGCTCTAAGAAAAAAGAAAAAAAAAGTTGTTAAAGGTGGTAACTTCTATAGTTACCACCTAGGTCAACGTAGCGTCTGATAAAGGGTGTAAAAGTGTGGTAAAAACAATTATCGTATATCCAAGTTGCTACAAAAAAGAGTACGCCCCCTCGCTGACCGAATCAGAGCGGTAAATCATTTGTAGGTAGCAGGTACAACCTTGCGACCTTTTAGGCACAACATATGCGACAACTATTACCGCTTCAAAGGTGTAACTGCTCACCTTTTTTTCTAAGAGTGTAGGCTGACACACCTTACGTGTAACTCTACTCCAATTACCTTTATTACGTAAAAAAGATCGGCTCGCCGTTCTTAGCCGCACAGAAGCGAACTTCGTCGGGTAAAACAGATGGTGATTGATGGTGACGGTGAAAGGGCTCGCCGTTGTCGGCCTCACAGGGGCAGGTAAAAGAGAACTTGAGCGCATAATACTCGCTTAGCCAGCCATATTTCAAAAGATATCGTTCTCTCCCATGATTTGTTAAAAACGACAGACGTACACCCTTTTATGACACTTATGCAGTTACGTTAATTGCCACAAAAAGATTCACAAATCAGGAGTGATAACGGTGTCATCCTTCGCAATGGTCTTGCGTGTTACGCGATCAAGATCTGTTTTCGGAGTGTAGGTATATAAGGATATGTATCAAATTTTAATTGCGAGTAGTTTTTAAACCCTGAAATTGGCCGTAATCTTTTTTAGTCAAAATCAGGGAGCGATATGCCGCAGCCCATCACAAAATACGAAGCCTGCACTCTTAAAAATGGTTCCTGCTCCTCTATTACCGAGTGATCTGTCTGCCGCTGTGGCGACATGTCGCTCGGAGGGATGGTGCGTCCTAGGTCGACTTTACAGGCCTTCACGCCTATGATGCCTTTTTTGTACCAATTATGTACTGCATAAGTGCGGAACAAAACAGGCGTATACGCCTCCCATTTTCCACGAAATCAGGGGCGAGAATGATGGTTGGCTAGGAGCGTGCTAAGTGGGAAAGTTAATTTTTCAAAGTGTGAAGGCAAAATGTGGAAACATTCTAAATTGAACGAGCGTATTTTCCGTGCCACACTGAGTTGTCTGTCAGGTTAGCACAAGAAGAGAACCCACAGTTCCTTCCCACTGCTACTGCGGGTAGATTGTTGAAACGGCCGCATAACATCACTCAGAGCTAACCTCATTCATAATGCAGCGTTCTCTCTCTTCATTTGCTGCAAGCGTGATGAATCCGCCTATTTTGGGTACATTATGAAAAATGCAGTGCCAAATATACGCGGTTTCCTGCCATTTTCACGAAATCGAGAGAGAGAAGGGCATCATCCTCAATGGCGGTTGTCTACACTGTTAAAACAGAACTTCGCCATATAGCACGCTCCTAGCCAACCATCATGCCGAATGATATCATTCTGTGTCATAGGCGCCGACTGCAAGGGGACGCGGGGGCCCTTGCCCCCCCCCCCCCGGAACATGAACTAGGAGGGGGGGCGCCGCCTCCCCCGGAAAGTCCCCCTAAGAGACTGACACCAACCTTTGGGGCTCGGCGCGCCCGGGTCAAAAGAGCGAAGAGGCACAAACTCCAAAAATGCACCTTGCAATTTGTAAAATATGTATCCGCCCACCATACTCATTATCACAGTAGAAGGTGAGGCGAAGAAACAGAGGATGACACAACACACAGCCCTGAATTTCGCCCAAAGCAATCCTTTCCTTTCTTTTTCTTAATAAACATATCCCCCCCCCCAAAAAAAAAGCAATCAGATCAATGAAACGAAGAAGACGAAAGGTACCAGCAGCTGCCAGTGAGGTGTAACGGTAGGATCTTCGGAACGCATATCCGTTGGGAGCGGGTTCAACTCCCGCTGCTCCATCTCATTGACCATATTCATTATATTGCGCGCATTTCGGGTCAAACACCGAGAATTCAATGCATTTTGTTCCTTTTGCACTTAGTTTTCAAAGGCGTAATGCCTTCAGTTTTGCACATGTTCACTGTTTACGTTTTCTCTGTTTTTCTTTTTTTTTTCTCTGTTATTCCTTCCTCTTATTTCTATACCAGTTGTGCATACATCATAGGATCCCGCCAGACAGTGTTATTCTTCAGCTTTAGTTTTGTGTTCTTTTTTTTTTCCTTCTTTTTGTTTTCTTTTGCTTTCTTTTTTCTTTGCCTCTCTTGTCTTCCCCCTTTCACCTTTTTTTTTTTAATAACAAGTGGACATCCATCTGCCTTACCTTTCCTTTTTTTTCCTTAATAAACAAAGCCCCCCCCCCCCCCGAGAAAATGAAAACTCTCCGCCTCTGTTCTGTGTCATGATTTGTTCAAAACAGGGGGGAGGCGCCTATCTGGGACAAGCATAATGTGTCTCATATAGGCGCCTCCTCCCATTTTCAATAAATCAGTGCACGGAATGATATCATTCGGAATGATGGTTGGCTAGGAGCGTGCTATGTGGTGAAGTTCTGTTTTAAGAGGTACCCGGGTTCGAATCCCGGTGCCGGCTGTGCTGTCTGGGGTTTTTCCTGGGTTTTCCTCAGACGCTCTCAGACATATGTCGGCACAGTTCCCTTAGAAGTCGGCCCAGGACGCACATTCCCCCAGGGCGTCAGTCGTGACGTTGCCCACATACGTGAGGCCGACAACGGCAAGCCCTTTCACCATCACCACCACCATCTGTTTTAAGAGTGTACACTCTAAAAACAGAACTTCACCGCATAGCACGCTGTTCTCCAACCATTGCCGCGAATGGTAGGGTTATCGTTTCTGATTCGAAGAGAGAGGTGGACGTACGCCTTTTTGTGGCAATTTTCATATATCCAAATTGCCACACAAAGGCGTACGCCCACCCCTCTCTTCGAATCAGAGCGATAACCCTATCATTAGCGACAATGGTTGGAGCACAGAGTGCTATGCGGCGAAGTTGTGTTTTTAGAGTGTAGGAGCGTGCTATGTGAGAAGTTCTCTCTAAACTCTAAAAACGGAAATTAACCGAATAATACGCTCAGCACCAGTTGTCCTTCAGCATGATGTTGTTCCCTATCTCGATTTGTTGAAAACGAGAGGCCTACGCACGTTTGTGTCACTTTCGATATATGTGAATTGCCACAAAGAGCGTCTCTTCTGAAACTAATCGCCTCAGTGGTTGCCGCAGAGCGTGTTTTGTTTTCGAGCGTCGTGATGACGTTGTATTCGCGCTACCGTTGCCAAAAGAAGCATTCGTTCCTCCCGTGCCTATCTTGTTGCGTGCCCAACATAAAGACGGCTCCTCTCGTTTTCAACAAATCACGAGACATAATGATGTCATTCAGAAGGGGGGTTGTAGAGTGTTACTCTTCTTCACCAGTGCAGGACTCAGCTCGGATCAACAATTTTCAGTAGAATTTTTAACTCTTTAGGTCAGACAACTTGAAAAAAATATTCTTGTGAAACGAATATATGCGCATCTGCCTGACTGTAAATCAAAAAGTGAAAGGACATGGCGACCAAATAGTAGAAATCCAAAATACATCGGATGCACGTATTGGGGAGAGTCAGGAAGCAACGATTTAACAATTGTGTGCAGCCATCTGTGCATGTACAATCTGCCTGCCTGCAATATCAAGGAATATTACTGCGTGCTTTGTACTTGTTCAGTGTCTTGCCATCGATCGTATCGCTTTTCAATTTGACCAAAATTATTATTCCACGCCCGCTCAAAGGATACCCCTAACGGCGCATCCTAGAATGTTTTGCTACGTCACGTAACAAGTCACGATGTTGTCCCAGTGGCCCTTCGCAGGAGAACGAAATCCACTTCTGATGGCAATAAAGATGACAGACAGTTCCCTGTGAAGTTGACCCAGGACACAGGATCCCCCCTGCCATAGTCGTGGCGTTGTTCGACAACGGGAAGCAGTTCCAACGTCACCACCACCAGTACCGATGACAGACATGAGCAATGTTCCACATGCAAGTGACGCTGTCATCCCACTGTAAAATACTGCTCGTATAATTGGCTGGAAAACGCCACTCCTTTGTATTTTCAATTGTCTGGCTGGAATGGCACAAAATTACTCTTCATTTATGAGACTGAACGCATTGTGTGCTGGACAAAAGTGTAGGGAATCCGTTTCCACACGAGAATGAATTCCGGAACGCCGCTGGGAGGGACTGAAGCAGGAAATGCGGGGGTTCTACGCATAAAATGAAATAATTTTCGCGCTGTCTTCGTTCTCCTAAGAATCGACCGTACCTTGTAGAGATAAATTCGAGCTGCGTCACCATTATTTTAACCTCCGCGGGTAATGTTCAGAACGAAAAACGTTTGTAGAACGGGACACTTATTTTTCTTACTGGAATATAGAGGAAATCGAGCCGTCCCGAGCAAAGTGATTGAAATGAAAATCGCAAATCAATTTGTACCAACCGTATATTACATGCTGTGAAATCACTAACATGTTGGAAAATAGAAGCACATGCGTCTGTTTTCACATTAGTGAGTTTTAGTGTATCGTACGCCATCGTCTGTGCGTACGTAAGGGACGGCGTCGGTAGCTGTGCCCACGCGCAAAACATAAAGAAGGCGTCGCGCAGTGCGCGCAACCACTAATGCTATTCCTTACGTACTCAAAGGCGATAGCTCACGATGCACTAAAACTCACTATTTACCCGGATTAACCGGATGTTAATGCACTTGCGCCAACAGTGCACAAAAGCGTGAATACCCTGTGAAAAACGTATTTCGAATGTGTGTGCAAGCAACCATGCCCCACAATCTTACTCAATGTCGCCCCAAAACTTTGTGCAATCAAGGTGCCAAAAATGGGACTATTTGAAGGTGGTATACGGGGGGAATAAGCGATGTGTGAGACATTCACTTCAGTGACCGTTCTAACCGTCCCACGAGCTGTGTTAGGGCAAACGTTGTCGTGCTGAAGCAAAAGATTAACTCTTTTCGTCGCTTTCGGCGAATTGTGATGTACCCGTGCATTAGCCTCTGAGACATGCATAACGAGCCGCACTGCCGACGGAAAATATCCAACATTTTCCGCCGTGAGACAGCTGGTGGCAGAATGTTGCCCTTCTGGCGTGCACACTTGAAGCAAGCAGTTGTCTTGAATGGACCTTTCGTCATTAATATCTTAGGCACTTGAGGCTTTGTATGTATTTGTCCATTCTATGTGTTCCAGCCTCAGAACATCAATTGACATCATGTTCAACAGTTGCAGCCTGCGTCGATCCCGTCGTATGAATGTGTGTATGAGTGAGGGAACATGTAAGAGTGAAAGTGGGATGTGTGAGAGGGTGGTTCGTTTGTCGCGTCAGATGACGCATCCTGGAAGTCGCTGTGGAGGTGTGTTAGCTTAGATGTTAGCTTAGGTGTGTTAGCTCAATTGGTAGAGCCCTGGACTGGTAATTCAGAAGATGTGGGTTCGAGTCCTATACAGCTGGCTAACCTTTTCAGTGACTTCCGCCTTTCGTCTTGAATGACTTCATCGTGCTGCTTTGAGGTGAAATGGCCAAGTCCACTGTGTGCTATAGCATGGCATCATGCTATGCATTCGAAACTTATTCTATTCCCACGATTATCACTTGAATCACCATCGGAAAAACTAGAAAATATAGGCAATTCCAAGCTACTAGCAAGCGCATAGGAACGCAGAGTACTACCCTGCGTGGATTATAATGGCATACAGAAAGTGTCCTGAAGCTTATCCTGAAATATGAAAGCTATAGCTTTCATATTTCGCCTGAATATTTTGTCCTGAAGCTTATCCTGAAATATGAAAGCTATAGCTTTCATATTTCAGGATAAGCTGGGTCACTTTCTGTATGCCATTATAATCCACGCAGGGTAGTACTCTGCGTTCATATGCGCTTGCTAGTAGCTTGGACATTCATTGGTATACATGATGACATTCGAGATAAACAAGATGGCGAGCTCTCGTTTGTGTGTCGTGTTTGTTCGGTGCCCAAACTCATCCCTTCCAGTTCCTCTCGTTACCCTCGAAGAAGAAATAATTTTGCAACGTCAGAGGGAAACATGTGCATTTAACACCAGCAGGAAGGGAGGTATAGGATAAGACTCCAATCTCAGTGCAACACAAAACAAGCGTCGAAATGCGGGGTAGTCGGTAACAGCAGTTCGTTGTGCGCTTCCTTGTCCTTGTCCCTGGCTGCTATTTCTTTTATCATTATGTATCAGTGCAACACAGTTAGATGTTAGTAATCGCGAATATATCTATCGTTCATGTCAGTATTCTTCATTTAGTTTTCGAATAGTATTCTTTTATTGCCCCGAGAGCCCTCTAGACGTTGTTTTTGTATTTGTCTTTTAGGTGCAACCGAACCAGCGTAGTGCCCTGTTCAACCTGGCCCTTCTTCTTTCGGATCAGCAGCGACCAATGGAGGCAATGACGTTTCTCAAACAGCTTCTCAAGGTAAAGTGAGTAATGTGAAGTGGAAAGTGCAAAATTAGTGGGAAATCCATACCGCGTGACGCACAACGTGTTATCTGGTGCAAAAAGCCAGATGTTCAATGACGTCAAAGTGATAGACTGGACACGTAAAAAGCCCATTATGTGAGGGCAACCGCTCTGAGTAATCCCTATAGTACGCTTTCTTCCAAGACAGTGAATGGCGCTCGACAACATGTCAGTGGCAATTACGCGGTTACGGCACTCGCTGGCAATGGCTGGTGGCATTTGAAAGATTTCGCACGTTGTCTTGTTCTACAACAATGTGTCAAAGGTAACAGATATTGTTACATATGGCTCTGGAAGTATCGCATCGAGTGGGGGATGCCGTCATGCCCACAGTGTAACACTAACGACCGCCAATGAAATGCAAAGTCGTTATAAAAGCCTAGTTTGTATGCAAGGTATCAGAGCTGCACTTGTTGCTACGCAGTGTTGTACCCTCTACCAAAACGAAGTAACAGAATACAGCTACCCGCTACCCCACAAAAAGTAACGCAATACTAGCGTCACTACAAATTTGAAAAAGTAACGCAATACCGCTACCGCCACCAGATAAAAGTAGCGTAAATACTTTGCCGCTACATTTCCGCTACCGTACCCGGCCAACATCTTACTGTAGGCATCTCGTTGCCAACAGTGTCTAAAAACAGTGTAATATTTATATCTCTTCAGATAGCCAGCCTGCGGCATAAAGCGCCGTGCGACACCTAAAGGGGGGAGGGGCGCTGCTAGCGGCGGTCTTGGAAGTGTCCGACGTGATACGAAGACGCCCGTTCTATGCATTCTCGAGTGGAACCGCAGCTTGCGTAGCGACCGCCGTAATTAGAAGGGCTGATTTTCGAAGCTCAAATAATAACGAAGAGAATGTAGAAAATATGCACAGAAGCAACAACCGTATTTACAATGCGGAAGGAGATGCAGCCACTCGCGTCTGTCTGTGTCAAAACACCCGTAAGTGATACGTCGAGAGGATGGTTATTTAATGTCTCACAAAATCCTGGCTTGCTAGCGAAGACTGTATAGATACATTTCTCTGACTCCAGACACTTGTAACATCATGTTTTTGACTGAGTCTTGTATTCCTGTCGTCCTTTTGGCACATCACTGCGTACGCAGCTTCGTCACTGAAATCTACACCGTGCGTCCGTTATATCCATATAAATAAACACGTGTGGTCACAACATATTGTCTGAACTTGTACTGCAGTTTTTTCACTATCTTCAGATACAATAACACTGAAGAGATCCTCAAACAAGAAATTATATACATATGAGTTTTTACCTCGGCTACCGCCATGGGCTTGTGGCACAACGGTTGTGAAATGGTAGGTGCGTAAACACTAAACTTTTTCGACAACGAAGAAGTTCCGTTCTCACTGTGAGACTCGTCAACGAAATTGTCGGGAGCAATATCGGCTCTGGGCGCTGGTGATGAAACACCTCAATTATTATCTCGAAATAAGTTGCCGTTTGGTCGGTGCATCTCACGGCGATAAAATATCCAGTGGCGTTTCACCGCCACGAAAGTGGCAACTCTAAATCATTGATCATTTTGCAGGTCCTCATTCAGTTTCATCGAAACTAGAACAAAAAGAAAAAAAGAAAGTATTCGCTCATGTTGTGTACACCTCATGCAGTGCCGAACGCGTGTGACGAACGGTATTCGCTGCAGGTCTAGTGCCCTCGGCGGCATTGGAAGCAAAGAAATCACGAGAAATGAAACATCCAGTCCCTAGTGAAGAGTTATTTTAGGTGCTTGCATAGTTAGCGATGCAACAGTTGCAGTTTGACAAAAAAGATGCTCGCACTTCACATGTAAACAAAACTGGCTACCCAGCGGCTATCACGTAAGGTACTACATCGGTACTACCATCGCGGCGCCACCCAGTTTGTCGCACAGTCCCTTAACCATTACTTACGGCCAATATATACAGGGTGTTTCAGTTAAACGCTAAATAAACGTTAGTCGTTAAATAAACGTCAGTTAAACGCTGAAACGCTAAACGCCCCGGGCTAAATAATTCGCGAACGGGTGCACGAATCGAAAAACTTTTGAAGAAGCGCAAAAGGACACTCTTCGACTCCCTTATCCACCAATGAATTACGTCCTTACACTACTGAATTACGTCCTTTTGCGCTTCGCCGCGACCAGCCGCGACAAAAATATGTAAACCGAATCCAAATAATTACTGCGACAAATGGCCCGCTTCGGTGGCAGAAAGAGGTGTCCACTGAACGTCCCAAATGGGGTATTACCCATTTTAATGCCGACGGCACCCTGCTTTAAAAGTTATGGTTTTCATAAAACTCATTTGAATTTTTATTTAAATAACGACGGCCTCCCGCTCATTCGCACGGTGCGCAGCTTGTAGGTAGTATCGGACAGATACCTGTAAAGAAGAAAGTTCTTCGATTGGTGCACCCGTTCGCAAATAATTTAGCCCGGGTTCTGAAACACGCTGTATAGTATTTCCCATTGATCTTGGCGTAATTTAACTTAATTTGGTATAATTTAACACTTTCAGTACCACATTGTACGAAAAATGACCTAAAACCGCGTGGCTTTTGTTTCTTGTTTTTCTCTCGGGCATTTATTCTTTGCAATAAAACACACGAGTTACTCCTCGGAGTTGACTGTTCGTCTCCGGAGTTACTTCAGTGGCGACGATGGAAACTACTCCGTCTGAGTACGACCAGATATGCTCAATCAACGATGCTACGGAGTACGTTCTGCTCACAGAGCATGTAGACAGCGGACTTGTGTCAGCCAAGCACGTGGCCGAAATGACTGCGAGCGACTCCGAGCTAACTCGAGTACAGCGCTGGATCCAGGATGTTTGGCGAAAATTTCTGCGTAAGGAATACAAGGATCTTCGTCCGTATTTTAACCGGAAGGAAGAACTCACCGTTAGCCACGGACTTGTGTACTGGGGGCACCGAGTCGTCGTGCTGCGGGAAAAATGATGATGCCACTCCTGCATGAGACGTATCAGGGAATATCAGCAATGAAATCCCTGGCGCAGGCGTTGTTCTGGTGCTTGGATTTGGACGGAGACATCTGGTTGGTAGCAAAGATTTGCAATCCTTGTGCACAAGTGGCGTCTATGCCACCGGTGCAACCACCAGCTAGTTGGCCAGCGACCAATGAGCCTTGGAGCGCGTTCACGTTGACTTTGCGAGACCAATAGAAGGACATGTGCTACTGATAGCCGTGGACTCGCACAGCAAGTGGATAGAGGTTATCCCCATGAATACTACGTCAAGCACCCTGACGATTGAGGAACTGCGGACGCTGTTCAGCCGATGGGGTATACCGCGAACACTGGTCTCCGACATGCGGACCGCAATTCGTGAGTGAGGCTTTCCAGGAATTCATGAGCCGTAACGGTGTTGTACACTTACGGTCGGCGCCCTACCACCCACAGTCAAATGGGTTGGCCGAGCGGGCTGTGCGTACTATTAAAACCGGGCTGAAGAAGAATGTGAAGGGGACGTTGTCAACGCGACTAGCAAGAATCCTGCATAGCTATCGCCGAACACCCCTCAAGTGCGGCAAGACGCCAGCAATGTTGCTGTTGGGAAGGGAAGTTTGTTCCCGTTTGGACAATTTGGTGCCTAGCCCTAGGGAACATCCCTAAAGAGATGGTCAGTTTCACGTCGGTCATCCCGTTCGGATGATGCACTATGGGGAAGGAGACACCTGGAACCCTGGGGTGATAAGCCGGCCACAGGGATTCAGAATGGCTGTTGTCGGTAGTTCCGACGGTGATCAGGTGCGTCACGACGACCAGCTTAGAAGCCGTGTGCCACCGGACGATCAAGCGCGACAGGAGACCGTCGCCACGGTACCTGCTCAGCCCAGCGATTCCTCCAACTCCTTTCATGCTCCTCTACAGCCAAGGGAATGCAATTACTATACTACGCCTCCGACGAGTGGTGACATGTTGCAACGATCAACCAGGAACAGACGTCCACTAGATCGTTACCAACCAGAGTAGGGGGGAGGAATGCAGTAACGGACATATCGTCACTGTCAGGGGAACCTCGCGCACTGTTTGCCCCGATGGCGGCGCGTGGCTTTTGTTTCTTGGATTTGGAGTTGGACGGACTTTTGTTTCTTGTTTTTCTCTCGGGCATTTATTCTTTGCAATTAAACACACGAATTCGCCTCGGACTTGACTGTTCGTCTCCAGAGTTACTTCAAGTATAGTATAAATAAAATATATATAGTAATATATAACCAAACCAATACAACTAAATGTGTGCGTATATGTGACAAAAACAATATACAGGGTGTCCCAGCCAAATGCGAACATATTTTTTAAATATATATGACTTTTTCCGAGATGAAATCAATTGCATTATAGCATAGGCTGAAGGGCACTCCTTGGGAGGGCATTAACAAACTCCTAAGGCAATGTCTTAATTAACTTTCAATAATTAGCTGTTTAATTATAAAAGCTACGATGTTGTCCCAATGAGAACATCTGGCCCCTGTGGTCACCTGATACCGGAGCCGTTTTCAGAACAAAAATCCGTTCGATAGATCGCCCGCAAAAAATTCGTGAAGGAACACCATTTCTTCTTTATTTTGTTCATTGCGCATCTTCGGAGACGCGTATTTCCTTCGCCCCCAATATGAGATGGTGAAGGAGCACAGTGCCGCCTCATGCGTCGAAACAACACATATCTTTATCATAACTATCAACACTTTACATAACATATCAACTTTATTACGGGATGATGACTGGGGAGTTTCATCGCCGGGGCGATACTCTACCTCATGTTTAAAGTGCACGGAATTTCGGGAATTTCCACATAGTAATTTACCATGTCATCCAGGTTCAAGCCGAGCATAAACGAAGGAAAGGAGCGAGTAACGTGAGTAACGAGTTACCGATTTTTGTAACTGAATACGTTAGTAGTTACAATTTTTAGAAAAGTAACTAGGTCGTTACTTCGTTACCAAAAAAAGTAACTGGTTACCAGGTAACGAGTTACGTACAACTCTGGCCACTACACTCTTAAAAATGAACTTCACAGCATAGCACGCTCCTAGCCAACCGGAAACGGGAGGCGTACGCCTTTTTTGTGACACTTATGCTGTTCATAATTGTCACAGAAAAGGCGTACGCCTCCCGTTTTCAACAAATCAGGGCAGATAACGATATCATTTCAGATGATGGTTGGCTCGGAGCGTGCTATGCGGTGAAGTTCATTTTTAAGAGTGTATGCAATATATGCCACTGTTATTACATGGTACCACAGCCAATAACTCTCAATATACAATCTGTATATCACCTGTAACTTTCACATGCAGATCACAAGTGAAGGTAGGACGCGGCACTCGAAGTGGCATGGAGGGTTACTTCATCTGGCACGTCTGTCATAATGCTGTGTGGGTTGCTTCACCTTTTAAAAAGTGTTGAGTAATTCAAGGTAGCAATACTCATGCACTGAGGGAGGGCAAAAAGCAGCAGGTGTGCCCTTGGATGCACTGTACAGTCCTTCAGCTCTGCATTTTTGAGTCCTCACGGATCAAAACAAACGCACTCGAAGAAAAGGACTGAATAAGTCAGCATACACCGACAGAGAACACAAAGTTGAAAAGTTTCCTTTGACCATAACTAAGATTTCCCCGAGAGCTTAGACCTGACCCCTTGGGCAGTAAGGAACCTGTCAACATTGCACTCAACATTGCACTCAACATTGCACTCAAAAGCTTATTCACAGGTGTTAGCAAATGCGGCAATGTTCTTTCAGACTCTGTACGAGGTCACAGATTGTTCTTGATTGCTGACGCCGCTGTAGATCTTTGTGCAGTTTTTCGTTGCAAGCCTGGAGTCTGTGCACCTTTTTCCGCAGCTCCTGCAGCTTGCTCCTTGGGAGTTGTCGTGTATTGAATCACATGCTGCTGATGGAGGCATTGCTCACCCGTGCCTATAGGAATGATGACAAAAGGAAGGTTACGGATTGCAGTAACTATGACAACAAAGCTACTCGGTGGGGGTGCATACATGCAGCTTGGGTTGGTGGTCCTGATGGTACTTGTAGAACCTTGTCACCTGCAGGTGCACAGACCCTGCTAGCAGTTGTCCTGAAGGGAGGAGTCGTACGTCACGATGCTCAGTAATCTGCTGGGTGGTGAGACCTCTGTACTACTGTTGTGCTCTATACTCCTTGTTGTGCAATGCAAGGTGATGCACTGTTAACTTCAGGTTATTCCACTTTCTCATGTCAGTGTACCTTTACTATCAGGGTGATGGTGGTGATCCTGAAGGGGTAAGCGTGGTGACCCAGTGCTCCCTGTATCACCTCTGTCCCTGCAGTTTCACCACAGACGGGCCTACTGGGCACCAAGATGATGGCATGTCTGCTATCCTCCCCAATGCTTCTGCTTTATGCTATATGGTGTCAACATACGTCTGTACAACAATACATGCATCTGTTGTACTCCTTTTGGGGTCATGCTGATATAATGACAGGAACACAGAAAATATTACTCATTTCTATGTTTTTGTTGGCCCCATACTTACCAGCACTATACGAGGAGCACTTAAGTGTCGGGGCTGCATCCCACCTGAGCCTTCCTGCATGTAAAAGTGCAGTGTGTGTAAAGGGTTGTGCACAAAGCAACGCGGTGTGTCAAGGAAACGAAACAGCTTTGCAGCTTCACGTCACAAAATTCCAGCCATGCTGGCACCTGTAAAATGGTTCCCATTGTAAGTAGATGATACACAGAAATGTACGCAAGATATTATACAAGAACTGGCCGGTATCCCAAGCATGCATCAGACTGTGAAACACCAAGCCCCAGAGCTCACTGCAACACCATGTTCGAATGCACAACCACCAAATGCAATCAGCAGCAAGCAAGAAAGCAAGCCCAAAGTCATGCCCAAGTGCCCACGAGGCAAGCCACATAGCTCCAGAATCCATCCAAAAATGGAAAGAAGAAATCATACGACAAGCTCGTGCCTCTAGGTGAAGTGGTGCGCATTGTTCAATTTCGCGCGCCCAATATCAGAAACAGCAAGGCACATGTTTAATTTTGCGAGTGTTTACCAGCTCAGTTGATGTTGACCAATGCGGACAGATGTTCACGCAGCAACACCGCTGAAAATCACACAATACCAATCATGCGCCAGCAAACTGTCCCATGTAGTTGCTTGACAGTTTTTGTTTGTTTTTCGCTCTGGGCATCGCATCATATCCAAAGCTAACCGCTTGAAGTAATAAGTAAATAATAAGTAAGTGAGAATAACCGCAGGCGCATGGGCATTCCTTTGGTAAGCGTCACCATTTGGAAGTTGGCTTCACCTACACATTGGTGTATTGCGGGCAAGCCCACTTCAACGAACGCTTAGTGCTGCTTAATTGTACGTTTGTAAATTTAGCGGAATTTTTCGATTCATTTATTTGTGTTGCGGGAAAGCCAACCTTACCCTATGACATCATAGACTTTGTTTCCTGATAAATTAGGTTAGATTAGTGCGGCTGTGGCAGTTTGCCTCGCCCTCCCAACTTCATTATCGAAGCGTATTTGGGGGCAGGGCAAGCTGCCATGGCCCTATTAATTTAACCTAACTTCACTAAACTAACCTAAGATATCATAAACTTTGTTTATGCGAAGCAGCCCATGCGGCATTAACTTGGACACTTGAGGAACTGCGCATGCGCAGCCTCCGGAGAGCAGCAGGATGCGGAAACTCGCTAACTTTGTACGGCTTTGACGTACGCATAGAGCTGGCAAAGAGGTACTTTTTCCTATATTAAATAACCGAGTAAGTGATTAGTGCACACCTAACTATTCTCATTGATGTAAAAAAATGGTGTTTACATTCGTATTTGTCCTCGCCACACCTAGGTTCGCTCGCGCATCAAAATACCAGGGTTGCCGGGTCAGATTTCGTATTTTTTTCCCTACCCTAAAAATGAACTTCACCGCATAGCACCCTCCTCGCCAACCATTATCTCGAATGATATCGTTATCTGCCCTGATTTGTTGAAAACGGGAGGCGTACGCCTTTTCTGTGACAATTATGAGCAGCGTAAGTGTCACAGAAAAGGCGTACGCCTTCCGTTTTCAACAAATCAGGGCAGATAACGATATCATTCGAGATAATGGTTGGCTACGAGCGTGCTATGTGGTGAAGTTCATTTTTAAGAGTGTACCATGGGTCCACTGGCTAGGCTGCTAGCACTTGCTACATTAACTCATCCCACAAGCAAATGGGAATACAGGGCCCTGCGCCTGAATGCATCACTGTGACGTTGAACATGATGGAGAACGCACAGGGACAAGTACAACAAACCCACACAGCGTTCAACTAGCCTCTGGGTTATTTGGACAAACATCCCTAGTCCAAATAAATGTGTTGGTAGTTGAACGCTCTCTGTGTTTGATGTTCTTGTCCCTGTCCATTGTCCAGACAGACATGCTCTATTTATGCACTGTAAAGTTATCAAGATAAAGCAAAATTTTACAGTCATGCTTTGCTTTTATTGTGCAGTTCAATGTACGTCTACACCACATTACAGAGCTGAAACAAGACATGGACAGCAGGAATGAGACAGGTCTCAATGTTATGCTGCATGACATGAATTACAACTGGACTGATCAGAAAGATTTACTTGCAGCTTGTTAGTTTACAACACAGGATTGCTGTGGAGCAAAAGGATGCAAAGAGCAGCAATTTATATCACAGAAACCTGCATAAAATGGAATAAGTGTGCGAACACATGTACGCTTACATAATTTCCACGCCCTACGAATACAGGCAATCATCTTCAAGCACCAAGAGACAGGGGCACCAACATGCACAACAAGGCTATCTGCTTTACTATACCAATTGAGTAAGAGAATACGACAAAGGCATTTCTTTTACTTGAAGAACAATTTAAGAACAAATGGGCAAGATCAGCAAACTTTTCTGGAAAAACTGTGAGCAACTTCTAGTAATCTTCTACTTAGTTGTTAGTGAAGCAGATTGTCTTGTTGTGCGTACGTGTTCGCGTCTCTGTCTTTTCGTGTTGGAAGATGCTTGCTCAGTAGTCAGTACAAACTACCCCACTTCGCATGTTTGCTCCAAACACAGGCAAGTAGCAAAACTCATGAAGATCACAAGCATTTTGTTTACTACATTGAATATACTGCATTGTAAAAAAATTGGTATCCATCGTAAGGTAAGTTATGACATATAAATGGAATATGTTATCCTTGTGAATATGTTAATACCCTCATATGGCGATGGGAAGAGCAACAGCATATACAGGTAGCCCAATGATCCAGCTGATGAACTTTAGACACCTGTGAGAACAAACAATCCTTCAGGCTGTCAGTAACTCCCGTAACTCAAGCGCAGATGCGTCTGCACGACGTGCTGCACAAGTTGTGGCTCATGCTACGGTACATCTGCCCCTTACTGTTTCTGCTTGTTGTATGTCTATACGCCGCCCGTGTGCTGCTCGGGCCCAAGCGTTCAGAGCTGAGGCTGCCTGACACAACAGTCACCTGCAATCAATCGACCCCGCAGTGGACTTCTTTATTACGTGTCGCTGCACTCCGTCACGAGGAATATCTCCTACACCGTCTTCGTCGAAACGTCGCCCGCACACCGCAGCAACTGTTCAAAATGGGTCAATCTAGCACTCCCCTCTGCACTTGCTGTGGCGTGGTGGGTGATACTCCCCATTGCATCCTACACTGCCGGCAACACTTTCTGCACTGTGACGCCCTCTGTCGTCATCTATCCCAATTTGGCTACGGCACTATGACACTGGCTACCTTACTGAGTCCCGTTCGTCTGTCGACCCAGTGGGCAGTCACCACTGCGCTTCTCCGCTTTCTCCACCCTTCGAACATTGTCAACGCCTTGTGATTGTGTGACCGTGTGTGTGACTTTTCAGTTTTAGTTTTGTGTTATTCCTTTCCATTTCTTTTCTTCTTTGTCTTTTCCCTTTCTTTTTCTTTTCTTTTCTCTTTCTCCTCTCCTTTTGTTTCTTCTGTTCTTTTTCTTCTCCTTTTCTTTTCTTCCCCCACTTTCCTTTTTTTAATAGCAAGCCGACCTCCGTCTGGCTGACCTTTCCTTTCTTTTTCTTAATAAACATATCCCCCCCCCTAAGGCCGCCGTGTCAATTAAAAAGGGGGATCTATTTATTTTTACAGGAAAGGCCAGCCAGAAAGGACGGCTTGCTATTCCTTAACAAATGATTCGTTAGAGTGTGGTCCTGCGGTAGTTAAAAGTAAGGCGATTGGGGGTCAGATGTCTTCCGCTGTCCCACACACGATGTCACAGGCTGCTGAGGAGACCGGTATCACGTAGGTAGTGGAGAAGCGCCGCGGTTACACCACTGCTCCGTGTGCCAAGTAGTGTTGCGAGAGAGATGGAGTACCCTAGGCTGGCCAGGCGAGACTTGAGGTTGTCGCGGAAGGACCTCGAACAGCGGCATTCGAGCAGAAGGTGACAAATATCTGCCTCAACGTTGCAGGTAGAACGTAATGGTGTTGCTTGCTGGCCCATTTTGAACAGCAGTGACGGAGTGCGAGCGACGTTGAGGCGGAGCCGATGTATGACAGATTCTTCCCTCCTTAAGACGCGGCCGCAGATAGTGTAGTCCATCGTTAGGTCAATGGACCTCAAGAATGGATTGGTCCTGGCAGCGTCCTTGGCAAACAGCTTAGTATTGACAGAGCGGGGGAATGAAAAATAATCCTACACATTTCGCTTTCACTGACGTTGACACGTCGTGGACAATGGACTGGTAGGAGAGATATCGGAACAGCTAGGAGGCCACCCTTTTTTTCGCATTAGGCTCCCAAAGGCGGCGCTAAGCACTCTGGGATTTTCCGAACTCGTCTATTTGGTAGAGTTGAACTACGCTCGAAGCTAAGGGCGAACAAGGTCGTGCCTGATAGCCACGGTCTTGAGGGGATTACCATGGTCCCTTAAAGGGACGCGACCTTCTGCCCTACTCTTCTTTCAGTAGGAGGCAGCGAACGAGTGCCCATTCGTGGAACCCAGCGCTTCCCTTCCGATTTGTTTCGGTTTCAGTCTGTCTACCAACGTCATGATGACATTTCTCGGGTAGAGGCCGATTGTTATTCCCTTTGAAAAAGAAATTGCGCTAACGACCTCATGATTATTAACGCGTTAACATTAGAGTCCTCGCTACGAAAGAATCGCGGTGTTGTCTGTCTGTAGCCACGGCGCGGCGCGCATGCGCGGTGAGTGGATAGAGAAGGAGAGGGCGCGTGGAAAGCGCGACGCGGCGCCGGCAGTGCAGCTGTGATGGTCAACAGGTTCAGACGTGTCCGCGTGGGCGCGCCATGGGTTATGAAAGCTGTGCGGAGGAGCGGGGGCGAAAGGCTGACGCTGCGAGCGGCGTCGCCAAGCTCAACCAGAGGGAGCCCGAAAGGCTCGTTTGGCAGCGGATGCCGTCCTGCGTTAGCGCTGTGTAGGGTTGGGTAGCGTTTGTGAAGGGTTTTCATGTTGTAATGCAAACGCATTTCCGTCGAATCCACCAATGAATCGACCATGATTTCTTTGTCATTTTGTGATAATTTTAAAGTGCGGTTTTCATCGCAACAACGCATAGTACACGTACTCTGGCGCTCCTATGTCTGGTGTCTGCGGACCACACCAGGCCGCTCTAACGGTCACATTAATACCCTACGTCAGTCTGGTAGGCACACCATGCATACTAGAACGCACCATAATCATTCTGGTGTCACAGTAGGTCAGTCTGATGTGCACATCAAATACAGCATGTCAGTCTAGTGTACACCTCAGGAGGGTCCCACAACACCAGAACCACCATGGTGTCGCACCAGACGACTTTGGTGTGTACATCACGAACACCGCAAGTGTCTGCTGTTAGCACCAGAAATACCAGCAAGCACGGGAATAATTCTGGTGTTTTTCCTGTGAATATGCAACACAAGATCTCATGCATGAATATTCGGGAGATGGGATACCCATCTTGTGACTCTTAAGGATGCACGAAGCGTACTGAGAACGGCACTGGCGTTTTTTTTTAGCATAAGAATAACGCTTGACAAGTTGACGACATAGGGTGGAGGGGAGCTCACGCGAGCTGGATATCTACAGTAATATAATGTAAGTGGTGACGAACAGTTTCTTACGCCCACCGAAATAAGTACAGAGGCTTTTGACAACTGATAACTAATTTCCTCTGAAGTTCGCTATCCCTGCTGTCCGGACATTTTCGCTGGGAACGGCAAGCGCCTGATAAACGGGGGTCGACTTTACGCAGGAAAACTTACACTCACTGTCACCACTTTTTATTGACGCAACCTTTTATTGACAATTAAGTGGTACATTTTGAATGTTTCAAGTCTCGTTTGCTTCTATAAATCAATCCGTAAACAACGTCACAATTTCTGTCTGCCTTTATGTTTCAGTACCATCCGAACCACATCGAAGGTCTCGTTCTTTTGGGAGATATCAACTTCAATCACTTAAGAGACATAGAAGCTGCCGAAACGG
Source organism: Ornithodoros turicata (assembly GCF_037126465.1). Classification (NCBI taxonomy): domain Eukaryota; kingdom Metazoa; phylum Arthropoda; class Arachnida; order Ixodida; family Argasidae; genus Ornithodoros; species Ornithodoros turicata. The sequence goes on from NW_026999342.1 coordinate 1,398,981, forward strand.
TAAACCTACGATCTTCTTATATGTCTTGTGTTGTTCCTTACTTCAACGTCTTTCCATCTGTCATCGTTATAGTCGTCTTGGCGCGAATCTAGGGTGGGGGGTTCGAATGTCCTTCCCCCATCCTATTCTGTCGTCACAATTCAATGACCATCTTAGGTTCGCTCTTACAAGATAATTCGACCGCATCCATCGCACCGAATGGCATCGCCGCTCCCTTGTGACGGATGGGGCGATTAAACATATAAGGACAATGACAACACAAGCCCCAGCTGCATACTTCACTTGAATGATGGCATTCCGGTTGCCGGTCAGAGGTGCTGCCAATTACACCACACTAGCTACCCTCTCTTCAACCGCCAAGCTACCTGGGTATCTTGAAGGTAGCATTTGTGACCTGCAATCAAAGTGTGTGGATTCGGATCCCACTGCTGGTATCTTTTCTTAAACTGCCATCATTCAGTTGAAGTCCGCTCCTTTGATTTGCTGAAAACTACAGGCGTAAACATTCTGCACTGTTAAAGTGATGGTGGTGCTGGTGAAAGTGCTCGCCGTTGTTGGCCTCACAGAGGTGGGCAACGTCTGGGGGAATGTGCGTCCTGGGCCTACTTCTCAGGAAACTGTGCCGACATGTGTCTGAAAGCGTCAGACGAAAACCCAGGAAAAGCCCCAGACAGCACGGCCGTCACCGGGATTCGAACCCGGGTACCTCCTAGTCTCGCGGTGGTGGTGGTGGTGGTGATAGGGCTTGCCGTTGTCGGCCTCACGTATGTGGGCAACGTCACGACTCACGCCCTGGGGGAATGTGCGTCCTGGGCCGACTTCTAAGGGAACTGTGCCGACATATGTCTGAAAGCGTCTGAGGAAAACCCAGGAAAAACCCCAGACAGCACAGCCCTAGTCTCGCACTTCACCAAATAGCACGCTCCTAGCCAACCATCATCCCCATTCTTTCTCCTGATTCGAAAATGGGGACGCATTATTGCGGGATTATGCAGTTCATAATTGCTACAGAAATGGCGTACGCCCTCCGTTTTCACAAAATCGAGGGAAAGAACGTTGCCATTCGGGGTGATGGTTGGCTAGGAGCACGCTATGCTGTGAAGCTCTGTTTTTAGAGTGTACGTCACTTGCGATCCATTTCGTCACTTGCTGTGCAAGTTATAATTGTCACAAAAAGGTGTACGCTCAGCGCTTTGCACAAATTACGATTGATATAATGGTACACAGGGGTTGGTCTTCTGCAGCTGACGTGGTGCAGTTAAGGGTGTACACTCTTAAAACGAAGCTTCACCACATAGCATGGTGAAGACCAACCACCGTACAGAGTGATACCTCTATCACTCTTGATTTGTCGAAAGCGCGGGGCGTACACTGTTAAATTCTAAACACCCTTTACGGCGTAAATGAATAACTTCACTCACACCTATTCTCCCGTCACTGTTAGCTTTCTTGATGTTCGAATTAAGCTAACCAATGGAGTTTTAACGTCTGATCTGTTCCGTAAACCCACAGGCTCTCTGCAGTACTTGTCATTCCATAGTTGTCATCCTCGTCACACGAAACTGGCCATTCCCTACAGTCAAGCTCTTCGGTATAGCAGAATCTGCTCGAATGACGACGATCTGGACAGAAATTTAGAACAGCTGCAACAAACGTTTGTCGGTCGTCAGTATCCACCCGATCTAGTTCAAGATGCTCTCAACAGAGCTCGCAAGGCAAACCGTCTAAGCTTACTCGAGAAAAGACAAAACAAATCAGAAAGTAATGCTGTGAACTTAACTGTAACATTCGCCGGAAATATCCCCACGTGTCGCTTACAGACGTACACGTAACTTACAAGATAGCTTGGTCCGCTCTAAAGTAGGCGAACCCACTAGCCCTCCGGCGTGCTGTCATCCATGTAATGGCAGGAGATGCCAGATTTGCAAGTTAATGCAGACCGCACAAACGGTCAGAAGTACGAATTCCAACTTTACCGTCAAGATCAACGCAGACGTAGACTGTAACTCATGCAACGTTATCTACGTAATCCAATGCAACACATGCCGGGCCCAATACGTGGGTCAGACAAAAACTTCTTTCCGAATTAGATTCAACAATCACCGATCGGATGTTACCAAGAAACCTAATCTTCCTGTCTCACGCCATTTCAAACAACCAGAACATTCAATCAACGAAGCCTCAGTTTTTATTCTCCAGTCGAACTTCATCTCCGACCGCTCCCGGGAACAACGGGAATCTTACCTAATTTACAAATTCCGATCGGTCATTAACGAGGACCCTGGCATGCTGTCAACAATAAGAAGTTTAAAAACCTAGATAAGACCCTGTTGCCTTTTCTCGTTTCAGCCAGATCAAAATCCCCACTGACCCACAAGGACGATGACCCCACTCCTGGACCTGACACAAAAGCGCTCTGGAATTTCCCCAATTGACAACCGCCAGGTGGCGGGAATTTCCCCCAACCGACCACGTCATTCTCAAGCCCCTTATCAGCCTCGTGGCCACATTTAGCTCTTTTGTCCCGAAGAAGGCGGAGCTTCCGCCGTAACGTAGACATCCTCCCTAACTTTTATAATTTTTAAGTTTTAATAAACCCCTTTTTTTGTTACTTCCCCTACTTTCGCCTTCTGTCTCCTATTTATTTCAACTATAATTACGTAGCCGTCCGGTCCAACTCCAACTTTTCAAGATATATATATATATATATATATACAGGGTGTCGTTTTTTAGGCGATATAGATATTTCATCAAAAAACTATAAGGGCTATAGATATGCTGTTTTCACTTCTATCATCTCTGGTCCGGCGGACGTTCTTGGCCATATGTTGCTCAACCGCCAAATGATTAATTAGCTGAACATCGTTAATTAAGTTTTTAATTATAAAAGCTACGAAGTTGTCCCAATGCGAACATCTGCTCCTTTCGGTGACCTGATATCGTAGCCGTTTTCAGAACAAAAATTGGTTCGGTAGATCGTCCGCAACAAATTCGTGAAGGAACACCATTTTTTTCTTTATTTTCTTCATTGCGCATCTTCGGAGACGCGTCTTTCCTTCACCTCCAATGTGAGATAGTGAAGGAGCCTCATGCGTCGAAGATGCCTCCACAGTGCCGCCTCATGCGTCGAAGATGAGCTTTAACTTGTGGAAACAAAACAAAAACACATGTATCGGGCGACGCTATCGGAACTGCCCTTACGTTGGGTTGCATTTTCTATTAATCTTTTTCCAGGACGCAAGACGCGACAGTGTGCTCTTCCCCCTCTCACATTGGGGGTGAAGGAGACGGGTCTCCGAAGATGCGCAATGAAGAAAATAAAGAAAAAATGGTGTTCCCTCACGAATTTTTTGCGGACGATCTACCGAACGGATTTTTGTTCTGAAAACCGCTGCGATATCAGGTCACCGAAAGGAACAGACGTTCCCATTGGGAGAACTTCGTAGCTTTTATAATTAAAAAGTTAATTAACGACTTTTAGGAAATTAGTCATTTGACGGTCGAGCAACATATGGCCAAGAACGTCCGCTGGCCCAGAGATGATAGAAGTCATAGAACACCATGTCTATAGCCCTTATAGTTTTTTTATGAAAAATCTGTATCGCCTAAAAAAAGACACCCTGTATATATATATATATTTTTTCCCCTTCATTATATATATATATATATATATATATATATATATAATGAAGGGGGAAAAAGGAACTAGTAAATGACACTAGACGTATTTGAAATTAAAAATTACAGATTAAGATGGCCTTCTATGGCTGCACACAGAGAAACAGATCCTCATGGAACGATGCGACAGCACCAGAGGACACGTGTTTCGCCGTGTTTGCGGCTCGTCAGGTCTGGGTAGCTGCACATCGTTCGGAATTGGCAAACCAGGGGTCGCTCAGCGAGCGATATACACCTGGGAGGGTGACTTAGCACTCCTCAATGCCACAGTGTCTCCCATTTATCTCAACGTTCACTATAACTACGTAGCCGTCCGACCCAACTCCAACTTTTCAAGATATATAGATACAGGGTGTTTCCTTTTATCTGGAACAAATTTTCATAAAAAGGGGAGTTGCCTTAGGGCTGTTTTACTTTTGTCATTAGATTACTCGACGGGGCTGCTACTAGGAAACCAATTTTTTGCTCAATTAGGGGACTAATTAACACAGATATTTCAATCAACTTTTTAATTATTGACTTTAGGGAGCACATTGCGATTGCAATATTAAAGCCCGATCACCACATGATTAAGCACTAAAGTAATCTCAGCGCGTGATATAGACCTAAGCATTTCGCCTCGGCCGTCCGCCTGAAACAGAAAGTAATCGCCAAAAGAACGACGTTGACGTCGATATCTACACCCTCACTTAACGTCAGCGAAAAACGTCATACTCGATGTTGGCAAACCATTATCGCGGTATGTTTCACGATCTTTGTTTTGTTTTTCTTTTTCCTTCCTTTCCTTCCTTCATGTGTTCGCAGTCGCTTGCCGTATCAGTCATTTCATCCTGCCGGACACAGCTCTTGTCCTTCCCCGGTACGATAAGCGCTGATATGTAGTGGTGATGCGCAAAGCTCTTTGCAAGCAAAAGAAAAAAACGAAAACAAACAAAGATCGTTTTTCATCATCAGTGGTTCGAGCGGACCACGTGGTGATCAGGCTTTAATATTACAATTGCAATGTGCTCCCTAAAGTCAATAATTAAAAAGTTGATGAAAAGACCTCTGTTAATTAGTCACCAAATTGAGCAAAAAATTGGTTTCCTAGTAGCAGCCCCATTGAGCAATCCAATGACAAAAGTAAAACCGCCCTAAGGCAACTCCCCTTTTTATGAAAATTTGTTGCAGATAAAAGGAAGCACCCTGTATATGTGTATACAGGGTGTCCACGCTAAGTGTGAACAGATTTCTTAAAAATATATCAATCACTTTTTCCGAGATGAAATCAATTGCAATATAGCATATGCTGAAGGGCACTCCCTAGGGGGGCATTAACAGACTCCTAAGGCAATGTCTTAATTAACTTTCAATAATTAACTTTTTAATTATAAAAGCTACGAAGTTGCTCCAACGAGAACATCTGATCTCTTCGGTCACCAGGTACCAAAACCGTTTTCCGAACAAAAATCCGTTCGGTAAATCGTCCGCAAAAAATTCGTGAAGGAACACATTTTTTTCTTTATTTGGTTTATTGCGCATCTTCAAAGAAGCGGCTTTCCTTTACCCCCACTGTGAGAGAGTGAAAGAGCACAGTGCCCCCTCATGCGTCGAATTATTAGCTTTAACTTGCGGAAACAAAACAAAAACACAAATCTATCGGGTGACTCTATCGCGACTGCCCTTATCTTGGGCTGCATTTTCTGTTTTCTTTTAATCTTTTTCCAGGACGCAAGAGGCGATAGTGTGCTCTTTCATCCTCTCGTATTGGGGGCGGAGGAAAGACGCGTTTCTAGATATGCGCAATGAATAAAATAAAGAAAAAAATGGCGTTCCTTCACGAATTTTTTGCGGACGATCTATCGAACGGATTTTTGTTCTGAAAACGGCTTTGGTATCTCGTGACCGAAGAGATCAAATGTTCTCATTGGAGCAACTTCGTAGCTTTTATAATTAAAAAGTTAATTATTGAAAGTTAATTAAGACATTGCCTTAGGAGTCTGTTAATGCCCCCCTAGGGAGTGCCCTTCAGCATAGTCTATATTGCAATGGATTTCATCGCGGAAAAAGTGATTGATATATTTTTTTAAAAATCTGTTCACACTTAGCGTGGACACCCTGTATATATATATATATATATATATATATATATATATATATATTTGTAAGTCAAACGTCGCCATGCCAGTACTACACAGCTGTTTCGGCCTTCTTGGGCCTCATCAGCAGTACGCAGGCAGGCAACGTTTGATTGGATAGCGTCAGAAGGTCACATGGCACGTGATGCCTCCCGTCAGGGTGTCCTGAGACACCTCTGAAAGCCCAGTGCAAAGCCAGTCAAGTGTATAAGGAAAAAAAATCATTTGCAGGAGCTCTTTGGCTGCACGTATAGCATATGTTTATAAGTCAAACATCGCCATGCCAGTACTGGACAGCTGTTTCGGCCTTCTTGGGCCTCATCAGCAGTACGCAGGCAGGCAACGTTTGAGTGGATGGCGTCAGAAGGTCACGTGGCACGTGATGCCTCCCGTCAGGGTGTCCTAAGGCACCTCTGAAAGCCCAGTGCAAAGCGAGGCAAGTGTATAAGGGGGAAAATAGCAGGAGCTCTTAGGCTGCACGTATAGCATATGTTTGTAAGTCAAACGTCGCCATGCCAGTACTGGACAGCTGTTTCGGCCTTCTTGGGCCTCATCAGCAGTACGCAGACAGGCAACGTTTGAGTGGATGGCGTCAGAAGGTCACGTGGCACGTGATGCCTCCCGTCAGGGTGTCCTAAGACACCTCTGATTAAAGAAACCATTAACCATTAAAGAAACCATTAAAGAAACAAGTAAATGACACTACACGTGTTTGAAATTCAAAATTAGTGATTAAGATGGCTTCTATGGCTGCACGCAGAGAAACAGATACTCATGGAACGATGCGACAGCACCAGAGGACACGTGTTTCGCCGTGTCTGCGGCTCGTCAGCTCTGGGTAGCTGCGCACCGTTCGCAATTGGCAAACCAGGGGTCGCTCAGCGAGCGATATACACCTGGGAGGGTGACTGAGCACTCCTCAATGCCACAGTGCAAGCCAGTGAATTATAATGAGGGAAAAAATTCATTAAAGAAACAAGTAAATGACACTAGACGGATAGGTGACGTAGATGACACTAGATAATTCACTGGTTTGCACGGTGGCATTGAGGAGTGCTCAGTCACCCTCCCAGGTGTATATCGCTCGCTGAGCGACCCCTGGTTTGCCAATTCCGAACGATGCGCAGCTTCCCAGAGCTGACGAGCCGCAAACACGGCGAAACACGTGTCCTCTGGTTCTGTCGCATCGTTCGATGAGTATATATATATATATATATATATATATATATATATATATATATAGTTGAAATAAATGGGAGACAGAAGACAAAAGTAGGGGAAGTAACAAAAAAAGGGTTTATTAAAACTTAAAAATCATGAAAGTTAGGGAGAATGTCTACGTTACGGCGGAAGCTCCGCCTTCTTCGGGACAAAAGAGCTAAATGTGGCCACGAGGCTGATAAGGGGCTTGAGAATGACGTGATCGGTTGGGGGAAATTCCCGCCACCTGGCGGTTGTCAATTGGGGAAATTCCAGAGCGTTTCTGTGTCAGGTCCAGGAGTGGGGTCATCGTCCTTGTGGGTCAGTGGGGACCTTGATCTGGCTGAAACGAGAAAAGGCAACAGGGTCTTATCTAGGTTGTTAGACTTCTTATTGTTGACAGCATGCCAGGGTCCTCGTTAATGGCCGATCGGAATTTGTAAATTAGGTAAGATTCCCGTTGTTCCCGGGAGCGGTCGGAGGTAAAGTTCGACTGGAGAATAAAAACTGAGGCTTCGTTGATTGAATGTTCTGGTTGTTTGAAATGGCGTGAGACTGGGAGATTAGGTTTCTTGGTAACATCCGATCGGTGATTGTTGAATCTAATTCGGAAAGAAGTTTTTGTCTGACCCACGTATTGGGCCCGGCATGTGTTGCATTGGATTAGATAGATAACGTTGCATGAGTTACAGTCTACGTCTGCGTTGATCTTGACGGTAAAGTTGGAATTTGTACTTCTGACCGTTTGTGCGGTCTGCATTAACTTGCAAATCTGGCATCTCCTGCCATTACATGGATGACAGCCCGCCGGAGGGCTAGTGGGTTCGCCAACTTTAGAGCGGACCAAGCTATCTTGTAAGTTACGTGTACGTCTGTAAGCGACACGTGGTGGATTAGGAAATATGTTTTTCGTGCGTTCTGACTGGAGAAGGATACTGTGGTGGCGGCTAAGTATGTTGTTAATGTTTGGGATATTTCCGGCGAATGTTACAGTTAAGTTCACGGCATTACTTTCTGATTTGTTTTGTCTTGTCTCCAGTAAGCTTAGACGGTTTGCCTTGCGAGCTCTGTTGAGAGCATCTTGAACTAGATCGGGTGGATACTGACGACCGACAAAGGTTTGTTGCAGCTGTTCTAAATTTCTGTCCAGATCGTCGTCATTCGAGCAGATTCTCCTATACCGAAGGGCTTGACTATAGGGAATGGCCAGTTTCGTGTGGCGAGGATGACAACTGTGGAATGACAAGTACTGCTGAGAGTCTGTGGGTTTACGGAACAGATCAGACGTTAAAACTCCATTGGTTAGCTTAATTTGAACATCAAGAAAGCTAACAGTGACGGCAGAATAGGTGTGAGTGAAGTTAATAGAAGTATGGAACTCATTGAAATCGCGTATAAATTCCAATAGGCTGTCTTCCGAATGTGGCCAGATCATAAATATGTCATCAAGGTAGCGCTTGTATAAAGTGGGTTTGTCCTCACGCGTGCTCAAGAATGCTTCTTCTAGTGAACCCATGAATAGATTTGCATAGTTTGGTGCCATTTTAGTGCCCATAGCGGTGCCGTTGACTTGTAAATAGTGGCCATCGTTAAATTCAAAGTTGTTGTTCTTTAGGATCAGTTCTAGTAGAGTAGATACGACAGATGGATCACAAGAAGAATCAGAGTACTTTGAAAAAGCCGTCTCGGCTGCAGCTATGCCATCATCGTGGGGAATATTGGTATACAGGGAAGAAACATCTAACGTAACTAGGAGACTAGATGGGGGTGGCTGACATTGATTTAGTATTTGCAGGAAGTGATTGGTATCCTTGATGTACGATGGTAGTCGCGGGGGTATGTCCTTAAGAAGATGATCTACGAAACTAGAGAGTTTTTCAGTGGCTGTCCCATTGCAGGAGACGATTGGACGTCCGGGGTTCCCCGGTTTATGAATCTTTGGGAGCATGTAGAATCTACCTGGCTTTGACTTACGGGGAAGAAGGTACTCATATACCGCCGAATCGATCTTCTTTGCGGCCTTTAATGCCTTTAGATGTTTTGTGATATCTGAAACAATCTGTTCCGTGGGATCAGTGTCTAAAGTTTTGTAAAACGTGGCACAAGCCAATTGTCGCAGTCCCTCATCGATATAATCCTGCATATTCATTACGACAATTGCACCACCTTTATCTGCCCTTTTGATTATTAGGTTTTTCGATTTTTTAAGATGCGACAGACTACTTTGCTCGGCTTGACTCAAATTTGGTTTGGTTTTGCGGGAAGAGGGATTATATGAAGTAATTATATCTTTTTGAACTGCTTTTATATATATATCAAGAGCTTTTTCGCGATTGGGCTCTGGCGTAAATTCACACGGTGGCTTGAAAGGTTTGGGTGTTGTATCAGGCTTATCATGAAAATACTCTTTCAGACGCATACGTCGGGCAAAATTATCTAAATCGAGATGGAGTTGGTATTCGTCTACCTTGTTATTATTTGGGCAGAATGAAAGCCCACGGCTAAGAAGTGATAGTTCAGAATCGCTGAGGGGGTGGGACGACAAATTAACAACATTTTGAGGTGACGTATTGGTTGTGTTGTCATGAGCGTTAGGATTTTGATTGTCACAGTGTTCGGTTTCACCTTGGGAATCTAACGAGGGAATAATTATGTTACTACTACCTGCGAGATTCGCGTTATATTTAGACATAAGGTCAGGATCTATCTGGTCCCTTGTCATTTTTTTACGTTTGGTGTTATTCACAGTTTCTTCCAAGTTCCTAGTGAACTGTGCCAATTCTGACTCATGCGCGTCCGTAAGGGTCACAGTATCGCGGATAGTTTTAGCTTACTGAGATATTTCTGCAGTTGTTTCCTCACAGTGGGCTATTAGAACTTCCAGTAATGCAGTAGAGGCGTTGCTAAGGGTTTCATTCCATTTCTTTTGAAGGGTGTGGTTCAGAGGGAAGGTTGGCTGGAGCTTAATCGCGAGTCCTTTAGGAATTTTGTTATGATCGCTATAGACTTGCAGTGCGGTACGGTGGGAATTGTAGCGTATATATTTGTCGTTTAATTGTCGGATTTTGAAAAATGCTTTTGTACTCGGGCATGGCTCATTTGGATTAGAAAAGGTACGCTCACCGGCGGTTAGTCAGTCCTGTTTACGTGCCCTCGATGTCCGTTCGGAGTGTCTTCGTCGCAGTATGGCTGCCTCTTGTGGGGTGGGCCACACTGGATCCGGGATGACCGGGGCGTCAGCTCTGCGTGGTGGAAGTTGTCGAAGCATCGAGGGCACGTAAACAGGACTGACTAACCGCCGGTGAGCGTACCTTTTCTAATCCAAATGAGCCATGCCCGAGTACAAAAGCATTTTTCAAAATCCGACAATTAAACGACAAATATATACGCTACAATTCCCACCGTACCGCACTGCAAGTCTATAGCGATCATAACAAAATTCCTAAAGGACTCGCGATTAAGCTCCAGCCAACCTTCCCTCTGAACCACACCCTTCAAAAGAAATGGAATGAAACCCTTAGCAACGCCTCTACTGCATTACTGGAAGTTCTAATAGCCCACTGTGAGGAAACAACTGCAGAAATATCTCAGCAAGCTAAAACTATCCGCGATACTGTGACCCTTACGGACGCGCATGAGTCAGAATTGGCACAGTTCACTAGGAACTTGGAAGAAACTGTGAATAACACCAAACGTAAAAAAATGACAAGGGACCAGATAGATCCTGACCTTATGTCTAAATATAACGCGAATCTCGCAGGTAGTAGTAACATAATTATTCCCTCGTTAGATTCCCAAGGTGAAACCGAACACTGTGACAATCAAAATCCTAACGCTCATGACAACACAACCAATACGTCACCTCAAAATGTTGTTAATTTGTCGTCCCACCCCCTCAGCGATTCTGAACTATCACTTCTTAGCCGTGGGCTTTCATTCTGCCCAAATAATAACAAGGTAGACGAATACCAACTCCATCTCGATTTAGATAATTTTGCCCGACGTATGCGTCTGAAAGAGTATTTTCATGATAAGCCTGATACAACACCCAAACCTTTCAAGCCACCGTGTGAATTTACGCCAGAGCCCAATCGCGAAAAAGCTCTTGATATATATATAAAAGCAGTTCAAAAAGATATAATTACTTCATATAATCCCTCTTCCCGCAAAACCAAACCAAATTTGAGTCAAGCCGAGCAAAGTAGTCTGTCGCATCTTAAAAAATCGAAAAACCTAATAATCAAAAGGGCAGATAAAGGTGGTGCAATTGTCGTAATGAATATGCAGGATTATATCGATGAGGGACTGCGACAATTGGCTTGTGCCACGTTTTACAAAACTTTAGACACTGATCCCACGGAACAGATTGTTTCAGATATCACAAAACATCTAAAGGCATTAAAGGCCGCAAAGAAGATCGATTCGGCGGTATATGAGTACCTTCTTCCCCGTAACTCAAAGCCAGGTAGATTCTACATGCTCCCAAAGATTCATAAACCGGGGAACCCCGGACGTCCAATCGTCTCCTGCAATGGGACAGCCACTGAAAAACTCTCTAGTTTCGTAGATCATCTTCTTAAGGACATACCCCCGCGACTACCATCGTACATCAAGGATACCAATCACTTCCTGCAAATACTAAATCAATGTCAGCCACCCCCATCTAGTCTCCTAGTTACGTTAGATGTTTCTTCCCTGTATACCAATATTCGCCACGATGATGGCATAGCTGCAGCCGAGACGGCTTTTTCAAAGTACTCTGATTCTTCTTGTGATCCATCTGTCGTATCTACTCTACTAGAACTGATCCTAAAGAACAACAACTTTGAATTTAACGATGGCCACTATTTACAAGTCAACGGCACCGCTATGGGCACTAAAATGGCACCAAACTATGCAAATCTATTCATGGGTTCACTAGAAGAAGCATTCTTGAGCACGCGTGAGGACAAACCCACTTTATACAAGCGCTACCTTGATGACATATTTATGATCTGGCCACATTCGGAAGACAGCCTATTGGAATTTATACGCGATTTCAATGAGTTCCATACTTCTATTAACTTCACTCACACCTATTCTGCCGTCACTGTTAGCTTTCTTGATGTTCAAATTAAGCTAACCAATGGAGTTTTAACGTCTGATCTGTTCCGTAAACCCACAGACTCTCAGCAGTACTTGTCATTCCACAGTTGTCATCCTCGCCACACGAAACTGGCCATTCCCTATAGTCAAGCCCTTCGGTATAGGAGAATCTGCTCGAATGACGACGATCAGGACAGAAATTTAGAACAGCTGCAACAAACCTTTGTCGGTCGTCAGTATCCACCCGATCTAGTTCAAGATACTCTCAACAGAGCTCGCAAGGCAAACCGTCTAAGCTTACTGGAGACAAGACAAAACAAATCAGAAAGTAATGCCGTGAACTTAACTGTAACATTCGCCGGAAATATCCCAAACATTAACAACATACTTAGCCGCCACCACAGTATCCTTCTCCAGTCAGAACGCACGAAAAACATATTTCCTAATCCACCACGTGTCGCTTACAGACGTACACGTAACTTACAAGATAGCTTGGTCCGCTCTAAAGTTGGCGAACCCACTAGCCCTCCGGCGGGCTGTCATCCGTGTAATGGCAGGAGATGCCAGATTTGCAAGTTAATGCAGACCGCACAAACGGTCAGAAGTACAAATTCCAACTTTACCGTCAAGATCAACGCAGACGTAGACTGTAACTCATGCAACGTTATCTATCTAATCCAATGCAACACATGCCGGGCCCAATACGTGGGTCAGACAAAAACTTCTTTCCGAATTAGATTCAACAATCACCGATCGGATGTTACCAAGAAACCTAATCTCCCAGTCTCACGCCATTTCAAACAACCAGAACATCCAATCAACGAAGCCTCAGTTTTTATTCTCCAGTCGAACTTTACCTCCGACCGCTCCCGGGAACAACGGGAATCTTACCTAATTTACAAATTCCGATCGGCCATTAACTAGGACCCTGGCATGCTGTCAACAATAAGAAGTCTAACAACCTAGATAAGACCCTGTTGCCTTTTCTCGTTTCAGCCAGATCAAGGTCCCCACTGACCCACAAGGACGATGACCCCACTCCTGGACCTGACACAGAAACGCTCTGGAATTTCCCCAATTGACAACCGCCAGGTGGCGGGAATTTCCCCCAACCGATCACGTCATTCTCAAGCCCCTTATCAGCCTCGTGGCCACATTTAGCTCTTTTGTCCCGAAGAAGGCGGAGCTTCCGCCGTAACGTAGACATTCTCCCTAACTTTCATGATTTTTAAGTTTTAATAAACCCTTTTTTTGTTACTTCCCCTACTTTTGTCTTCTGTCTCCCATTTATTTCAACTATAATTACGTAGCCGTCCGATCCAACTCCAACGTTTCAAGATATATATATATATATATATATATATATATATATATATATATATTTACAATTTCATCGTGCACTCCTAGCCAAGTGCTTGGCTGGGAGTGCACGATCAAATTGTAAACATATGCTCAACGTGCAGCTACAGAGCTTCGGCTATTTACCATTTGTGGGGAGAGGGCAGCAAACGTGCTTTGTCAAACAAAGGTAAAAGGGTACAATGAATCACAGGCAGTCATGTTCTTCGCCGGAGGGCAATGATTTCCTGGGGTGACCAACCGGGGAGTCTGAAAGAGATACAAAAGAGTGTATGTATTCTGAGAGAATTAGGAATTTAGGTTGCAGTTCAACCTAACTTCCTCAACAGCTCAACAGTTCGCAACCTAAATTCCTAATTCTCTCAGAATACATACACTCTTTTGTATCTCTTTCAGACTCCCCGGTTGGTCACCCCAGGAAATCATTGCCCTCCGGCGAAGAACATGACTGCCTGTGATTCATTGTACCCTTTTACCTTTGTTTGACAAAGCACGTTTGCTGCCCTCTCCCCTTGTACGCACTCCCCTCTCATTCTTTGGAATTGTTTTGCGTCACCATAATATCCCATTCCTGTTGAAAACAGCGCTGCTGTCGGAACGTCGAATACCCCCTCTTAGTTTTTAATTAAGTTCCCCTTGTATTCCTTGTCCTGTAGAAGCACCGTCTCCACTTCTGATCTTTATTGAATACCTTTATATATATATATATATATAAGGAAAAAAAATAACCGGAGCTTTTTGGCTGCACGCATAGCATATGTTTGTAAGTGCTCAAACGTCGCCACGCCAGTACTGAACAGCTGTTTCGTCCTCCTTGGGACTTATCAGCAGTACGCAGGCAAGCAGCGTTCGAGCGGATGGCGTCAGAAGGTCACGTAACACGTGATTCCTCCCGTCAGGGTGAGCTAACTCACCACTGAAAGCGCAGTGCAAAGCCAGTGAAGTATATTAGGGAAAAAATAGCCGGGGCTCTTTGGCTGCACGCATAGCATATGTTTGTAAGTGCTCAAACGTCGCCACGCCAGTACTGGACAGCTGTTTCGGCCACCTCCGCATGTAAATGTAGGTGTCTTAAGTTTTCTTCATTTCTATGCGGCCACATTTGGAACCCTCAACCTCAAGAATTTTGACGTAATTATCAAGCATCCCATACATCATTGACGAAAGTTCAATCGTCTGCAATTTAAAAGGACACGCTTGCACGAACGTTGAGATATTTCTTCGGTGGTGCACTCGGTAGCTTCGGCAGTGCATTCTGCAAACGGTAATGTCCTCGAGTCTTCCATTTCTGAGAGCTGTGGCAAAGCTACCAAGGGCAGCACTGAGGAATAGCCTCAACGTTCGTGTAAGCGGGCCCAGGTCTTTTTGCAGGGCGGAAGAAATGCTGCGGTTCGAAAACCCTATACCCATCATGCTGATGTGTACAAAGTTATTGGTGCCACATGACTTATAATCTTCGAGCGTATTCTTATTGGTTTGATGGGCACGAAGACACGCCGCCGTATCTCACCCACCGTTCAGACGTATCGCTGTTTTCCCACTCACTCCTATGCAGATGTTCATTTATAGATTATTTATCTCCCTTTGTCGTTTCAGTGCTACCTTAGGATCCTGTCCCTGAACCCCCGACACGTGCAGGGTTCCCACAACCTCTGCGTCGTGTATGTCGAGCGCGGAGAGCTAAGTCGCGCTGAACGATGCTTTCGTCATGCTACCACTTTGGACCCCAACGCTGACTACATACGACGCCATCTGCAGGTCACTCAGAACCTCCTGCAGAACCACACGGAAGATCCCGTACACGTCAAGATGTCATCACAAATGCAAGACATCTCTGGATCCTCTAGAAGCCGGTGATACTTGGTGCGCCCAAGTCATGTGATTGTGGAAGTCACGCTGCTACACTCTATGATGCTCCCAGCACATATTCACGGGACATTTTCTAGAAGGCTTGTATGAGACACAGATCTATGCCTGTGCTAGAATTGTTATGCGCGGTATTGTTTCAAAGGATATGTCAAAATTCGTACCGTATTTGCAGAAGGGGCTCCGTATAGGTATCGAGCTTGAGAGCGTGTGCTCTCTGGGGGCAACGCATCATGAACATATTTATTTTCACAAGTGTGACTGATCAAGTATCATGTGCAGTTCGGCATACACATTAGTACTTGTTGATGACGCGTGAAAAAATTACCATTCCTTGGAAACTTGTCCGAATTCATAACATCAAACAGTCTGTTGAGAACGCGTGGCTACGAAGTGCCAAATATGCGTCATGTCCACGTAGAGCTACATTGTGCTGTAAGCAGAATATTTCAGCTACCGTACAAACTGTGTGTTCTACCACTAATACGGGCACGCATGAAGAGAGACGATGGTTTTGCAGAACCGCACAGGAAACTCGAAACTGTATGAAAGCCAGGGCCTAAATGCAAATATTATTTTACACAGTTTGTGCATAATGGAACAGATCGGCAAACAAGACGTTTAAAAGATCAACTACACGACTTCCCAAATGTAACCATAAAGGCAGAGAGGTAATTAGGAGATTATTGTCACGATAAAAAAGTAAGTTATGTTGTGCTAGTTCCCGCGGGGGTTGTGTAGCTTCATTGGCAAAATGAATCCACGAATTCTCGTAGCTGTTATTTTATGGGGTGATGGGATAATTATAGGGAGAATGATCAGTACTTGCAAACGATTCAATTCCATTCCGTTCGAGGAAGGAACCGAACTCGCAACAACCTTAGCTCATCATAGAGGACTCTGCTGCCCATGCCTCTGTGCAGGGTATCTGCGCAACGCGTGCTGTTCCAGCTCTTGACACGCCAAGTTCTGAGCGAACTACTTCCAGTTGAAATATTCCGCTATAATGGACTTGTCTTGCAAAGTGCCACGTGCAATGTGAACGCGCAACGCCGGCCATTCGACAGTACACCGTTGGTAACGCCAACGTCAGGGTGTTTCCCCTGGGGTTTCCTCAGACGCTCTATTCGCCTCTATTCGAAATCGCTCAGTGAGGACAGTGCGAACCTACGTCCCCCGTACTTTTGAAATGCGCGTGCAACATAGATTTTTGCAGATACATAGATACTGCTGTACAACAACGTTTTGCAACATAGAGTGTTGCAGAAACGAGAAATCTCAGAATGATTCATTTTCACGTAAATATCCTGATGATAGAGCTATGGACAGTGTCCCGCTAAAAAGGTAAGTAGTGCAGACATTGTCAATATATTTTATTATTCAAAGTTTAGAATGTCAGTATACTGCGTAGGAATAAGGTCGAAAGAAAGTCGCTAAATGTGAAATATATTTTCGCTCGCAGCACAGATGAGCGCAGCCTAGAACGTTCTATGTACTATTTCCATATTAAAGAACCAAGGCATGAAGTTCTTGTTCCGTGCATAGCGTTACCAGCGTTACTATGCGCGCGCTGTCACCGACAGCAATAGTGTAAAAAAAGACCAAAGATAATGCTCTCTATTCTGTTTTGTGCCCGTAATGACTATGTAAGCTGCGTATTCTGAAAATCGCTGTAAACATCGGCTAACACGAATCTTTGGGTCACTAATGCATAAATAAAGTATTCGTGTGGCTTGACTTTAAGTGATAAGTCCTGGCTAATACTAGTGCGAATGTGTCGCTTAAATAATTTTGCGTTTCGTGAATGTTTTCATTCTGCGCTTAACGGGGCAGTCGCATCCATTCCAGCCGATTTCGAAGCTACGGTGTCATTTTATTCCTGGTTGACCACTCACCATGGTATCGAAAATCCAACGAAAGTTCGTGTGTCGCAGTTTGACCGCTATCCGATGGAATACATGACAAGGGCAGACGCCGGATGTTGAAAGTATGCCGGAATTCCCTCTCTGGAGAAAGACTAAAACGTCGTTCCCGACATCCCCAATCAGAGCACGGCATTGAGAAAATGGATGCCGCAATTTTACGGGCGTCTGGACGGCGTCTTCCTCCTCTGAACGAAGCCCTCCCACTCCTCCTGTTAGGGAGTGTTGTCACGCTGGTCCCGTTGGCGCCTCCACAGATGCGGAAGCAGATCTCATGTTTACAGTTCGTTTATTTAACGCTTAAGGGCTTTGCGGACGAAAAAAAAAATGAATAGCCAAAGTAGATTTTCGGCCGATGCCGAACATAGTGGTGTCTGTTTCATAGACAGGTTTCTGGATGCGACCGTCCCTTTAAAGGTCTGACGTCATTAGCTCTTCAGTTACGCGTTGACCCTATGTTGGAGCACCACATAGTGTTTGACATTCTACTGCGTCAGCTTTTATGTAGTACTGGCCAGCATGTATACAGAGACAGCTTCATTTTAGCGGGCACTGATAGTTTCAACTGTGTACGGTGGCCTGGCATGTTGTTTTATCTTGAAGCTGGACTACGTATTTTTTCTTAGCAGCAACAATGCATCACTTCGACTGTGACGCATGTAATCATCGCACGAACGTATTGGGAACCTGTTGTAGGTCCTGTATTTACAGTTCGCATTTACTCCACATGAATGCTGTCACCGCAAAACGTCCATATCGGCATATTGTGTTGAAGGGGGTTTATGGGTTTGGTGAAAATGTACAGAGGCGCCTGTGTGCGGTTCTGCGCTTTCGTCACTGTCCGGTCAATGACTGAAGGCTTTAGTAAGCGCGACACGGTATACGTGCCTCACACGTTGCTTCATCAAAGGATAATTGTTTGGCAGACTTGCGGGAAGAGTTTCATCTATCATCTTTTTGTTCCTTAATTTGTGTGTGTGTGTCTTCTTCTTCTGTTTTTTTGTTTTTTTGTTTTTGTTTGTTTGCATCTTCGTAGAGAAAAGGAAAATCACTTGCGTGTGACGGTAACCGAGAACCGGCGTTGTACGACTTCGGTAGCTCTTTTGGAATGGAGGACGTCTCTAGAAACGTCGCATATTGTTTCACATCACCTGTGAGATCTAACTAATCGAGCAATTAGCTTAGGTGTATACATTAACGGTTATTATGGTATATTATTTACCGCTGCCCATACTCATACGATGTAGGCGATTCCGAAGATTGATGATACTACAACAGACGAGTTAGTTTGGGGTACGTTTGTAGGAATTGCTGCAATACCCTTGTCGAAACACGAGCAGAAAACTTGGGAAGGGGAAGGAGGCCGCACCTCTACTTCCTTTACTGTTGCCACGTCATACTGGCACTCGGTTTAGCCTGCGATCGTGGTAATAATACCACAGTGATCACGTTGCATAGAAGATATTGTGCGCATATGTGGTAACAAATTGCTTCCTATTGTATCTGCTCTTGACTGTGATGTGACGGTGCTCTAATGATGTGAACATCAGATACATGTGTTGTATGATTGAAGACACATATGATTGTAGCAACAGATCGGGACCATTCGTGCGAATGGCACGACTATCATAATTTTCCACTCACGAAAGCTTCCGGTATACATAAATAAAGCAACATTACTCCAAAAGCGTCCCATCTTTTCTGCTTCATCGTGTCCTACTTGATTATTTGATCTTTCAGTACGAAAACCTTCACTGCAGGGGTACAACAACAGCATTTAAATGATGAATGATGATGTCATGGCAGGAGTACATTTAGAACGAACTCGCCTGTCATTTTAGGGCACACACAGTGACGCTTGCCACCTGTGTGCCTCCCATTCAGTCCTTATTGATCAAAAAGATGAAGCAAGGAGTGAGCTTCTCTCCTGGCTCTTACCTTCTCTTTCCGCTTACTGTTGTGAGTCACGAACGTAGTCGGTAGGAACAACAACGACATTCATGACGATGGGATTAGGTATTACACCGCAAGAATTGCGATACCCTACTTTAGTGCATGTGGAATAATATTTGACTGGGATGGCCATGAAACAGATTCACACACGCGCACATGACAACACATAGCGTGTGACACAAGTGAGATACTGCACGTGCAGAAGCACCGTAACTGTAGGGGTTAGCAGTTCACCCTGTTGACCATACGTGATGTAGTACAATGAAGTCCCATAGATCACACTTCCATACTCATGCAAAAGTCGCTGAGGCTAAAGGAGCTCAAATACGCCAGTGGACGTTAAGAATCGGGGAAATTAGTTCAGACGCTTACTGTGCTGCGCACACACGGCGCGCATACCGTGTTTGGCTGACGGCACAGCTCTTTTGTGGAACTTGCATACTGCGTCCCCTTCTTACCAGGCATTGCTGCACAAACACACATGTGCAGTGCCACATTTCACCAAGACACCGACGAAAATGAAGGAAGGAGCATTGCAAACAGGCGCAAAATAAAGAAGATAGTACCGATCCACATGCATTCCGAAACTATGACTTGGAAGAATTACGGAAGATTGTGCAACCAAACCGATGGATAGGATAGTTGACCACATTACATGCGGTAGCGCAATTCAGCTACCACCAAAAGGGAAGTAAGAACGGAGAAGCGCGTCATTCTTGTCTTTCTCTACCCGCTGTCTTTGCACTGCCCTCGTCCAACTGTATTTTCCTGACAGATCCTCCATCATGCTATCTGTGTGTTTATTCTTGGATTGTCATCGTACTCCATTGTTACGAGGGAAAGTGTCAAATACGTGAGGCTGACTTCAATTAAAAAATCGATTTAAGTAAAATAAATACGCGATAACCCTGACGGACATTCGTTTTAAAAGGCTGCTGGAAAACCCAGGGGAAACCTCAGACAGCAGAGCCGGGGTCGAACCCACCACCTCCCAGTCTTAAGCACGACCTTGGCTACCACCAACCAGCGGAAACTTTTACTCAGTATGACTTGATGGATACCACCGACATGACCGAGCCGGTAAAAGGGTCCGCTTGACCATGCCGGTGGTGTGCATCAAGTATTCGCATTGCAGACATACAAACTCGAGTAGGAAAATCAAGAGAAGTGGAGGCTTTGAATATTCAGGCTCTTCACAGCCTCAATACAACCAAGTAATACTAATGTCATGCACAGAGTCCAGGTCAAATAGGTCAAACATAGGGTGAAGTCATGTAGCGAAATTCAGCCAAAACTCAGAAAGGTCTTTGCCTACGCAAGTGTATCAATAATTTCATATGTATTCAAGTCATTCACGCTCGTCAGAGAACGGGGGACATGGACATGGACGAAAGTACGTCCTAAGTAACTTTGATAATTTAATTAACTTTCAAATACTTTCTTCCGCACTCGCAGCTGTAACGGGAAGAGTTTAATAGATCAGGCATGCTGTGGTAACTCCTGTAGAGCTGAAGGTATAATTCCGAATTGGGGGGGATATGTTTATTACGAAAGAAAAAAAAAAGCAGGCAAAAAGGAAAGGTGAGCCAGACAGAAGTCGACTACTCCTTGTAAAAAAAAGAAAAAAAGAAGAAAGACAAAAGAAAAAAAAACAGAAACAGAAAAAGGAAAAAGACGCAAGCGGCACGTGGGCAGCAGGGGGCATGAGTGCACGATCGCTCAGAGGCAGTCTAGGAGCCCAGAGTCACCCAGGAAGCATAATAGCGCTCTGGTAAAAGCCCATTGCTTCTGCCCTACAGGGCCCAGTAGGGTGGCCAAAGAGAGGTCTCTGTGCCCCAGGGCAGATAGGCGGTGCGTGAGTGCAGCCCGAGGAGCGGCATATATTGGACAGGTGAAAAGTAAATGATGGGTGTCAGCGTCGGTGGAGCAGGAGGGGCACGCCGCAGAGGGACGCTGCTTGATCTCGAACAGGAACGATGGAGTACGGGCAACATTCAGGCGAAGACGATGGAGAGCTGACTCTTCCTTTCGAGACAGCCGTAGCGACACAGTGAAGGCCATCTTCGGGTCAATGCGCTGGAGGAAGGTGTTGGCTGCGACAGTGTTTTCGCAGGCGGGTGTCGCAGGAAAAGCGCCGGCGGATGTGTATGCGGCAGACGGAGGGTGATAACGGGATGACAGTGTTACACTCAGCTGCGCCATGACCGCGCCTCGCTGCTGCGTCGGCTTGTGTGTTTCCCGGCAAGCCAATGTGGCTTGGCACCCACTGACACCACACGGAGTAGCCGGAGGTGACGAGGAGGTTGTGCACAGTCAGGATCAGTGAGCGGATGTCAGAAACAACTTGCTAGCGAGGCGAAGACAGTGCCTCCAGCGCCGACTGTCTGTGAGGACTGTCCAGCTTCCAGGCGGTCGAGAGGATACAAGCTTCAGTGCTTCGTGAATGGCTACAAGCTCCGCTTCGGTGGACGACGTTTCGTGGGGAAGCTTGAAGGCTTGTTCGATGTTTTCGAAAGGGAGGAACAGTGCTGCTGTGGAGACGCCCGCGCAGACCGAGCCGTCGGTATATATTTGCAGTCGCTGGCTGTGTGGGGCGTCCAGGTGCTCCAGCACGAGGCAGCGCAGAACAAGCGGGGGACGGTCGTGGTTGCTCGTGATGCCAGGGATGTGTGTGTACACCGTGGGTGTGACCATCGACCACATTGGTGGGGTGTAAGGCGAAGTAGACGCAGTTGATGGGACCGGCACCTTCAGTAGCCGGACAGGGCAGTCATGGTCGATTTCCCGCAAGTGATGGGCGGGATGACGAGTAAGGTATCGTGAGTAGGCGCGAAGGGTTTCCAGGTCGCGCAGAATGTGTGCTGGAGACTCCTTGCCCTCTGCTAGGACCAGCCACCAGGTATGTCCCTGACGTTTTGGGAACACCCAGGAAGACGCGCAGGCTGCGGGCCTGGATGTTGCCGAATGCCTATACAAGAGGAACTCTGCTAAGGCTCTGCTGGATGCGACACTGTTCAGCTTCGCACTAAATGTAGGTTTTAACAGCATCTGGTGGTCGAAAAAGTCATCAGAAATGTCATCGGAATAACCTTTCGTGAGCCTCGTTGACAAACACCAGCAACTCATCTTCTCCTTTTTCTAGTTTCGGTTTCATGAACATGAACAGTGTGTCAGTCTCTTGCCAGTGATTCAAAACGGGTTTTAAATTCACTGGTGGCCAAGTCTGATTGGCGCTGATTGGCATGGCCCCCTCTGTGGGCTTGGTCCCGGCAGCAGACACTGACCCCCGCTGCCGGCAGTTACGCCACATGGAGTACAACAGAGACGTGTCCATAATGTCCTGGAGCCATTGTCGCAGCGTCATGCTGTTACAGAAAGGAGACTCGGAGACTAGCTGTTATGAATATGGTCCCACTTTGTTCCAGAGGAGCGGAAAACTAAACTGCCTCAACGAAGCTACAGCCCCAAGTGCCAGGCTTGCGATCATTCATTCTCTTTCGGTAGTCGCGTGGGCAGAAACGTCCTCGTCGATTTCCAACATCCTGCCGGGGCGGCCGTGGTGTTCTCGTGGGCCTCTAGCAAGTACAGGCGCTGAGCAGGACGCGACGTTTCTCTTCCGTTTGCGAGTCTGATAGTGAAGCTCCTGACGATCCCGTCGCGCCCCGGGTGTGTGGCTATAAGCAGACTTGTACAAAATACTGCGCAAAAGTATTTAAAAGAAGATACTAAATACTCTACGGAAAAAGTATTTAAAATAGAGTACAACATACTCAAAACTGAAAGTAATTTGAGTAGAGTACTAAATACTCTAAGAAGTATTTAAGATACTATTTAAAGTACTTTAGTATTAGCAGTAAGTGAAACGCGTATTCTGAACGTGGCCTTACAAATGAAAGGAATAAACTTCATCAGCCATGCATATCTTTCATTTGCAACGTCTTGGTGTCAAGTAATGTTTGGTGAACTTTGGTGAATCCAAGTAAACTTTGTTGATATGTTCTGACCCAAAACTTCGTAATCCCTCTTGTATGTCGGTTCGCGTCTTTCAACCTCTGCCATGTGTTTATTGCTTTGATGACCAAGGAAATAAATGCCGGGATTATCTTGTACCTAATCCCCTGGTGATTCACCTGGCAATATGAATAGGAACGGTTTTCTGACGAAGCTGGCTATTGAGAAGCAAGGCCAGGCTTGGGACCAGCCTATTCTACAAGAGGATAAATGACAGATTCGCGAATTCCCGAAAAAAAAGAAAAAGAAGAAAAAGGGGGTTAAATTCCAGTGAGCTGAAAATCTCGGCACGGCGGGAAGCGTGCTGGATATGGCTTGACGAGGAAGGAAAGTATTTTGAGTACTGAGTAGCGAATACCGAAAAAAGTATTTTAAATACATTAAAAATACTTGTCGCAAAAAAGTATTGAGTAGAGTACCAAAATACCGGAAAAAGTATTTAAAATACCGTATTTTGAGTACGTACTCAAGATACGTACAAGTCTGGATATAAGGATGGCGGCTTTCCACAACAATGGCGGGAGGCGGTCACCTTCAACGATGACAAGATCACCAGGCTTTGGAGCCGTAGGAAATCTGCCAGGCCCTTGGTGCGCAGAACGAAGCAGGGTATATTCTTTTCTCCAGTGCTTCCAGAGCACTTCAATGGCTTGCTGGCGTCGTTCGCTCCCTTTGCGTAACGTCAACGGTGTGCTCTCTTGCGGGAAGTTGTCGAGAAGGCAGCTCTGCAATACAGTTCCCGACAAGGAAATGAGACGGGGTAAGAGGGAGCACTTCTGGAGGATCAGTGGATAGTGGATACACTAGAGAGGGGTCCGCTGTTTACGGCCGCTTCGACTTCGTGAAGGATGGAGACGAGTTCTTCGAATGTCTTGCGACTATGGCCGAAGGTCAGTCTTAGGGATGACTTCACCGTGCGGATCATGCGCTTCCACCACCCACCCCACGAGGGGTCGGAAGCTGTGTTAAACCTCCAAGTGATGCGCAGGTTGCTGGCGAAATCTTGGATGGATTCCGTAGCAGACAAGTGAGGAGGTGAACGAATCCGCGGAAAGTGCGGGCATTGACGGAGTATATACAAGTGTTGGAACACCGCGTCGGGCGACGAAACGGCGGAAAGCGCGAAGAAAATCCGATGAGGTCATGTTTGTGACCAGCTCGAGGTGAATCGAGCGAGTTACCGCACACGTAAAGAGGGCCGCGTATGCTTTAGATGAGGAGGCGCTTGAGCTGACTCGGACATACAGCGGGCCGCAGAGGTCCACGCCAATGACGTCGAAGGCGGTGGTCGGTGCTATCCGCTCGCGAGGTAGTGGGGCGACAGGCACAGACCCTGGACGAAGTCTCGTTCGGCGGCACCGCAGGCACTGACGAAGTACGCGTTTAACAGTTTGTCGTCCCTTGAGCAGCCAGTATCTGTGGCGGAGATTGAGGAGCGTTGTATGGATGATCGGAGAGGCGTAGATGGACACACATGCTAATGAGGGCATGAGGCGGTGCAATTTCGCAGAATCGCGGAAAACCCGGGACCTTAACTATGCTGTCCATAGCTGAACCCCCTCCTCAGAAAAAAAAAAAAACTGGATCTGTCCCTGGGTGTCATAAGCAGTAAGGCCGCCTCACGAGATTTGAAGTAGCCTGAAAATCTCATACTATCAAAAGTACTCAAGTATGCTGGTTGCATTGACACCGGCAACTGCAAGAACTTTTGTGATCATCAATCTGGACCCCCCCCCCCCCCATTTATATTATTTTTCTCCTCGGTTTTGCACGATTTTGGTGGATTGGCCTGAGGTAGGTGGGGTGGGGCTCAAGTCCTCCCCCTCCCCCGTGGCTGCACGACCAGGAGGTCTTATCTATTTTATTTTCTAGGGTAATACGAGGGGTGTTGTCAAACCGGGACTTTCTGTCTCCTGAGTGTACAAATGGGTCGCGCTACTTCTTTTTCGTCAATTTCACACGCGACAGGCCTCCGCGTTCACCACGTGGTGGTCCAAAGCTTGTGCAAAACAGGAGACACGTGCTGGACAAGATGGCCGACAACGAGGTGAGCGCGCACATCCAACAGCGAATTGTCATGAAGTTTCTCATGAATGAAGGCGTAAAGTCATCTGAAATTCACAGAAGACTTCAGGCTCAGTAAGGCCACGATACACTTAGCCGCAGCAAAGCGTTTGAGTGGTGCAAACGGTTCCGAGACGGCCCTACATCAGTGCAGGACGATCCCGACTAGGGCGGCTCAGAGCCCAGTGTCATAGTTCCTGAGAACATCCAACTTGTGGAGCGCCCGAGCCTCAAGGACCGACGGATAACATGTCTCGAACTGGCTCGAAAGACGGACCTTTCTGTGGGAACGTTGAACACTATAATTCATGAACACCTCCAGTTTCGGAAAGTTAGTGTCCGTTGCGTCCCGAGGCAGCTCTCCGTGTTTGACCGGCAGAGAAGACTGGAAATCCCCCAAGAGCTAAGGTACCGTTTCGACACTGAAGTACAGCCGTTCCTTGATCGGATCATCACGTGCGATGAAACGTGGGTGCATCATTTCACTCCTGAGTCTAAACGTGCATCAAAACATTGGAATCATCCGGGCTCGCCAGCTCCCAAGAAGTTCCGAAGCACCCCGTCTGCGGGTAAAGTCATGGCTACGGTTTTCTGGGACAAGGCTTGCGTTGTTCGTGTTGATTTTCTGCAGAGTGGTACCACCATCAATAATGCATATTACTACCAGGGTCTAAGGGATGTGCATCAGGCGCTGAAGCAAAAGCGGCCGGACCTCATCACCAAAGGAGTCCTTCTCCTACAGGACAATGCACGCCCGCATACCGCGCATCTCACGACACGCACCTTACAGGAACTTGGCTGGGGGTTGCTGCCACATCCCCTTACAGTCCAGACCAGTCCATTCCTTTGCTAATGTAGGAAAATTGATTAGTTAGCATCAGATTCTGTGTTGTTGATGTGTGCCTTGCTGAACTGGTGACTCGGCACATTACAGCTTCTCAGAGTTGTGCCTAACTCGATACAAGTAACTCGTTACTTGGTAACGGTTACTTTTTTTGGTAACGAAGTAACGATTCAATTACTTTTTAAAAAATGGTAATAGTAACGGAATCAGTTACGAAAATTGGAAAATTGAATTACGAAAACTCGTTACTGACGTTACTCGTTCATTTTCTTCAGCGCGAGGGAGCACATTTCGGCACTCCGTGTGGCGCAATGCGTGCAGATTTGGCTGCGTGACCCACGACCACGTGTCACTCAAAGCATTATTGCAGTCCATCGCTAGATGTGTTGTTGACGTGCTGAATCGTCTTAAACGAAGGCCCTTGTCTTTTCTCTTGTTTCCGCAATCTCCGATCATCACTCCTTCCCAAGAATGGACACCAATTGTGCTATGGCTACAAGAAACGCGTTTCGACTTCTAGCCTTTTCTTGTGTTTGCTAAGCTTCTGAGCGCCCTAAATTATGAAGCAGCCCCTCGTGTATTTTTGGGAACCGTTGGTGATCGGTGGCACGAAAACCAGTGTCTTTCTTTGTGTTTTCATCACCCCCACTTCGGAAATGTAAATTTCGAGTATCAACTTCTTCTGAAGTGAAATTCCTCATTAATAAAGAGTTGAAGGCAAGTGATGGCGTGTTTGTCGGCTCCTTTAACTATGCGGCAGTAACGTAAAAGTAACTCGTTACCTCAGAGTAACAAGAACTCGTTACTTTTGTATGTTGGTAACGAGTAAGGTATTTAGTTACTTTTTTCAGAAGTAACGGGTAACGGTACTTAGTTCCTTTTTTTTTTTTTTTTTTGTAACGGGCTCAAGTCTGCCTGAGCTTCTTTATTAACCGGTGAATTGTTGAAATATGATTTCCTTTCTTTCCTTCTCCTTTGTTGATATTGATACAGCAGTATGCAGTTCCACGTGGACTGTGAGTGTCCAAGTGGAGTAACCGGCTTCTCTTCAGTTGAGCCACAATCCGTTATTTTTTTATTTTTTTATCGCCCTGCTCCACACATTTGCGTTGATGCCCTTTTCCCTGATTGTCAATGACAGCACTGGCACTTTCAGTTGGCACCATTCAAGCCTCTCCCCTCTAACTCTTTCGTTTTGTGTTTGTTTAATGTAAAATGACTTCATACAAAGATTGCCTCCGATTCTGCTGTCTCACTTTTTGTACCCCCTGCCCCGATTAAGAAGGTGAATTGAAAGATGTTTGTCACCTTGCTACGTCACGAGAAGCAACCTCGTTCCCGGTGGTCGTCATGTCAGGCAAACTATAAGGCACCAATTACGACTATCCTAACGTCCACCTTTATTTGGAAATTTTATTAAACTAAAAAAGAAAGAAAGAAAGAGCGTGCTGTATACTGCACGCGTTTGTAATGCAAGCTACAGAGACAACACGTACAAGTCAAACTATGTGCGAATATCTTGATACCTATCAGTGACTTGGCAGGTCACCTATTTCTAACATTTCACTTATTTTGTCGCCCTGCGAAAAATTCAGGCACTTGACAACAGGAGGTTCCCAGTTTCGCGGCAACAGTCACAGGTGCAAGTTAAGGAACGCTTCAGAAATGTCCTTCTTGATGTGCCTTACACAGTGTCAGCACTGATGCACCCAAACATAAAGATGCGTCTCTCTGAGAAGAGTGTTGTGCCTGGTATCCCACAGCTCTGCTCGAGTGAGCTTGCGAAGCAGCTTTTGATGGCAGCTGTAGATAAATTCAGCCCAGAGGACACGGAAGGTGAACAAGCAACAGGTGCGTCCATCAAGAGGGCTTCACCATGTCTCATTGCTACAGATACAAAAATCTAAAAATGCCTTTTGTTTTCCTTCATTAAAATGGCAAAGCTATATTGTTTTCAATTTTCTTTGCATTACCCGTGGTGACTTTTCATAGCAGGATAGCTTAAAAGGGCACGGAGAGCCAGCTTGTCGATAGCGAAGGTAGCAGAAAAGCTTTTATGCCGTGAGCACATGCTCTCCGCACTAAAATGAGGCTGCTGGAAGTTGAATTTCAATGCCATCAAACTAGTCAGTCAGTTGTCCTAGTCACATCCCACACGTACAAGCTTTCTGCTTCAATAAATGTAAACTAGTCAATGTACAAGAAGATATATTTCACGTTGTATTACTTATTTGGAACAATGCTACATGTATGACAACAAGTGACCTTACCAGAAACTGATGTAAGAAACTGAGACAACAACACGCGCTTTTAGTGGAATAAGCGCACATACCTGCATATATTTCCTATTGCCACAAGTATGACCTTTTAGTAAATTAGTGCTTTGGAAAGACGGGTGAGGAGAGGTAAACGGGAAATTGTGGGGCAGGGTGAGATAGAACGTGTTGTGGAAAATGTTTAGGTGAGGGCTATAGTTCCATCTCAAATCGAACAATCCGGTACACTTGATGTCTCGAATGAACGGGAAAAAATATATGTTGAAGCCATCGGTGAGTTATGAGAAATAAACGCTTTCCGAATTCTCTGCGCTGCGCGGTTCGGGAAATAGGAGAGGAGGAAAAAACTGCCTCTCATAAGGCGACGTCGTCGCGAGCGGGTTTGAGCGTTCGCTACAAGGCCATTTCTTCTCACATTATAGTAATTTCTTGATCTGGCTTTAGACCACTTAGGGCACAATAGGATCCTTCGTTGGCAGTGCTGTACCGGTTTTTGTTTGTCTGCAAAAAAGTATCAAAGTTGACTCAAAGTGCCCAAAAACACCATATTCACTGCAGCTTTGCGGACGATGTACAAAACGGATAAGACTGAGCTTTATGCCGTTTAATTTGTCATTCATAGGGCTATCGAATGATGTATAATTTGTTGCTCTACTCTGTAAGGAACGTAAGCGATATCTCTTTTAGTAGCACCATACCACCGAAAAATGACGAATTTCGGAAGCCTTTATCTAAAAAACCCCACCAAAAACTTACCTCGAAAATTTTATATATTGTAGGTAGTTCCTTAGACTATGCACAAAAGCAAAATCAAAATTAGGACTTGATCGGTAGGCGCACTGTGAATTTTTTGCCAGCCCTATACACGGAGCGCATTCAAGCGGAGGCACCTCGTCCCGCGTGTTGCAAAATCGAATTTTCCAAAGGGACTTTCAACTTCTGTCTTTATATAAAAAGTAATTGCTGTCATTTGAAACCATTCTGAGGTTTCAAGGTTTCCTTTTCAAGGTTCTGAGCGTTTGCGTTCATAACAATGGTGTAATCGCTGAATCTAGATTGTGGAGCAACCAGATGTGCTCGTATTTTTTGCGGGATGTCACACATGCATTGCAAGTGCTGGGAGCCCGGGAAGAACAGAATGATTTTACATCTTTGTAAGAGGCATATCTGTTCAGGGTTATTCTAAACAAGCATGTTTAATGTACGCATTATGGCAGGAGGGACCCAGTGACTTCCAGTATTCTTTGAAACATTTCCTTTCCTACGGCCCCATGACCTAGGACGGGGGAAATTGCACTGAGGAAAATGTTGTAGTGTCATACGCGCACACTCAAGGCTAATTCATGGTGCCTTTTGTGAACCTTGCCGAAGCAGCCCGACTGGCGCCGCTGTCCAATATGTTATTCGGTTCGACATGCTGCGACCATAGGAAGGTCCTGATCGCATTTACTCCCTGAAGACACCTTGCGCAAAGTTTCGCCTACACACAGAAGACGCTTCACTCACTTCTCGACTACAGAAGTGCATGGAGTGCCCTTATACAGAAAGTGCGACGACATCTCCATTACTGTAGTGTGTCGTCCTGGTATCACACCTACCTCAATGGCCTCTTCGTTGTACAGTGCTGATCGTGTGGATTTCGCTGACTACCGCCTCATACACAAGAAAAAAGTGCTATCGACAAAGGATTTTCGCTTTGCTTCGGAGATCGGCGTAGCTGCCATAAAGACTATGGTTCCAGCAGATCAAGCCGAAGGCGTAGCAGAAATGGGCCAGCTATGCAGAAGCTGCTTCAAGTACTTCACAGCAAAGGTGGCTGAATCACAACACGCAGCAATGTTGCCCACATTTGAAAGAAAATCTGACAAGAACCTGCCATCAAAAGTAACATTAAGGAAAGCGGCTTCCACAACGGTCTAAAGCAGTTCATGACACGAGCACTCACATCCACCCGGAATGCTCTGCATAACTTACATTACCTTCTTACCTTCGTCACCTTGTCTTCTTCGCTGTCAAGTTCTTGTTATTCTGTGTACTGTAAATATGCTTCGATATGATCACCGTGGACAAATATGCCTCTTATAAAGACGAAAAAGTATTCTAAAGCATTCTGTTCTTCACGGGCTCCCAGCACTTGCAATGCATGTGTGTCATCCCGCAAAAATGTGAGCACATATGGTTGCTCCACAACTTACATTCAGCGATTACAACACTATTATGAACGCAAGCGCTGAGAACAGTTTCAAATGATAGCAATTACTTTTTATGTGAAGACAGAAGTTGAAAGTCCCTTTGGAAAATTCGATTTTGCAACACGCGGGACACGGTGCCACGGCTTGAATGCGCTCCGCGTATAGGGCTTGCAAAAAATTCACAGTGCGCCTACCGATAAAGTCCGACTTTTGATTTTTCTTCTGTGCATAGTCTAAGGAACTACCTACAATATATAAAATTTTTAAGGCAAGTTTTGGTGGGGTTTTTTAGATAAAGGCTTCCGAAATTCGTCATTTTTCGGTGGTATGGTCTTACTGAAAAAGGTATCGCTTACGTTCCTGACAGAGTAGAGCAACAAATTATACATCTTTCGATAGCCACATGAATGACAAATTAAGCGGCATAAAACTCAATCTTATCCGTTTTGTACATCGTCCTCAAAGTTGCAGTGAATATGGTGCTTTTCGGCACTTTGAGTCAACTTTGATATTTTTTTGTAGACAAAGAAAAACGGACACAGCACTGCCAACGCAGGATCATATTGTGCCTTAAGTGGTCTAAGGCCAGATCAAGAAATTTCTATAATGCGACAAGAAATAGCCTTGGAGCGAACGCTCAAACCCGCGCGCGACGACATCGTCCTATGAGACGCAGTTTTTTCCTCCTCTCCTACTTCCCGAACCGCGCAGCGCAGAGAACTCGGAAAGCGTTTATTTCTCCTAACTCACCGATGGCTTCAACATATATTTTTTTCCCGTTCATTCGAGACATCAAGTGTACCGGATTGTTCGATTTGAGATGGAACTAGCCTGAGGTAAAAAAACTAGATTGAGGTGAGCGCAGGAAAAATTGTTTAAGAAGGAGGGTGTGGCGAGGAAATCCTTCTGAGAATATGGTGAGGTGAGGAAACTTTTCCAGAAAAAATGAGGTGAGGTGAGGAAATTCTTTCAAGAATTTGGTGAGGTGAAATGAGGAAAAATTCCTTCCAAAAATT